>NC_000080.6:86827444-87165777 GCF_000001635.26 Mus musculus
GTACAGATATTGGTTGTGGTGAAGTTTAAATAAGTGAAGATGGAACGTGCAAAGTGGTTGACAATGAATACCTTAGCCATTAAAGCATGACATCCACTGGTCACGGGATATCCCAAAGTTAACCAACTTAAATGATGAGTTGTATTAGACTCATGAGGATGAATCAGACAGACTCTAACCTTAGCAGAACGAACACATGGTCAATGACTGGAAGGGGCTGGAGCTAAGTAGAGAAGGAGCAGCATGTGAGCCACTGAACTTGGGTGGCAGAGTGGTCTGAAACTGAGAAAGCTCCAAGAAAAGCCTGCCAGCTCAGCAGTGGGATTGGACCAAGGACCTGGTACTATCCTTCCTCTCAGAATACAAAATAAACCCTCATCACTAATGTGCAGAATCCATCAATGCAAGCAAATAAAGTAATGCTAACGTCATTCTGCAATCTAAGTCTACCTTTCTCAAACTGAAACGTTTTAAAGTTTATTTCTACAAACTGGTGCCTCATAAGTCATTAGATAATTCAACACAACGCGTTATACAGGAAGTGACACATATATGCATTACAAGAAGACAAAGTGAGTACACAGCCATTAATGAAAACAATTGAAAAGACCTCTAAATGTTTGGAGAAAACAGAATGAAAAGTGTTAGTAAATAAATGGAGGGTTTTCCTTAAAGGCTCATCAAATCATTTTTCAGTGACTATAACCAAGTCTAGCAAAGTTAGCAGCAAAGTTAGCCTGAGATGAAAAAGCAGCGCTCTATACTCAATCTCCTTTTTCTTTATATTTCAAAACATTTTAATCCTCACAAATTGTGTGCTGAAATACAAAAATGATTTCCCTACTTATTAAGAATAACAATTTTTTCCCTTGCAATATGGTATCCCCTGTCTCCCAAGGGAAGCAACAATACCCTCTCACTTTAATGTGTGTGTGTGTGTGTGTGTGTGTGTGTGTGTGTGGTTTTTTTCCCCCCATCTAATAAGCTAATACTTTTCAAAAGATCTTTTTAATACCTAAATGAAAGGATTCTACCTCAAAGACCTGACCTCCCTATTAAAGAGTCTGAAGCAAACTGTAGGAATGTAAAACCTACTCAAAGGGAGACGGCAGGGGGCTTATTGTACAAGGCATTAAAACAGGAGGGGGAAAGCTCCACAGGAGCTGCACAGAATTTGGTAAAATTATACCACAAAATACAAATTGATCTTAAGCATAAAGAAGCAAATTCATAGCCAAAAACTTATTATAAGTGTGCCCTGTAATCAGCCAGGAGGGGGCCTTTATGAAAGACTTCAGAATTTGTCACTTTTTCAATCAAAATTTCTGATTACAGTTTCATGTTTTAAAAGGCCCGAAAGAGAACAAACTACATATTTTTCAACAGATTTAAAATTTGAAAAAATTTAAAGCTGATCTGCACCACCAGAAAAGATAGGTTTCACTAGAAAAAGCAAGAAGAGAATTAAATATCACAGTTACAGAGAAAATGGGAAAGAACAATTGCAAGAGCACTTTTCAGAAAACAAAGGTAGAATTTTCACATACCATAAATGAAGTTCTGAAGTTGTTCAGATCATTAAAAAACTCTTCCACGGAAACCTTCTTCATGTCGACAGCATAGTAGCCCATTATACTCTGGTACAATTGTGTCATGCTGCCCAGTAGTGTGGAGAGTTTTTCATACTGCTCGTTCGCACTGATAACGAAGCTGTATATACCACGTTAAGGACTTTTGAAATTTAGAAAGCAATGCTTTATATGAAAACATTTCTGGCTCCATATTTGATTCTAGTTTTTTATCACCCATCTTCCAAACTCAAAAATGGCTGTCAGAGAGTCTTCTCTATGGCACCAAGCAGAGAAACTGTTATTGAATTTCAAACTAATTCTGGCAAATAGCCAAATAAATATTTATATATTTAATATCTGTCTTTCATATTCAGTTCAAGAATTTTTTCCAACTTATCACAATAATAATCTATGCCATGCAGCTTGTGAAGTCAATGACTCTAGTTCAGCCGCTAAGACTCAGCACTTAGAAGACCCTGAGGTAAGAAATATGGGCACAGAGAACAGCAGTTGAATCGAACAACTTAAGGTCAATGCATAGCACCTGCACAACCTGTGCTTGTACACCAGGCCTTCATCTCCCTGCCTCAACAGCCTTGTCTCAAACACTGGAGGGGCAGGGTCACCTAGAGCGCACAGTGTGGAGACAGGCAGTTCTACCAACTTGCCTAGAAAAGTGATCAGGCATTTGGGAATATCCATGAACACCGGACAGTGTTACTGCTCACTTTCTCAGTATCAGCCAAAGATTTTAAGAGCAGGATAGTAAATTGATGCTTTAAATTCTTTTCTAAAATACTCTTACATAGTTTCTCATACATATTAGTTGACTAAAATTTACCCTTGGATACAGAAAACACAGTAGGCAAATGTGGAGATATTGTTTTCACATAAATTTCTGATAATATAATTCAAACAACTTTGAAATACAGTATAGTAATATGAGAATTGTATGTCACTGGTAATAGAAAATAGTTTGAAAACAGACAACAGGCCGTCCTTAATTTCAATTAAAAAAAATACAAAACAAAACCAAAAACTACTAAGAAACTCTGGTATAAAATCACCACCACATTCTGAAGACAGACTCTTGCGGATGAGTCAGACAGCCTAAGGACACTCGTACCAATATTCTGTTTCAACCTTGGTCCGAAGGGGCTCCTCAAGAACCTGGTGAAATGTCATGATATTCTATTTACAAAGCTGCGCGCACACATGCACGTGGATATATAGTTGAGATATAACGACTTAAGAAGAAACTGCTTGGCTGAGGGTCTCTGGGAGATTCCATACCTGTTCTTTTCTGCCCAGGTAACGGCTTACAAGGTTGAGTTTTAACAATAGGCAATGCACAAATATTACTAATTTTCTCCCAACATGTGGAGAAAGGCAAGAAATGTCAAGAATTCATTTGTCAAAGAGTATAAAATAAAACAATGGTGCTGTGTAGGTTTTGAGGTAAGACCATGGATAAGGAAACATCAGAAGTGCATCTGCATACACTTAGGAAACAGTGCAATTACACTGAAAGGATGACTAAGAGCCAGAGCCACGGAAATGACATGGTTTTGTCCTAACAGCCAGGAGGTTTTTAAGTTAATTTTCTTATCATTATTGTGTATAAAACAATTTTCTCCAAAAGGAAATGAAGGAGAGCTTTGAGTAACAGGAATTATCCAAATAGTAAAGCTAGCACTGCAAATAGCCAAATTAATCGTTAGACGTTTGAAAGGACTGTCTGATAGAGCAGAGTAACTGCTTATGTGAATAATAAGGCATACTACTTAAATGCTCTGAGTGTGCTCAGAGTGCCCTCTCTAAGGGACAGTAGAAGAATAATTATCACCATCTCAAAGAAGAACCCAAACTAGATGTCCTTGTGTCCACTCCTAAACTCTACTTCAACAAAATGTCCATGACTGGCATGCTGGTTTACATATGTAATCTTAGTGCTTGGTGGGCTTAGGCAGGCTTAATACCACAGATATGAGGTTAGCGTGGGTTTAAAAGAAAGCAAAAAAATGAAGGAAGAAAGGAAGGAGGGAGGGAAGGAGGAAGGAAGGAAAGAGAAGTAAGTGTGTGTGTCAGTAATGGATGGGCTGTATCATTTTTCCTAACATCAAGCTCTTTATTTGTTCACAAAGACAGGCAATATGCAACAAAACAAACTTTTGATATAGTGCAAATTTACTGCCACACACATTACCTCTACCTTATGTTTTAAGTTATCTATTTCTTTCTGTGTGAATCACTATTGTTGTACTATTCAGAAGATACATGAGCTGCAGATCTGTGTTCACATGATCTCAAAACAAGTAATCAGAACTAGCTACAACACAACTTGTACTGTAGTCCTTGTCTACCATGACCATTGATAGTCAGCTTCCTCGACAGCTACAGTCACACTTATGTGTAGACCATTACTACATTGCCATCCTCGGGATCACACTGCTTCCACGGGCTCAGGAAACAGCTGGCAAAGTGACTGCTGTGCAAGGATGTGGACTTGAGTGGGGATCCCCAAACCTATGGAAAAAGTCAGGTCAAGTGGCACAGAGCTATAGTTTCAGAGCCAGGAGGTAGCACAGGCATGTAGCTGTAGCTCACTGTCTAAGTGGCCTAGTCAGATGGGGGAGCTCTCAGCTTAGGAAGAGACCCTGTCTCTTAACATGAGCCAGAGGAAGATACTAATCTCTAGCTTCCAGATGCACAAAGACTTGCTCACACACATAGGTGTGTGCATACATGATACACACACACACACAGGGGGGAGGGGAAAGGGAGGGAGGGAGAGGCACAATCATTCAGTGTTCAAGGATCAACTTCAGTGAGATCCATATATCTAATGTATTTGACAACCCCTTTTTAGAACCTGAACCTAGACTACCATTTCAAGATATACTCTTAAGTTCCCTGTACCTGTAGGTCTTAGACAGAGCAGAATTTAACAAAATAGGCTAAAGTTCTGTGGTCATGCAATGTATATTAATTATACAATGTGGAGACAGACAAGTATAAAAAGGTGAGAACATCCCATAATAATCAACATGAGTCAAATTAACATTTCTTTGTTACACAGGGAGGCAGCGGCTAACTGAGACAAGAAAGGAAATAATCCTGGCTAAGATGAAGGGGTTGGCTAAGAGATCTAAGTCATTATCTGTAAGACAGCGAACACCAAGCTGTTGGAGAGTGGAGTAGGGGAAAAGTCAATGTAAAGTGGATTCAAAGAGATCCAGTGGTAGCATACTGACTTCATCTTTAAAAGCCATTATACATCAATTAGAACAATAAAGAAAAAAGTAAAGAGAAATTACAAAGAGATAGTGGCCACACAAGACAAATTCAACAAAACAAAATCCACCTACTCAATGACCCAACATCCCATAATTAGCAATTGATTGGGAAGGGCCCAGACTACTGTGGGTGTTTAGATCACTGGCCTGGTGGTCCTGGGTTCTTTAAGAAAGCAGGTTGAGCAAGCCAGGGAGAGCAGCCAGTAAGCAGCATCCCTCCATCACTTCTGCATCAGCTCCTGCCTCCAGGACCCTGACCTGCTTGAGCTCCTGTTCTGACTTTCACTGATGATGGATTGTGATCTGAAAGTGTAGGGCAAATAAACCCTTCCATCCCCAAGTTGGTTTTTGGTCATGGTGTTTTTTCACAGCAAGTGGAACCCTAAGACAATCTGTTTCTTTAAAACACTTCAATTAGTAGATTATTTAAAACCTTATTGAATCATAATTGTTCAAAGTGAATATTTACATATAAAGATAATTTTTTTACAAATTAAATAATATACAATATTCCTCCAGAATTGAAGAACTAAAGTTTTGCTATAGGCTTCAACCCATGAGCATTTAATTATAAAGCATCAACAAAGTTTGAGTGCAAATAACAAATTTAGTACATTTTAATTCATTGTGCATTTCTGCTTCTAAACCCTTCCATTTTCTAAGATCCTGAAAGCTCACAATTTGCCATTTTAATAAGATCTGTATAAATTCATTTAATATTCAAAATTTGACTTGTCAGTCCTAATTAAAGTAAACAAAGTCTTGCAACGAATGAATTTAATTACTTCAAAACTAGTATGTCTAACTAAGATGAAGAGCAAACGGGTGCAGTGTAATCTTGGCAGAGAATATTTATGATTATAAGCTTTGTCAATAGCAAAGTGCACCAACTGTTCATATATCTGACTTCCAAGAGACATGTGAATGCTAATCAGTTCATTAGAGGCTTCTAGGTTGTGATATTTAGCGACAGGATATAGTAGCTCTCCTGTCCGTGGAGGGTAATTTTACTCAGAATGAAAAACTGTTTCCAGCAAAGCCTCATCCTGCCTGGTTCTGATTTCCTGCTGTCTGTGTTTTATGAGCTGCACACCTTTCAGGAAGCCGACAGCATTCAGTACTTTGTCACATGAATACAGGCAGGGCTATGTCCTGAGACTATCTGTGGAGCAGGATTTTAGGAATTCGTGCTAGTTTGAGAAACCCAAGCTTCCTAATTAGCCACTCGCAGTGTATGACCAAAAGCTACATGGGATCAAAATTTTTGTAAGATGCTTTATATATCTATAGCAAACAAAACCCAACAATTTCAGTTAATACTTAAGGGTTAAAAAAGAAAGCAAAAAATAACAACAACAATAACAGTCGTCACATGTGATTGTGATGACATCATAAAAATAACAGAAACAAATTCAAGCATAATTATAAAAATATAACTGCAATATACATATAGTAAAATGCATGATTTGTCAGTTGAAAGGGTGATGAAAATCTATACTTCTGATGGATATTTACTTAATTTTTAGTCTAAAAAAAGAGAAAGGAAAATAAATCCTCACCAAGTCTATAGAGACAACCACTTTAAAAAGCAGCTGGGTGGGAGATGAGATTCAAGAGGAAACAAACACATTACCCTTAACTGATTGCTACTGAGTGCATTTTTATGATATTTCCTGACAAAGATAGAGAAGGAAGATAAAATTGAACTAATTCACAATTAGGTTGAAAGCACATACAATAAAGTCTATGACAAACCAAATAATAATTTTCTGATTCACTAAATGTCAAGGGAGAAGTAAAAAGAGGAAGTCATATTACTTCAAATATATCAGTTTAAAGTATTAAGGAAGTCTATAACTCCTCATTTTACAACTGGGCTGTCCTTTTGTATAAAATTCAGATATCCATATGGGATTTTAATAATGAATATACCAATACTTCATTACAATGAAAAAGATACCCATTGCTGATTTCATATAGTGGTCTGCACAGCAACTCAACATTAGCTTCAGGAATTAACGATGTTCATTACTTCAGTTACTAATTAGAGACTAAGTGGCAAAGTTACTAATAACAAAGACAAGTGAATACAAAGTACAAATCAAGTAGGACGCAAGCCTCCTGCTACTGATTTACATCCACTACTTTCACTTTGAGTTGGAAGACAACATGCACAAGCAGTAATGACGACAAGCTCCTTCTTATGGGTTGGAATGGCAGAGTCTTCTATCGGAGACGTTACATTACGTGGAATCAGAGTTAATTTCTAGTGTAAATCAATTCTTGAGTAGTCAGTCATGTTGGAATTTTATAGTCTATATTTGATTCCTGAAATAGTTCAAATGCAGCTAAGTCACATTTCAAGACATTAGAGTCAAACTTCCTCAAACTAAGTGTTAATATCTTTATCAGATGGAATTAGGCAAACAGAAGGAGCAAACTGGATAAACATTCTATCACTCAAGATGACAAAAGGTAAAAAGACATAGAAATATTTGGTGTATTATTTATGATAAAATACACCCTGGTTAGTTTACCTGAAAGATACAAGTTAATCCTTTAATGATATGACTATCTTATGTATCTTAGTTATAAAAAGAAACTTAAAACAATATGAAATTGTAGATCCATTGACAACGAGCTCATTTAGATATCAAAAGGATATGGACATCTTTATCACAAACTTGTCATGCAAGTCCTCAGGAGGGGGAAAGGTTTCCAAATTCTTCTCAAGCTGTTGAAGCTGCCTTCCCATCTGCTTCACGTTCTTTTCCAGCATTTCTACAGAGACTAGAAGAGAGCATATTAAATGTCTTGAAAGGACAAAATTATAATATATAAAAGGTACAACAATCTAGCAACAAAACATTTGTTTAAAAAAAAAACCTCATAGTGGGAAAATGCATTCTAAAACATTCTGTTTCATCAAATTTAATTTTTAACCTTTTGAATTTTAAATCCAGATATAAAGGAAATCAGACAATGGATTCCTTATAAGATAGAGATACAGGAAGTTCCTACATAAGCCAACCACACTTAAGGAGCAAACGGTTAAAAGTAGACATCCTATCCACTAACAAACACAACAGAATAATCTAGTCACATAAGAGCAAAAGAAGTTCACTGAAGTAATGAACTCAAATATAACTGTTACATTTTCCCCAACAAATCTCTTGAGAGAACTGGTGAATAGTTGCGAAGAATGTGCCAAAAATCTCTGTGTTGGACAAACTAGTCTCTCATAGGAATGAACAGGCTGGAGATGGCATTCTAGATCACAAAGACATCTTTACCAGTACCTGAGCACTATCTGATCATCGACAGGCTGCATCTTTGAATTGAATGGTCTTCCAGTCAGTACACATGAACAACCCATAGTAACCAGGCCAGCTGAGCCATTGGGAAAGAACTGGCCTTGCTGCAAACAGTAAGCAGTCAATCGACAGACTCGTTCACTTTTACATGAATAAGATAAGAGGTAACTATTCCATAAAGTAGAAGGTGTACCCTCAAAATGACTTTTAAATATTGATTTGCTTTAGGTTCAGATAAATTTTAATAAAAAATCCTATTAAGTTATGTAAAATGATATCTTTAAATTAATACAATAATTCTAAGTATCCTCTCAATTTCTAACATTGAATTATTTGTGAAGAATGAGTGCAAGTTTTACCTATAAGTGTGGAGATAGCCAGTGAATCAATCAAAATACCCAGGAACATGGTTTAAAACAAACAAAGAAAGAAAGAAACATTACAACAAAACCCAACAATAATGGTTTATGTTCTTGAAAAACAATGCAACAGCAAAAAAAAAGAAAAGAAAAATGTAAAACATATGAAATGGTATTGTTGTGTTTTTATATAGTTGTATACCAAACAGCAATCCCATCAATACCTTTTAACAAAATCTTAACATATAGTTTCATTTTAATTAACAACCTAATTGTTAAATACCACAATTCCTGAGTTATAAGACTGAGTTACATGTAACAGTTGTCAGAAGAATGATATTATAGCTTTTGGCTCAGACCATGGGGAAATCATTCTTAATTTATATTCATGTACATTTTCCCAAATCATTTGTCTTCTTTTCTCTTTAAATTTCTGGTGTATATCCTATCCAGGCTTTTCAAAATGAGATAGGGCCAAGCGCAGAACCTAGAGAGACAGTTTGTGCTTAGGTTACGGGAGGCTGAAGGTTCAGCTCTACCTACCAATTTAAAAATAAACGAGAAGGTAACAGAGACAAAGGTTTGAAAGGAATCCTCCCACTCTGACAGCAGTTAATGTAATAATCGAGGTTCATTCTTACTGCCAACCAGCATGCTGCTAGACACTGCTCCAGTGGTAATAGGTCATCTTATGTCTGCTCATCAATGTGTCCGCAACCATGGCTTCTCCTCGACCAGATCTACAAGGCTTCCTTTACTTCTTCTACTTCCACGTGCTTATTTTGCCACTCCTTAAGCTTTCTCCCTGAATTACAGAAAGGATATGTTTTGCTCTCCTCCTCTATTTAGTCCCCTTTCTAATGTGTCATTAGCATGTGCTTTACAATTATTCAAGAAATCTCACTGCTGACTCAGTTGTCTTTATACTTTGAAAATACTATTATGTAAAGATTTAAAAAAACAAATTATTTTTTATTAACTAAATAAGTGGTCTGGAAAGTTTAAAGTCCCACACCAACTTTGTGCTATGAATTATATTTTATGACTACAGCAGTAAAGTAGTAACTCATGGCAGTAGTTGCTATAAAACAACAGCATCAATGACGACGTTACCTTTGCTGAGTATTGATATATGCCTGCCTCTCTCACATCATACTCTAGGTATCACTAGGGTTCCGAATTTATAAAATGAGGGAACCGAGGCTTAGTATTTAAGAAAAGCATAAACAATTCAAAAGTGCAATGTTACTTTTTTTAAAAAAGAACATCTAAAGCAACATCTTACTATTGAATACAAAAACACATGCCTAAAATATAGGGGAAAATCAAGGACAACAACAAATAGGAGTGTGAGGACCCTCATAAATCAAAAGATACCAGGGACATGTTGGGAAATGTGCCTAACCTACAAAACAAAGCAGACACAAACCTGCAGCTTGACTGAATACACATTGACTTAATGAAATGTGTGCTTATGTAGGTTTGACCCTTTGTTTACTGAGGGGCTGCCAAAGTGTCTGTAAGCGTAAAGTCCCTCAACCACCTGTAAAATAGGGAAAGCAAGAATGAAGAAAATGGTTCCTGACAGGAGAAATCAACAACTGTGAGCTTGTGGAGAACACACTTGGGAAACAAAAGGCACAAGACACATGCTGAGAGAGAACAGAGCTGGAGCTGTTGTTACTGGTGAGGTTGCTAGTACTTTGGTGGTTGTTTTCTTGTACCACACAGACTTTTCCAACACCAACTGAGTCTCTTAACTCTTTACAACTCGAGTTCCTACAATTTACAAGCCCTTCCCTAAAGTTCCAAAGTTCATTAGGGTGGCTCATGAACTTGAGAAATCACAATCCTTACAGCTGCAGTGCTATTAAAATGGACACAAGGCATGAACAGCCCAAGGAAGGAGAAGCCTAGAACAGAGGGCAGGTGGTCTGGCAGATCTCCCTCTTCTCCTTAGGTAAGCCACACTCCTGCCAGAAATCTCTAGGCTCACAAACCAGGAAGCTCCCTTAGCGCTTCAGTCTTAGCTTCAGTCTTTATTGGAATACTATTACAAGGCAATGGTAATTAAATCGCTGGCCATGGATGCCTAACCTAAGCTTGACAGCCTCTCCTTCCTCTCCCTTGAGGACCAGGAGGGAAGGGATGGTAAAGTGCACATCTTTTACTCACATATTTAATGCATTGGAACACTAGTCTATATTGGACAGAAGGCTTCTGTAACCATCCTGTACAGTGCATTGGGGACTGCTTTTGTGTGGTGTAAATCAACTTCTTTTATGTTCAATTTCAACATCACAGAAAATAGAAGTATGCCACCTCAAATTCTTATCTCACTGACTTTTCATAAGATATTAATCGTCTAGTGTAGGATGAAGCCTTTTTGGGATTCGGGGAATATATTGTGTTTTTCTTAATTGTAGAAGTGAATAATCAATGATGAACCATGCTGAAATAAGTGATGGCAACATCTAAGAAACAACAGGAAAGGCATAGTGTTCACCGTGACCACTACACTGCAGGTCAACAGGACACTGTCGCAGAGAGGAAGTGAGTGTAAAGAAAGTCATTGTGTTCCTGGCAAATCATTAGAGGTTCTTAGGGGGCACACTTAAGGCCACCAGCCAGAATAATTAAGCTACCCTATAAAATGTGCTGTGTCTACTCTACAAACAGAAATCCTTCTAAGCCATTTCTTCTGCTTCATCTGCACTCTTTGATTACATTACTCGTACATTGTAGTTAAGTGAATTTAAATGTAATTGACCAACCTCTCACTGCTAGCTTTTAAGTAAGGACCAAAACACATTTGGAAGAGAAAAAAGAGTGTGTAAATTCCAGGCTAATAAAATACAGTCTAATGGTTGGAGCCATCGAATGAGTAAAACTAAAGAATTTTAAGAGTTAGTCTGGCAGTTTTTTGTCCAGTAATTACTAAATTTCTATATACAGTTTTTGTTCTTCTTCAAACAAACTTTTACCCTTGAGGCTCAAAGATGATTTTTCATGACTAATTTGAAATAGACAGGGGACTTTTCAACAGTATAGTCTCTAGAGGTGTTCATTCACAGATGTACCTGTATTATGAGCTAGAGAGTGAACAGCATGCTCTCTGCAAGAACAAGTGCTCACTCTCACAAGAGGATGCCTCTTTCAGGTGCCAGTTCAGGGGCTGGGGATTTAGGGTAGTGAGCTTGGCTAGCAAGCCTAAGACACAGGTAAGGTTCTCAGCTCTGCTGGGGGTTGGCGGGGGAGGGGGATGGGTGGGGGGTGGGCTTCAATATCAGTTTCAAGTGCAGACAGCTATCAGTCCTGAATTTGTTATAAATCTGAAGATTCCTAGAAGCTCATCCTATCTTTTATCTTTCAACTTTGTCACATTTCTGGACTAAGAAATGAATCTTTTGCCATTGCTCAGAATAAACACAATAAAAACAGAGCTGGTATAAACTTGGCTCTTTTAGTGAAGATTCAACCAGATATGCCATCCCAGATACCTAAGCTCCAGTCCTCAACCAGCTCATCTACAAAGGAATGGCAGGCAGGGCCACCGCAAGTTGTTTCCTGTACACAAAGCTGCTGGTTTCGAACCTTCCCGGTCATAAATAATATTCAAATACATACAACAGGCATCTCTCTCCTATGCCCCTCTAGGGTCCTGTTTTTCTCCAACACCATTTCTGCACTTGGCATATGGATTTCCATACTAATTCCCAGATGTCTGTTACATAACATTTGTATCTGAACCAAGATCTACATACAACCTGGCAGAATACAGGTGATGATCTCTTATAAAGTATGCCCAAATATAAAATATAACTTATAGTTCTGTTGTTCCTATAGGCTGTCATCCACATTGTACCTGATTCCATACAGGTCATGCATCGCCTCTACCTGTGCTGCCTATCCCACTCCTGCATCACTCTTATCTTTGGCCTTCTACCAAAAGCCAAGCCTTACCAAGTCCACCAGGAGGTGCACTCAAATGCTCCTACCATAAAGTGTCTCAGCCTTTGCAACTGGAGCACTCTATAAAGTTATCACTTTATGCAGCTTGTTCCCCAATGGTGGCAATTCTGTTAAAGAGGACTTCATATCCTGCACCTCACAGCTGTTTGAGACTGGCTCTACAATTAGTAAAACAGAACTGAGTTTCATCTATGTCACTAAATGTGTTAACAGTTCTAATTATAATTTTTATGAAAGTTTTATTCTTTTATCCAAAACAAAATAAGGAAAACATTTTTTATTTCTTTCGGTATCTTCAGTAATATAACATATATGCATATCCTTAAATGTTTCTTGGAGGAATAAATTTTGAATTTATCAGTAGCATTTTCTGATAAAATTAAGAGAAATAAAATGTAAAACGAGGTTTACTATCTAGTTGATGAACATCTGTCAGCCTTTGTCAAGCATGCTGTCACCATGACGAGAACGGACCAATAGTGATGAAGAGGCTTTAGACTAGAACGTAAATCATGACATATACGTTCCAACCTAAAGCGACTATGAATGTAAGTTTTTAAAAATATCATGACTTAATATTATGAGAGCATTTTAAGTAGAAAAGATTAGGAAGTACATTTCAGTAATCTTTACAATGAAAAAAATGATCCATAACAAATACTCTTGAACCTTGATTATCATTTCCTAACCAATTTATTAAGTAATGCCAAATTCACACTTATATACCTTGATACAACATAAGAAAATAATTTCATTATTAAAAGTTTAAAAACTTATTACCACTGGAAGAGTTAAACATTTATACTAAATTAACTTTCCTCCATGAACAGAAACGTTTTTTAGGTTAGAAACAAATTTCACTCAACAAATTAGCTTTTCCTTTATAATGCAATAATAGCTGCATAATATTTTATGAATGTCAAGTTAAAAATAATAAAGTCAAATGGACAAGAGAGGCACCAATAAATCTTAACAGCATTTTCCTCCTGACATCAATGGGGTCTACAATGAAAGACGATTGTTACAGTTTTACAGTACAAACAGTAAATGAAGCTCAAGATTAACAGTCTAGGCTGTATCACATGCTTGAGATCTAGGTTTCTGTTGTTTGGTTTGCTTTCCGCATCATGTTGGAAGAGAAAGGCTTATATTTGTTGAAGGGCGTGCAGAGTGAATGATGAAAAATAGAGATTTTAAAAGTAACATCAGAAAACAGAGAGCACACATTTCTGCAGTGGAATTTTACATTTATATGAAGAACAAATTGGTCTTCTCTGCCAGAAGGATGTGGGACTTAAAGGGAGGAAGGATCTCTGAATGAAAATTGTATTTGTGGGACAAATCCAACTAGCGGATATCATGTTGAAATGTGAGAACTTGAAAATCTTTTATATCAACGGATACTAAAAAACAAGGCAAAAATTAAATCCAATAGCTCACAGAAGGGATGGTTGTTATCAATAGTCAAAATGGCACCTCCAGCTAACGAAGAATTTCATGTGCATATACTGGAGGGTGATGGTACTGCCTTTCAGTGGCCCACAGGGGAAAGTATAAAGGAAGCAGGGACGCTAATTACAGATCTGCAACTCTTGCTCCTCCCCTCCAAATCCAATAGCTCAGTCTAAATCTCAGCTCTGCAGCAAACTGCCTCATCCATCCTCCTTTCCCACATCTTCAGTGGGTTGCATATATCTTCCCCTCAAACCATCTTCCGCCACCTACAGCTTTATCCCAGTCCCCAACTCCATCAGGTGGCTCCTTATGGAACTGAGGGGGGAGGGAAGCAGAGATCTTAGAGAGTGGAAATAGAAAAGATAGTTAGGGGTAGATGGAGAGCTGTAGGGGAAGAGTCGAGTGGAACAAGGGAAATGAAGTGGAGGAGAGACAGTAAAATTTAAGGGCAATTTGAGGGGTAGCATGAAAACCTAATGCAGTAGAAACTTCCTAAAATACATACATAGATGAAGGAGATGCAAATAAAATCTGCAAATAATGGGTGAGAGAGTTCCATCGCCTGTAACCAAAGGTAGATTTTAATACCTGAATTACATTATATCTAATTGATTTGCTGGCCAAAGGGATCCTATTGGGACCTGCAAATAACACAGACTGTTGCCAAGTCTACAGCGTGCTCACTACAAATAGACAGCAATGCCCCAATTACTGATGACAACATCCATACAACTTATAAACATAAAGCTACCCAGCTGGTGCCTACAGAGTGTCTTCACCAATATGTAACAGTCTTTTGGTACAGGAAGGTACTCTGCATACTACCACTGGGGAAACCTAAGTACTGTCTTAGCCAGAAATCCTTTGGTCTATAATGGTTTGCCACATGCAAAATGTGCTAGGGCAATGGTGGCCCAAGGCTTGTGGGACTAACCAACCAATATCTGATTTGACCTAACATCCACTCCATGAGATAGAATCCATACCTGACACTGCTTAGGTGACCAAGAACCTGAAGCTAGACAGCCTAAAGACATGGGCTAACACTGTAGACTACCCTTCTTTAAAATCAAAACAAACCCAACCAAGCAAACAAAAACCCTAAAACATGTAGTAATAAAAAGACTCCTAATGACATTCTGCTACACACATATATCAGTGTTTGCTCACCAAGAGCCAGCCAAGTGATGCACATATCCTATCTTCTTTCTGTGGTTTCAGTACACATATTCTCACACCTAAAATGGACAATTCCATACAACAAAGACCACAGCCCTCCAGTACTCCATATGAGCTGAGACAAAACCTTTTGTAAAATGATGATAAATTCATTTTCATAGCTTTTTTTTTAATGCTCACTAGAAAGCTTGGTCTTTACTGAGACAAGTATCTAGCACACAGTCTACTCAGTGTCTACTTGAGAGTCAGAGTTCATTTCTTCTAAGTTCAAAACAGCAAAAGCAATTGCTAGGTCCTCATTATGTTCTTCATTAAGTGTTTAGTATTGTCAAAGTTATTTGCTAAGAAACTGCTATTATGTTGATATTAGTAGACATATTTATAGGCCAAATACGCCTCACTAGTGAGTCATAATAAGACGTAAGGCATAAGAAGAATGGACCCTTCTGAGCAGAGAGAGGAAGGTTACACATATATAGTATAGTGCTCTTCTACATGTGTAAGGTTATACACCAATATTTTAGACTCACATATGAATGTGAGTCAACATCATTTCTAATGTTTCTATAGTATGTAGATGTTACCATTCATTAACTCTTAATTTATGGCATACCTTAATAACGCTAGGTTGAGAAAATTGTTTTGAATGTAACCTGCAAATAACTCTCAAAAAAAAAATGAATTCTGAGTGGTGGAAGAGTTGCAGGGGTCCAGTTGAATTTAAAGGTTATTTGATTATATAACTGCATTTTTGAAAAAAGATATTTGGGGTCAAAAATCAAAACATAAACTTAAAATATTTCACGCTAAAGCAGAGTAAAATGGGAATCGACCTTCCAATAACATACAGGAGTACTTGCCTATTCACTCAGCTGTATACTTACGACAAGCATAAATGTTGCATGCAGATTGCTTTCAATTATAGAGAAGTCCATACATACTCAACACACACACACACACACACACACACAATCTACAAAAATCTTTGATTATAGTTTCAGGCAATCCAGTGGGAAATTCTTAAAACTGAGAAATTACAAATTAACACTCTTTGATAATATATTATCTACACAGACTTGTGTTTGTGTGCATAGTAATGCCTGCACAGCTAGATGAGTGCGAACCAGATGTTTTCACTGAAAGATAAAGGTAACATGGTTTGATAGAACATTAAGTGCTGTGTATTGAGCTCTGTACTAGCTTTATAAGCGTTAGACAGTGCTGTCCCCACTGTATATATAAATAAGCATGCTGGGGAGAGGGGAGAGGGGAGAGGGAGAGGGGAGAGGGAGAGGGGAGAGGGAGAGGGGAGAGGGAGAGGGCACCACCTGAATTAGGTCAATGCTGGACAGGGAAAAAAAAAAAAACACCACCAAAGGCTCAAGTGCTGAAGCACTGGCCCCTGGCTGCTCGTGTCATGCGAGTACTAACCTTGATACATTAACCCACTGGCCGATTCATAGATCAGCTGACTATTAAAATATACGGCTCCAGGGAGGAGGCAGGTTTCTTAAGGCCTATCTCTGAATGGTGCATCATGTCCTAAGTCTTTCCATCTTTCCCTGCTGAATGCCAGGAAGTGATCAACTTTCCCAGCAATGTACTACACCACCAGGTAGAGAGCCTGCCTTGCCTTCAGCCCAAATACACGGAGCCAGGAGACCCAGGACTGAAACTTCAGAAATGGGGAAGTTGTTCAAGTAGCCACTTCTCAAGTGCAGCTGGCAGAATCATCCTGTCATCCTCCTTCCAGTTGGATATTTCAGGTTATTTTGTAGAGTAACTCACTGAAGGGGAGACCTCTAGGAACCAACCCTAACTCACTGAAGGGGAGATCTCTAGGAACCAACCCTAACTCACTGAACGGGATACCTCTAGGAACCAACCCTAACTCACTGAAGGGGAGATCTCTAGGAACCAACCCTAACTCACTGAAGGGGAGATCTCTAGGAACCAACCCTAACTCACTGAAGGGGAGATCTCTCGGAACCAACCCTAACTCACTGATAGGGGAGACCTCTAGGAACCTGGCATCTGAACTCCAGCTGTTTAGCTTCTATGGTAATGATTTGAAAGAGCGGCTTCTCCCACATTGCAAAGTCTCTAATATCTAACTTGAGGACATTTTGTTTGCCATCTAAAATTATTAGCTATGATGGCTGTAAATAACAAGTCCCTTAAATTCTGAGGAATTTGTGAATTTAAGTCATTTTCTATTTGGAAATTTGACCAGCTTATCAACAGTGACCCTTAAATATGAAACCAGTTCATTTTCAAGTCCAGTGAACTTCAAATATAACTACGAGGGCAATTTCTCTCAACTGCTTCATGATACTAGAGGTGATGGCCATACTCTATGAAGTTATGATAGTGTCAATAAGAACAACTGTAGCTTGTTGAAAGGTACCTGCAAAAAATGCACATCATCCCAGAATCTCAATGTGACCTCCATGTAATCAGGGTTTTCATAGATGGAACTGAGTATCTATCTCAATATAAAACAATTCCTAATAAATTACCCAGGCAGAGGATAAGCTACCCAGACATTAAAGGAGAAGGCAGCCAAACGGATAAAGGCAAAGTATACACTGCTCTAGCTACAAGCCAGGGACTCACAAAAAGGCAAGAAAAAAACATGCAATGTTTTTGTTTTTTTTTTCTTGAACCTTTCTAGAAAAATGGACGGTTGCAACAACCTTTACATGGAATTTATAGCTTGTGTGGATATAGGAGAGAATAAACTTGTTATTTGCAGGCATGTGGCTATGGTGATCCGTTAAGGTGGTTCAAAGAAATTAATAAGAATTTCACTCAAGAGTTTTATATTCTCTAACAACGTGTGGGTTTCTGAGGAACAGTTCGAATTCTGCCTGCAGCAGTTTATCAATTCAAGGCCTCTTCTCCTCCGCCCCTGTAGGTTACACATTACCTTGCCACCCAAGAGACACAGGCAACTGCCATATATGTTTATTATATATGCAGAAGGGGGTTTCTTTGTAAATTACAGATGTACTATTGTAAGCTGTTCTTCTGATTGCCCTATTTTGACACCTTTCATCTTCCTTGTTGGTGATTTCCCATCCCATGCTGCACACGGGGAGCAGTAAATACTGCCTCACCGCCAGCAGCTTAAAGAGAGATCCAAGACCTTGGCTGCCACTACAGATACTGTTCTGCTATTTGATCTTAGCTGTGGCTCATAGGTGACACTGACAGAACTCCTCTTGAAGCTACTTCAAATCTCTTGCTGGCCAAAAATCTGCACACACTGTAAACTGTTAGTTTCTGTAGAAGATTAATGCTGTATTGATGCCACTTTCAGTCTGTTAACCTCCAAAAAGATATAGAGGTCTTCGTGATGTAGTTTTCTTCTTCATCATCATCTATCAACCCAAGCAGCAGCGGGTTCAGGAAATGTTCCTAGCTCAGTATCTCAAAAAGCAATCTTTAGCTCCAAGTAGTTCCTGCATGGCCAGTGTTCTTCAATGTCACACTGCAGCATCTTTAATCCTTTTACTGATCGTGGCCATACTACTTGTGTTCCAGCGAGCTGCTTTCAGAACAGTTTATACTTGCACTATAAAATGATTATACTAACAACCTCATATTCAAGTTTCCAGTTTGAGCATTTGAAGCCAAAGGTACACTGACACTCCTAGAAATCAATTGTCAGGAATTACAGATATGGCTCCCTACCATTATACACGGCATGTAATACACAGTAAATAGTAAGCAGAAATCTAGAATTACCTTGGGAATGATTTAAAAAAAAACTGTGCTACTTTTATATAATTTAAAAAAATTATTGTAAAATCTCATATATCCCATTATCTATAGATAGTGTAAGCAGCACTATTTAAGTAAATTATATTTTGAAAGTAAATTTACCTTTATTATCTCTAGCTTTATTAACTTCCTAAATATATTCCTTAGATGTCTATAACGTGAAGTTAAGCCTTGCAGTACATCCTAGGAGTCCCAGGCTACCCTTATGAGCACAGTTCTTATTCATTGTAGACACAGAGAAAACAACTCAGAAACACTTTAATCTATCCGTGAGAGAATAGAAACATAAAATCATCTACGTTTCTGCTTTGGTTACTTTCATCAGGTAACCCAGATTATTCCCAACTATCATCAATTACATGTTTTAAGTAAAATCACAAGTATCACATATGCAAAGCAGGGATAAACAGAAAAGAAATATACATTCAAGAACAGTGAGGAAAATATGTTTTAATTAAAATCACAAGTATCACATATGCAAAGCAGGGATAAACAGAAAAGAAATATACATCCAAGAACAATGAGGAAAAAAGATACACAAAAACAACCTTGGCATATGCCAGCATAAATGAATGCATCTTAGGAGTAAACCAAAGAGATACCATCAGTTGATAACATTAAATGTGAGTAGTCACAAGTACATTTCAGAATGTTTCATACTTCCTTGTGTATATATTCATTTATGACTATTCACATAAGAATCCAAGAATATTTGTAATTGTTTACAAGTGTGGCAACTAGTAGTTTGGACAGGGACCTTCCCCAGTTATAAATTAATCACTAGAGCTTTAAATATTGTATTTATAACTGCTATTAGATCTAATCTTATAAAATAGAAATAATCAGAATATGCTATCCTATGGGTAAAGATCTCCAAACAAAAAAGAAAAAAGAAGCTCCACTGGGTAGAGTCACTGTCATAGTGAAATACTAGTTGGCTTAACGCTAACTTCCTGTCTCACAGCTCTGGTGGTGGCAGCCTTGCTTTCTCTGAAGCCTGTCACCTCAGCTTGCATAGGACCATTATCTTAGTATGTCACCATATAGTCTCCCTGTGCATATCGCCAAAGGGAGGCTAATAACCTAGCTTTCCCTCTTCCTACGGGGACAGAGGTTGGGTTAAATAAATGTGCAGTATAAGACAATGTTTTTACTTTAAGCAGAGAAATCACAACCCTAACCACAGTCAAGTTCAGAAACAGTAGAGGAGTGAGGACATAGGAGCTTATCAAAAGCACAATTCCGGCACTAAAAGCAGAAGTAGGTTTCCTGCTTCTTCACAATGCCATGAAGCCAGTATCTCCTATCACAATGAGTAAGTCATTCTTTCATATGTACATCATAAATTAACAGAGTATCTTATTAAGTAAACTCAAGTAAATAGAAATGTACATTAAATTATAATATCATACAACATGAGACATCAAGCTAATTGTTTATCTCACTCGAACTATAAAATTCCAGCCTAGAATCAACTCCAAAGCTGATTATACTCAATGAACACAGTATTAGGTATGTCGGTAACTCTGCTGGGGGTGGGGGTGGGGGATGACACTGAACAAATTATTAATATCAAATATCCTAAGAGTTTATGTGCCTTCTTATAACATTTGTCATTTTGAGAAGGCAACAGCTGAGAGTCCGTGGCAATCTTTACAAACCTGTATGCTGGCTACAGAAGATGAATGTGAAAATTTCAGACAGGATACAGTTTCCAGGTGGCAGCCACCTGGAAATTTAGTGTTCTAAGTGCTCACAGTAGATGAATAAAAGAGAAGCATTTGGTATTTAGTTAGGTATTTATCAAAAAATGTTGGAAATTCATGAGGAACTAGAGAGTAGGAGGTATATTTAACAGGAAATTATTTGGGTCAGATAAAAGAATTCCTAGTTAGAAGCACACCGATAAAGACTAAGAAGCAAAAAGAAGTATATTAAACAAGACGAAAGAAAATCAAAGATGACACATCAAGGAATCCTTTTAAGTGGTAAGAATGCACACATAGAAAAAGTTACATGTGGGCTTTGATGAACTCTCTTGACATTCTACAGAAAGTCACTTCTTACAATAGACTTCTCAGAGCAAAGTCCACTCCCAACAAGGCTAGGAACAGTCCTGAGACAGAGGAGGTAAAGATTCCAAGGACAGGATTCATCCTTAAGGGAAAAGTCAAACACTGACATCCTTATGTAAGGTTCCAACGGGAGAAGTGCCATCATCCTCAAGATGACAAAAGAGGGAAAATCTAGATCCTCACACCTATGTGAGATGCAAAAGGTGTGGCAGGCACAGCAATGGAGCTTAGTTGAAAAGTCTGCAAAGTATATTTGTACATCATTATAAACACTGGCCTCTAAGTCTTTGGGGAAGGGAAAGACAACCTCAGGAAAAGGTGGAGTGAGAAAAGAGAGACAAGAACTCAGTATATATGTAGAGATCACAAAAAAAGAGGAGAAAAAGCAATTGAAAGGTGAGGGGGGAAAAGACTGTTGAGCTATGTGTCAGATGTATTAGATTGGCAAAACTGAAAGAAGATGGAGAAAGTATCCACTGGACCAATGATTCCACAAAATTTGTGATTGAGTAATCACTGAGCATAGCCTCGTTGCATGGATGACTGACGAATCAGTATCACACTGTAAACTAGAGTGTTGACAAGGGGTGAAGAGAACGCTGGATGAGACGTTAAAATGACCCTCAACCACAGTTTTATTTTTTATCTTTTTTTATGTTAATCATGTGTGTATATGAGATAGTGTGGGTATGTGTCTGTGTAGGACGGAAGAGAGCATGGCATCCATTGAAGTTGGAGTTACCGAGAGTTCAACTGCACAGTATAAGGGTTGGAACCAGACTAGGGTCCTCGGGAAGAGGATGTATTACTAAGCCATCTTTCCAGCTTCACCTTAGTCTCATTTTAGTCTATCTCCCAAAAAAGAAACACAATTTTTGTCACTTCCTGCACATTAATAATTATCCCAATTTTATAGATTTCTAGGAGCTAGTAAACAAAACCTTCACAAACTAAATTAATTTTAATTATGTAGACAAGAATATTCAACCCTTAGAATTCCACAAAACAAAAATATTACCATGGTATGCAGAAATGCAATAATGAACCAAAATATTTTCAGTGAAACACAACAGAAATGCCATAAGCCATTATTTCTTAGAAAAGAAGCATCCTAATGAAGTAGATTTTTGAAAATTGTCAGTCGGGTAAGCTCATTAGTTGCAATGAAAGTTCCCCCTGCTGATCTAGGAGTACCTAATGACCAGGATTTGTTATGGCTCAAAAACAAAGGTACTTTTTAATTCATGTGATAGCTCACCAAGGATGTTTCAGAAGTGGAAACTTTAAAATGATGATGTGTAAAAACACTCAATTCTCCAAAGCAAACAGACTTACTTAATCTAAAACACTGCATTTACCCCTCTAATATTTCCTTCATTAATTGGATCATATAATGAAAAGAAAATTATGCTTACAATAATCTACAATATTAAAAACCATTATTCCAAATATGAAGTTTGCTGCTCCCAGTGAAACATATTAGCAGTATCTGCTGACCCCTCCACACGCATGCCTTCCCTGTAACAGATGGAAAGCAAACGCCCCAAGGCCCCTGAAAGCCCCTTGGAACAGTGAGAAGGAAAACAAACAGAAAAAGCAAATCACTAACTGGTAGCTCTGTAAGTCTTTATGCAAGCTAAATAATTTTTAAAAGAACACAATGTCAGGATATTTATATAGAATGGTAAGTATAATCTAATCAGTAGAAATTTAGTTAATATTCTAAAATTTACTTTACACACAAAAAAGTGCTAGAAAAACATGCTAAAAAGTTTTAAAAAGAAAAAGACAATGAGGCATGGTAGTTGACATTTGTAGTGCTGGCATTCTGGAAACTGAAGCAGGGAAGTGGCTTCAAGGTCAAGGTCAGGCTGGGCAGCAAAGGATGCTCGGAGACAGTTTGGGTTACAGAGGAAGACCCCACTGCACTTCCTTGTCCCATTAGAAGCATTTAACAAAAATTATGAAACAAGGCAGTGGATACAATCTTGAAATCTCTGCAGAGGTTAGGGAACCCAATGTTTGAGCTCATACTAGGCATAAAAAGGAGTGAATAAATAAGTCTACAAGTACATAAAGGACTGGGGACTGGAAGAAATTCCAAGTCTTTATGTAAAAGGATGAGCACGGATCCTTCCTACCTACCCAATCATCTTTGCTCCAGGCAAAGAGCGCTTCTGCATTTCAAGGAAATTTGTGCCACATCTGTACATTATTATGTTATGTAAAATTCAATGTTCATCAAGGACATCAGAATTTCAATTTTACCTATCATGACATTTACTCGTATATACCAAATTTTCAAAAATCTCACTTAGGAAAGTCATTTTGTCTTAGTAGTTTAATTGCACTATATATACTTTTATTAAATTGTTTCTTTAATTGCACATATTACAATGTCCTAAAAGATAAATGGTAGTCCTTATCTATTCTCAATTATATTTAGACATAGAAACATATATACCATTGTCTGCCTGCCTGCCTGTGTCTGTCTACATAAATATTTTCTTATACAACGGCCACTGAAAGTGGCATAGGGATAGTAATGTAGCACCATTACAAATGAGTAGAGAAGGAACCCAGACTAAGTGCTTACCAAAGGCCATAGGGATTACATACTTCAAAGAAACATACTTACCAGGGTAAAATTATGAAGAACACCTTATCCAATCACATTTCTCTTAGTATATAATCTCCTAAAACTGTCACTTTACAGCGGAAGAACCTTTTAATATACAGGGGCTAATAAAGATGATTAAGAAGTAATATTCCCTTAGGTGTAGAAAAAAATAAATTATCCTTCTTCAGGTTCTCAAATTCCAATATGAGGAAGGAAATAAAGAGCTCACTAAAACAATGGTTTGATATTACTATCAATAATGGTTAATGCAAAAAGAATACAGCTACCAAATAATTGAAAATGTGTTATCTAAAACGTGTCTGTACATTGGTTATGGGGAGACAAGTAATTGTTTGGTTTTAAAAAAAATCCATGTTGAATATAACTAAATATTGCACATTTAAGATGGCCAAATTTTTGAAATTTAAATCAGATTAAAATTAAGTGTCAGCAAAAGGCTCTATCTGAACTCTTGACAGCCTTCCTTAAGACCACAGAAGGGTATGAAACCAAGTTGGTTATTTATGTATTAGGAAAGATGAATTGAAACTGGTGGTCTTAAATCTAGTAGGGTCACAAGGAAAAGCTCCATTCCTACAGAGAGACTTGAAACTTGGACAGAGGAAGATACTCATTTTGGTCTACAATAGTGCTTGTGGAGGACACTGGGTATTTATAAATGGCATGTGATTATGCAGACCTGCCAAAGTGTAGTGGAGTACGCTAAGCAGGAGAGGGTGGGATTAGCTGGAACCCATGCAGGCCAATCTCCACAACAATGCATTTATAACAACTCACTGGTTAGTTAACCAAAGAAATTCATACTCCTAATAATGACAACTGATAAAATTAGCCTATAATTTCTTTTCAAATAGTCTCATTCCATAAGTAATTATTTTAGCAAAATAGATAATATGTACAAATAAAACACATTATTTTCAGTCTCTTAGAATTAAAGATCAGAACAATGACATAGATATTTATAAATAAAACCACAAACCTCTGCTAGCTTTGTCTAAATGTGCCAAATCGTCCACAAAGTGAAGGATGTCAGCATGCTTTTCTTCACATACATCTACCAGGAAATGGAGGAGTGTGGTTTTCTGATCTGCAGATTTTGTATCCTTCAGCTAAGTGAACGAGAAGGGAGAAAACACAACGTATGTTAATAATCTACTGATTCCTGTAACACCCTACTCTGTGGACTAGAAGTTAGCTTGAAAACCTGCTCCATTCTGAAAACATTTGAATACTTTAGTACGTTTTATTTGATATTGGTTTAAAAGTAACATTTGTAATACAGGAGAAATGACTCAAGAGCAATGTACTATGCAATCCTTTGTGGGGAAAAATGAAATGCCTAGGAAAGTAGAATAGCCTGAATATCTATGGAACAGCAGAACCAAAAACAACCTGGGCAGTTCATGCATTTATTACTTGGCCTACCTGTCCCACACTGTAGAGTTTATGGTAGATAGAATGATAAAATAGTGTTGCTTCAAGCAGTCACTTCATTTTTTGAAAAAAAAAAAAAATCCCAGCATATTCGTCCTGTAGCAACAGACACGATAGTAAAAACACTCACAAAGAATATCTAAGAGGCTATGACACCTGAGAGGAACCGCTGAAATCCTTAGCTGCATAGGATTAGGGAAGAGCTTGAGAGAATCCTCAAGCACAGGCAGACAGAACGCGTCTGGGAAGTGCTTCCTAAAGACAGACCTGCCTGTCCGCCAAGGGTTGCCTTGCTGGAAGCTTGGACTTGGGTTGTGATACTGCGAGGTGGAATCTGTAGGCAGTATGGTGTTTGAGGAAGTCCTAAGGGATTTCTCCTCTGACCCCTAAGTCCTTACAAAAGGATGTGACAGAAATCCAGCGCTCATCGTAGCTCTGTTCCTGTGACATGTGCATCTGCGCCCACATATTCCCTGTTATTAATATCTGTCGTGGTGTATCTTAGCAAAGAGATTTTTAAGATGATCAGAGCCTTGGCACAAAGCCCTAGGACCTTCAAAACAGGGAGATGAAACCCTTTTTAAAAATCTGTCATAGATAATATAGGAGTGCAAAGCTGATAGGCACAAGGCTGTAAATGAGAAAAAAAACATGCATAGGTTGAGTACCTGGAAACCAAAGATGTATATATGTTGGGGGTGCAAACAGGGTCAATGGAAAGAAATAAATCTGAAAACTGCAGAAAACAACAAAAAATAGACCGCATAACGGAAATGACGTTTCCATAAGCACTGGAAGTGATAGAACTGGATGAGAGATGGTCACAGACACATGTGAACACATCCCTGCAGTTTGAGAGGATAAAGCGTAGAGTAAAGGAAGTAATGGAGGTATGGAGGCTAATGGTAAAAGCAGCACCAGCAATCCCGGAAGGAAACTAAGGCAGCCTGCCCTGAGGGTGGACAGAGGTATGGAGGTGCCAGACTGTGTGAGCTGGGAAACTCAGCTGACACCGCTCGTGGAGACAGTCTAGGAGCTGCTTTTGGAGGGGTAGATAGAGAAGAAAACACTTTTAGTCTTGAGTAAAAGAAAACCTAGAAGGTGATAATAGTTGTAGGCAAATGGCAGAATCCTGAAACTGTGGGCATTTACACAAGAAGTACCTCTGCTTCTGCTCGTTTTCCATCAAAAATACCTTGGCGTTTTGTTCCTATTTACACTGAGAAGTTTTAAAATAGTTATCCCATGTTCATATTTATACTCTTGCTCTCTTTAATATATACATACTTATATATGTAAATGTAATAAATAGATATATTTATTATATGTAAATGTATATGCTTATATATAAATATATATGATATAAATATATGTGTAAATCTAATATAAACAGTGTATGTGTGTGTGTTTGTGTGTAAAACAATGAAATAAATGAGTCTTGTCCTCCCTAAAAAACAACCCTGCAGTTTTCAGGAATGACACTATCACTATGGAAAATGCTGTCACACCTTGTAATAACACACTTGGTCTTGGAAAAAATTGTGAGCTCCTTGCTTTCAAAATTCAGGAGTTAACAAGCAGGTACACAGATTGAAAAGTACAAACAAAAACAGGCACAAGCTTGAGTTGGCAAAGCTTGACCAATCTGGGCCTGACAGGAACAAGGAATGCAATCAGGAGGGAGTAGTGGTTATACTCGTTTTTTTGATCTCTGGAGGTTTGACAGGGAGAAAGGTATGAATATTAAGCTAAAAGAAGCCTGGCATAAGTTTCTACCACAAAAGTCATCATTCATAATAGATTCATATGTAAAGAACATAAGCAAAAACCACTCATCTTGTGTCAGAACTGACCAGAGAGCTGGAGGTTGTAGTGCGATGCCGCAGGGCAATACTGCTTACTTTCCAACCATTTCCACGTTAGACCGAGTCAGTGTGTCTGTCTCTATGTGTATGTATGTTTCTTGTGTTTTTCTTTTTTTCATTATGATTTGTGTTGTTTTGTCTCTGTGTGTGTGTGTGTGGGGTGTGTGTGTGTGTATGTGTGTGTGTGTGTGTTTTCACTAACAAGAAAGGTAGAAAAGGAACTGAGTTGGGTCATAGACTGGTGGGGAGGACCTAGGAGGACTGGTGTGTATTTGGGGCTGGTGGTGGCTGTGATTGAACTGTAAAAAAAATATTTTTAATAAAATTAAATAAATACAAAACAAACAAAAATACCGATCAAGTCACTACTGGGCAGTGGAAAACACAGCTTCTAGGTCATCAAAAATAAAGAAGACTGTACTGGAGACCCTGGGTTAATCATCTGACGGAGTCCCATGAACGCATATGAAAGTCTCCAATACTGGCCTGGACTACTGAATAAACAGCTCCTGGGCTGAGAATGTACTTCAGTGGTAGAATCCTTGCGTAGTGTATTTACAGCATGAGCATGCACATGCACACACATGCACTCACAGTCACACACGTGCACACACACACACCACCACTGCCAACAACAACAAGAGCAACAAGAATGATCCTCATATTTCTTCCAAAATATACACTGAACACATTATTTAAAACTATCTTCTTTAAGAAGCCACAGACACTTCAAAATATCCCAAAATGTGTTTCAATAGTACATTTTGAAGGCTCCATTATGATAAGATTGCCATTCACATATATGGATGACCTTCTAATGAGAGACACACCCTTAATAAGTTAGTAGCCCAGGCTAAGCTATTGGACCTCAGTTTACGCATAGGAACCATTATAAAACTGAGTCAAATAATTTAAAAAGGAATTCTAAATTCACTTTCCAATCCAAACTCAGTAAACATACATTAGAATGGATTCAAATTGGTCTTAGAGAAACAGCAGAAATCTAATCCAATCCAAGGATACAAATAAGGAGACTCAAAAGTTACTCTCCATAGTTCATTCTACAAGCTTGGGTCAG
The DNA here is from genome assembly GCF_000001635.26 of Mus musculus. Classification (NCBI taxonomy): domain Eukaryota; kingdom Metazoa; phylum Chordata; class Mammalia; order Rodentia; family Muridae; genus Mus; species Mus musculus. Next base: position 86,855,470 of record NC_000080.6, read on the forward strand.
TTGAAAATTTCTAGTCCTTTGTGTTTAGAGATTTACTACAAACCTTAATCTGATTTATAACCATCCTTATTATTCTGCTTCATTCAAAGTATCATTTTTAAAAGTTAAAGCTCAAATTCAGCAAACATCCACTTATGTATGTTACATAAAAAGACTAGTCCAATTAAAAACTTGGCTTTGAAACTACATTCCGTTGTGTGTGTGTAGTGTATGTAAGTAACCACTTGGGCATTCTGTTCCTCCTGTGGACTCTGAGCCACCCACTATTATCTTCTATACTGTATTTCCTTCATGAGAAATTCCGGTGAGGAATCTGACTAAGAAAAATATCATTGACCTCTATAATTTGCAGAGGCTTAATAAAGTTTTTCATAAATTCTTATGATATAGCTAAGCAGCCAGTAACCATTAGGATTAATATTTTAAGAAATCTATGATAAAACTATAATCCACTGGACCACTCTCAAATGTTATCCAAGATCGGTGAGAATAAAGATTTCAGGTTATAGGATACAGTAGAGTAGAATAAATGCAAGTATTTATGTGAAACATTGGTTGCTTGGGGGCAATGAAACACCAACACACCAAAGGAAGGCAATGGTTCCATAGGCCATCATATCAAAAGTCAACTGATCAGCAAGGCACATGGTGGGAGAAACCTAGTATCAGAGAGGATAGCCACTGAATACTAAGAAGAAGCCCACGCCAACCATCTCCTCCTAACTGTTACTTAGGAATTTTGAGACTTCTAACAAAGCAACCACTCAACACTTCCAGACTGCTTTGAAACTAGCTTAGTAAATGAGTGGCTTGGCTAAGAGGCACCTGTAGCTGACCCAGGTGGCCATGGTGTCCCTCCTGCCTAAATGGCTGCTCTCTTTCTCACAAACCATGTGAAGGTACAAAATTTAAAGTGAAGCTTTCAAGAAAACACAAAATCATAACAAAGCACATTTAGAAAGATATTATCCACTAGTGTTCTAAATTTTAAATTTTTGACAAACATTAACAACAAATGATACGGTCTGTTTTTAGTAACCACTTTGTAATCAGTGACTGAGTTACAAGTAAAATCGAGAGACAGTGCTAATTTTGTTGAAATGAAAAATAACTTAAGCACACTCTGTAATGCTATTTCTTGGAAAGAAAATGAAATTTCATTCGGAATCTTGTTCATATTAAAATAGCCTACTTAAATCTTAAACCGACATTTCTTGACAAGATTTCCTTCTGTGTGACTGTCAAGAGACTTATCTGACAGATAATAATCATCACTGCTAAACAGAATTCCTTATTCATGGATTGTTTCTTTAACATATATTAAATGTGGCATAAATGTCAAATAAACAAAAAGATGGATGGAGTTTCTCTAAACACTCTGTTCATTCCAAACAAAATAATGTTAAAAGCGGGCCCCATAATAAATCATGGGCCGCTTGTCAGTCTGCAGTAGGTCTCCCTTGTAGTGCCAATGCAAGGTTTTGGAACATTTCAAAGGTACTCAACACAAACTTGGATGACATTTGAAGAATATTCTATTGTTTTAGTGACAAGGGGAAAAAACTGTAAGATCAAAACCACATATTTTCTTGTAGCTCTCAAGAACAAAAAAACCCTATAGCCGCTTACTCACTGAAGAAAAATTATTATCTTAATATCGTAACACCAAAACCTCCTCTGGCCATAATGCTGCTAATATTTAAATGTACATCAAGACTGCAGTGTCTCTGTAGAGTTTATAGACCTTGGTGAATGCTTAACCAACAACCCAAGTCTTAACCCTGGAATGATACAATGGACAATCTAGAAGAATAGTATTTGTCAATTACTCTGAGGCATGGACCAGTCAGATCATACACCACACATCAGTCTTATGTAGCAAGCATCTGCCAGAGTATGTTGAGGGAGTCAGTATTATGGCCATTATTTATGGGACAAAATGAATTCGGAGAGACCAAGTGCCCTATGCAAATCATTGCTTTCACCTAGAGAGCATGACTGGAGTGCATGCGTGTGTAGTCTCAGCCACTGAAAAATATGATGGTTCTAACAAAATGCTTTAAAACACAGTGGATGGAAACAACAGCAAAAAAAAAAAAAAAAAAAAAAAAAAAAGAGCACCAAAAACAACGGAAAGGTTCAATGTCAGTTCTCCTCTATTTCTAGCCCCCAGACCTCTAGAAGCAGATACCCTTCCCTAGGCCATTTGTACCTGAAGGAGGATGCTCTTATTTCAGCTGCTTTATTTACAAATAAAAACAAAACAACAACAACCAACAACACTTGTCACCTCACATACCATTAAATGAACTAGTGCTCATGGATTTCTAACAGACAATTTGATAATACAATTCAGTCATCTACACAGGAGGGAAAGATATCCATAAATTTTAAGCAGACATATAAGACCTTATTTTAACTTCATATTTAATTTCTTGTTCTTTGTAAAATAAAGTTTGTTGGGGATGGATGTAATAGCACCATGAAAAATAAACTCCATGTGAAGAAAACTAAGGAAAGTCAGCACCACATTCCTCCAGAACTTTAAAAACTCAAACACTGGACCACGCTCTGTGGGGAACTAAAGTATTATAATAGTTACTATTTTCTGATATAATGTTATGCTAGATCGATATATGAATTACTGTGTTGATATACTTTTCTTGTTAAATATGAATTCTCCAATATGAATTGTAAAAGAATCCTTATGGGTAGTTTAAAAGAAATTTTTTAATTTACTGGTGTCTAATATTGTCTAAACAAAGTTACTTCTTAAAACTGTTCAAAGTATCCATCTTTTAATCTAACTGTATCACATGACATGCTGACAGAGTAATCAAAATCATCAATATGAATGGAATGAACAAGTTATATTTAAATTAAAGTCAGTTTTAAGGTTTACATTAACAGATAAGTTTTCAATTTAAATAGTAAATTCCACACACCCCTGCCACATGGACTCCATCAGCACTATCCATAAATATGGTACACTATTATAAATGATGTGCCAACATTTACACCTCTTGCTAACTAGGAAAATACTTAATTTAGGCATGCCTATTTAGTTCTGTAACTGTATTTGTATAAATATAGTATTTTATAACTATTATATTAATACAATACCTTTTTTAAAAATAATAGTTTTTTTTAAAATATGATTTCCTGTTTTTCCAGTCCTTCTTCCCTGTCCTTAGAAACACTGTAACCATTCCTTTCTACTGCTCCTGCAATCATATTTTTATAGAATGCTACACTCAGGAGCATACAGTACAAGGACTTCTAAGACTGGTTTCCTTCATTTAATGCTTACTATGACTTGGAAAAAGGAAGAAAGGGAGGGAGGGAGGGAGGGAGGGAGGGAGGGAGGGAGGGAGGGAGGCAGGCAGGCATATATGTATTATGTTGCACAGCATTCTGTAGTGCAACTATTCCTGTTAAAGTCGGGCCATTTCAGCCCCTCAATGCCATCTTGCTCCCTGCCTTGTTTGGGAACTACAAACAAGACTCTTTAAACATTTGTGTATAGGCTTTGGTGTGGACATGTTTTCAGATTCTCTGGGTAAATATGTATGAGTGTGATTACTGACTAATTTGTAAAATATATTGTATTATACAGAGTTGTGCAGTGGTAGGGCACACCTTTAATACAAGAACTATGAAAGACTGAGTGATTTCTGAGTTCAAGGCCAAACTGGTCTACAGATGGGGTTCCAGTACAGGCAGGGCTACACAGAAATTGTTGTCTCAGGAAAAGAAAATGAATAGACATAACATACAAACACACACACACACACAAATGCACAACTTGCTGGCAATTTTTCTCAAGGGTTTAAGTGGATCATCATTCCTCTCCCTCATATATGTATGGAGACTTGGGTAGTAGAACTTGGTAGTTCTCTGGTGTGTTGTTGTTGCCGTATTCCAAGTGAAAAGACTTTTACTTACATCTGCAGAGGAAATGGCAGGGAACAGATGTATTAGAGGAGTGACTTGCAAAGAAGCAGCCAATGATTAAAGGAGGTTCAAACAGTAGCTCTTAGCAAGGGCTCCTCCTTTGTCATAGACCAGTTGGTTGTTATTTTTGTGTGTTTCTGGGCAATTTTGTCAGGTTTTTTTAACATTATTTTATTGCTAATCACAATATATTGATTATAGTAGCACTATACTGAGACTTGAAGTAAGGCAGTATCAGACTTGAGTATGCTGCTCTTCTCCAATTGTGTGTCAGTTATTCAAGATCTTTGGCTTCCCCATAGAAAATATGGAATTGCTTTCTCATTATGCATTATGTACCTTCTTAACAGTTTAACTGGACTACTATTTTGAACCTACAGGTCAAGTTAGAAAAGGATGGCAACTTAAGAACATACAAAGACTTCCTGTCTGTGAACATGGAACACTTCATGCTTCGTTCACAAACATCCAGGTTCTGTCTATTACATTGGGTGATAAGTGTGGGGCTCCTCTGGGTATTTATTATCATCTTGGAATAGTTCCCTTTTATAATTGCTTAGTAAGTTTTCCTCTGAGTGGATTTTGCCAATTATCTTTGATCATGGTTACTTTGTTGAGCCTGTTGATACAATGAGTTGCACTGATTTTCTTTTTTTTTTTAATTAGGTATTTTCCTCATTTACTCACTGATTTTCAATGTTGAGCCAGCATAGCCTCATAGAACTAGTCAGTATTCTTTGTGCTTCCACTAGATGAGGGACAGTAGAGACAACTGACCTTAATTTGAATTTAAATATTTGCTACAATTAAACTTGTGAAACTTTCTGAAAAGACCACGTTCTTCATCCTTTAGATGTTAATAATTATTGACTAAATTACTTTGATAAAGGCTTTGAGGGTTATTTTAGTCTTTTATATTGTGACACATTTATATTGCAATTACAGAATGGGTCCATTTCATCGAAGGTACAAATTATATCCATAGTATTCCTTTGTTATCCTTTCAATGTCCATGAGATGAATAATGCTAATTCATTTTATGCTGACACAGATATACCATAGTTACTTTATTTTTTTTTTTTTACCCTTTTTCTCGTTTAGGTTAACTAAAATTTTATTAACATCACATTCTTTTTAAGGTATAATTGTAAGAATTTGGTTATGTTAATTTTCTGTATTAATTTATTTCTTCCAATGACTTCATATTTCATGCAGTTTCTTATAGATTCTTAAGTGTAAGACAATATACCAACTGATACACACATGCAATACTAAAAATCTCCATTAAGTACTATTTTCATTGTGCTCAAAAATTTTAATAAATGTAATTTCCTTTAATAAAGGTCAGTTCCAATATAACCTCCCAATGCTGATATGAGTTCTACCTAAGAATATATTTCATCATCATAGTCTAAAGGCACTTAAATAACAAAATTGATAAACTATTACCGTATGGATAATAATATTATTTTGCCTGACACCCCCTCGCTCAAACAATAAAAAATTCTTGGTATATGAAAAAAAAAAGGTTAGCAAAAAACTTCTTAGAGTTATTAGCAACGGGGACCTTTTGAGTTTTCATTTAAAAAATGTAAATGTGAAACTGGATTGAATCAGAAATCGCAGATTGAATGAATCTTGCTTGCTAGCTCTGGTGTCTGTCTGTGTCTACAGGAATGGTTTTGAGGATAATGCTAGCGGGGGTTATCTGAGGGAAAGTCCGCTTTGGGGAAGCAGGAAAGCTTGGTTTGAAGGCAGAGAGTCAGTACAAAGGCTGTGCTCAAGCAAAGAAATCCTCTTATGATTTTAGAAGAATGCTCTTAGTTTACAAGGCATTGTATCAATTGAAATAAAACAAACGTATAAGGAGGGATACTTAGGAAGTTCAATGAAATAGTTTTTGGTGAAATAGTACGGATTAAGGCATGAATCAAGTCAAAGGGGCTCAGCATTCTACACTTGCCCACTGCCTCGGAAGTCAGCACTCCTGTGATGTAATTGGCTGTATGTGAAACAAGAGTGGCGTTTGTTCTTGGCGACTCTTTGCCCATAACTGCTTTACTTCCAAAGGGTGCCAGAACGCACTGGCACAATTGTGCCAATTGGATGAAACTAAAAATCCTTCTAAAACCCTGAATGCAGATGGAACAATGGGTTTGTTTGGCAGAGATCTTTCTTAAAAATAGCTTCAGAGGACATGAAAAAGTGACACATGAAGTCACAGTTTCACACACAGAACCTAAGCAGTATAACTAGGACAGATATGCAAACCACAAACAGCCTGGGACAGGCTGCAGGGCTCCAACTGCACAGGGAGACCGAGGTGCTACCTGTGGGCGGCAGGCTTGGTACAATGACTCAGACACTGGCCTTGCACTTCCTGTACTCTGTCTGGGATTCACAGTCTCTTCGAAACTCTTCCTGTTCAGCAGTGTGCTCGGATTGGCAGGAAAGAGGAGCAGGCAGCAGATTTAGGGATTATTTTCGCCACTCTGCCTTAAGTTGTTTCCTTTTGTTTTTGTTTTGCTGTTGGTTTGTTTGCCTTTCCTCCTGTTTGTTTGTTGGTTATTTAAGTCCAGACCATAAGTCAGGGATTTCCCACTTTGGAGTACATAAGCATTGGAGAAGAGACAGAATGAGTCCCCGTGTGGGCTGAGCAGCACAGTCACCTGTTGGAACCCACTGTAAAATGCCACACAAAGCATTCTGACTTAGGGGAACCGCTGAAGAGGATAGAGCATTAGTGATATTTAAAGGGTACTCCATGTTGCAAATCAATAAATATCACTTAAGTAGGAGAGGTTCACAATTTCAAAAGGCTGCTCACTACAGTCGGTACATTCAAGAAAATGGAAATTGGATGTTTCCATTTTAAATCATCTCCATCACAGACTTAGGGAAGTTCGTTTACTTTAGGAAAGCTTATGCTAAAAAAGGAGGTATCCAGAAGGTCATGTGGAAGACTCTGCACTAGAAACAGAAACTCAAACTTAAGTCGGGTTGCCTGCTCTTCAGCCACTTTCCTTCTCATGCCCAGGTCTACAGGACATGATTATGCTTGTTTTGGTAATTTCAACATGGCAGTGAACATTCGACAGTTTAGACACAGACAACCGAAAATTTCCTACAAGAGATAAAGGGGAGAAAAGGGGAGTCAAAAGTGTATTTTTCCAAGAAAGGAAACAAAACCAAACCTGTTACTTCAATGTAGGAAGTCCAGTAGTTCAATAATCCAGAACAAACATTTACAGCACTCTATAATATTGATTAGGATTTGTTATTCCGAAGTCACACGTCTCATTAGATATTGGTAAACATTATTAAACACATGTCAGCACCACTGTGTGCAGACTTGAACCATCTGTTCCTTAAATTTACAAGTCAAAATTATCTCATATACTACTATATAATGCAGTGCTGAACTTTGATAATCAGGTCAATTCATTCAATAGTTAGAATGCTAATTTAATTGGAAATAAAACATTTTGTCCAGGCTGGTGAGTTCTCTTAAGGAAACATTCTTATCACTAAAGGGATAGAAATTCTACAGGTAAGCATTATTTTGGTCATACAAGCATCTACCATCTATATGATAGTTTTCTAAGGAAATGGATTCACATTTTTATCATTAGCAAGACAGATAGGGGTATGTGTGTGTGTGTCTGTCTGTCTCTCTCTCTCTCTCTCTCTCTCTCTCTCTCTCTGTGTGTGTGTGTGTGTATGTAACATGTATGAGTGCAGAAAATGCCTACTACTAAGTTTTAGTTGAAGTGCAAAGCATTACTATTTTCAGACAACTTCATGAGCAAATAAAGAGTTCTTTCTTTACATTCTATATCTCATCCTTCTGAAAAGGCAAGGCAAGGTACTCAAAACACTCTACCTAAACCAGGAAAAGCATGGTCACTGAAAAATACATTTGAAAAGGTTTCTTATAGAGTATTCTACAAATTTACTAGGCCCAGAATTATATAATTTTATTTTTCCATATGAATATAATATATATAATGAGAATTTCAGATATAGAACATTAAATTTCATATAATTACTCAGCATGTTTGAACAGATTAAAATATTTCTTGACTTTAGTCTGTCAAATAAATAAAGAGCTTCCTATATGCAGGGGCTTATCAAGAAACCAAATGCTTTATACTTGGAGTGAAAATTTAATCACAACTGTCAAAGATCGAGCTGCTACTTCTGATAACAAACATGCAGAGATAGAATCTTATTCAATATATGCTTTCAACTTGACATGCAGGCTAATAAAAATGAAGGTGTAGTATTTATTCTCTTTCTTGTACAACAGAAATCTCTAAAGAGTGATGATCAAAAATGCCCAGTACCAATGCATGAACACAGACAACTTTTCATCCAAAGACAGATTAACTATGTAGAGAGTAATTGCAGTAAAACAAAATAGCGTGCATTGTTTTTGTATAAGATTTAAAAATTACTATGTATTCATGACTGTGTCTCAATGAGAGAGTGTCTGTTTTCCATTACAAAATAAATAAGACACACTACACTGCTGTAATGCAACAACCTGCTCGACTCTTTAGCTATTTCCCATGAGCCAGGCCGTGCATTGACTTCCTGTACATCACGAATCAGTGTCCCCTGCCTACACCTCTTTGAGAAGGAAGGAAGAGAAAGAATAGGTAGCCCTCGTTTGGTACATGAAACAATACTGCTAAGGTGGGAAACCCAAAGTAAAAATAACTTTGTGTGCTAATGAACAAACTATAAGTGTTCTCTAGGTATAGCACAGTATGCTCCAGTGTCCTCCCGCCCTCGTCTTCTTTGGCTTCCTTCATTTGGTTGTCTAGCTTGCAACTTCTCCTTTAGCCTCTCACAGTCACCAAAACCTGTGGGTGCCTCTCTGGTGATGAAATTGTCCTCTAGCCTCCATCTATTTTATGGTTCCACTTCTGGCTGCATGGTGACTACCTCAGCTTGGAGCTGTATCATCTCAATTGTTAGTGATTAGTGTGCAGCAGACATCCAGGTTTCTTGTTAAGTATTCTCATACAGCGGCTTAAATAAGCTGCCCTTTAAGATAGTAGGGTAAACAAAAGGAAGAAAATAATAGCTACTTCCTTTTTGACCTAACACTGCAGGCATATCAGTAGAAAAAGAATCCATCAGTTGGTGAAAGCACAAATAGAGAACTTTTGTTTGTCCCCTTTCCTTTTCTCTACTACAACATCTTCCCTATCTTTCCTCTTACTTTGATGTCATAGGTCAGGTACTACATTTCAGCCAGTCACCAAATTTCTAACACCATAACAATGTCATCCCTCTTCGCAGTAGGACTTCCTGCAGTGGTGGGAGTAGGCTGAATATCTAATATGCAGTGCAAATGTAGTAAATATGACTCAGGCAAGAGAAATAAATGCATACTTCAATTTAAACCTGAATTAGCAAACTTAAGCAGCAATATATCCTCAATGGCAATATTACTAGACAGTGAAGCTAACCTTTGTCTGATAATAGAATTATACTCCTGAACACATCTCACTGTACTACATGGCTTACAGAACTCTAGAAATGCACAATTGCAGGGCATGGCATTTAGAGACATTTAATGACTTCCTACTTCAGTCTTTATTTCCCCCTAATCCTGTCGTATCAAGAATGCAGAGCACTAAAGCAGCCTGTAACCACACGTACCATGCAAAAGCTTCATGGCAACCTCCTCTTCTGGCTTGCAACTGTTTCCAGCAGGATCCAGCATTTCCTTTCCTCTCTGAACACTTACTCACCGCCCTCTTACTACTGAGCTACTATCTCTGGCCTAACTCCACTGCCATATGAGTCTGTAAACAGCTCCATTAAAGCACTGAATCTCCATATCATGAATCAGTAAATATAAAGACAAAAACAAATATAACTGTGTTTACTTATAGAAAACATGAGTTCCATTATGCCTAGTAAGTGTCCATCAGCTACTTTAGCACCAGGCTAGGGTAAACCACACACCATAGGATTCTACCCTGAGTCAGCACTAAAGGCTTTGGTCTGTGATGCAGGAAAAGTGTTACCTGTAGCAGAGAGTGTAACCAAATACAGAGAGCTATGGCGACAAAGGCAGGAAAATAAAAGGGGAAGAGAAAAATGTAATGAAGCACTGATGACCACGAAGGCCTGGGTCAACACCACAGTGTGAGGCGACTGTAAAGTCACCATTCAGATGGCCACTGACCGACACTGAAAGCTGAAACGGATTCTCAAATTCTCTATCAAGCTAGAAATAGTAAAAATTAAATCCCTTAACCAGAGTGTGGCCTCTATAGGGTTTCTTGCAATGTGTAACTGAGAATAATGTATGACAAGCAGATCACTAAAGCATTATTACAGTGGCACACACCCCATAAAAGTGGTCTGTTATACAAAACACTGAATGCACTTGCTACAAAGAAATCCAAGCTGAAAGAAACCAGGAGAAAACAATAAAGAACTATTTAAATTCACTCAGTTTTCATAATAGTTTCAACTCATCAATGAGGTCTGAAATATGTGTTTTCCTAATACTTTTGCTTTCATATTTCATATTTCATTTTTTATTTTTTAGCCTGCATATGCAAAACAACATAGAGAAATCTTTAAATAGTTACAGGCAAAAAATTTAACCATCCTAAGCAATAAACTAGATGATGGTACCTGAACTAAATAAATATAAAGCTTAAGTAATATTTTGATGTTCTATTTCATTGGTTTGAGAAAGCATAGGTTTAGGATATAATTTAGTTATTAAATAAAATCCTTCAGTTGGATTTGCAGATCAGAGAAAATTAATATTTGGATTTAGTTCAGAGGTTGAGTAAATTAGCTCAGTTCGCTCTAGGTTTGAGTTCATGGTTCATTTCAAGTTCTTGATAATGAGCCCATCAAAATAAAAATATTTAAATAATGTAATCAGGCTGACATTTAAAAGTAAGTGTTCAGGCAAATATGTGTGTTAAAAAAACAAACTCACTTTACAGAGAGAGCTAAGGTCAAATCCGAAGGTTTGAGCATTCCGGGAGCCAGCATTCATGTAGTTTCCCATTAGCAACACAAGTTCCAGCAACTTGCTAAAGCCTTTGCTCTTCTTGATCTCCTCGCAGGCAGTACTGACAGCCATGATGTCAGGTTTGATGTTGTTCACCTGCTCTTCAAATTGAAGCTTAAAGAGAATAGCACTGAGCCGTGGCCGGAGTCTCTTCACATTGCTCATCTGATTGAAAAGAAAATAGCAGATTTCCTTTAAAATGCATGGTATACTTCAGCACTGTACCTCGGCAAGTAATCTGGGATGATTTATTGGTATGACAGTACGGAAGAAGCAATATGTCCCTTGAAACTGATGGCAGGAAGAGAGGAGCTCTGCTTGTTTCTGTAAGGAATCCAGCCATCCTTCAAAAACAAAATTAAAAATTCAGATGTGCAATGAAAAGAAAGCTTTAATGAAACAGTGAAGTTTAATTAAGCAATCAAATAAGCATTAAAACAAAAAACAAAGTTTTAAGAAATGTAACGGGATGCATAGGAAACAGACGACAAAGCAGTCACAGAATCGCTAAATAATCTTTACTCAATACCGAAATGCACTAGGTCATGTTTAAAACATATTCAGAAAGGTCTAAAAAAGGTTTGTTTGCCTCAAATAGCAATTGCTGTCCTCAGAAGCCCTGCTGACTAACAGTATGTGTTAGATAGAGGGAGAGTAAATAGGTCCCAATTTGTACTAAATTGACTTTCTTCAGAAACACAGAAAAGTAGAATGACTCCTGACACATACTAAATTAGCAGAATCAGAGTCAGGAAACATGGGCATAGCAAGAAGACAGAGTAGCACAAAGCCACGGGGCTGTCACATGCCAAGGTAACTAGGGAGACTTGGCTTTGCTGCTGAGGATACGGAAGGCTTAATGGTGAGAAAGAACAAAAGGCTGTTCTCACTAAGCTAACACCCTTTATTCCAGTTACCCATGACACAAAAATCCACTTAGGTAGAACTCAAAACCTCTGTCAGTTTGATGGTTTCCCTGATGAAATACATTAGCAATATGAGGCCTTGGTAACCCTAATGAGGCGGTGATAGTGAAACTGTTGAAGTTGTTCAAGCAACTATCAAAGGAAGTTTGAGGCAAGAGCAGATCACAGTGAGAGAATATAACAGGAATAAAAAATGATGAAGTTTCATGTCCAAGATCCTAACGGAAAGGGTAAAATATGTTAAATGAGACTTGTAGGGACCCAGGTGCAATAAAAGTCAGTTATAATATACTCATAACAATGTCGTTTAAATTGTTATTTAAAATAAATAGGACTCGAGTCCTATTTACTTTTTGAATGAATGAATTTCCTTTGAATGAATGAATTTCCTTTAAATGAATGACTTCAGATGAGCCAAAGCCTCATCGTGGTTGAGGTCTCAACAATAACATACAAATTAACTTATCTGCATCACGTGTGTGCAGTACAATAAGCAAGCTCCCAAGAGCCAAACTAGCACAAGTAGTAAAAACTCCACTCTACAGGCACTAAAAATACTTTCCTCGGTTCAAAGAATGTCTGCAACTTCTGACTAGGGAAAAGTAAAACAGGAAGCACCTTCTTTTACAACAAAATAGAAAGAAAATAGACTCAGCAAAGGTATTTTTAATGTATTTTATAGGTTAAGCAATACAAAATTATAGAATGAGCAAGGGTCACTATACTCGAAAATTAATTCCTATAGTACATGAACTGATCCTTGTAGATCTTTATCACAAAAAGTAGGGATAAATTGTGACTACCTCTCGGAAATTCATTTGACTAGAGTTAAAATACATTGCATGACCCCAAACAGATTATCTTTCCTGGATTATTCCTTAATACTTAAAGTCTGCAATGTCAGACACCCACATACATCAGCAGTATGGGTGCCACTTATTAAGCTGAATACCGTCAGAATGGTGAAGAACAAAGAGGACGACTAAAATGTAGGGCATGTGATTGTAGCCATTCAGACGGGGAAGGATGGCCTAGGACAGCTCTGGTTTTCATCGGCCCCCACTCATGATTATGGAAGCAGGTGCAGTCCCAATGTTTTAGTGCCCCATGCAAAGCAATGCTGAGGTATTACAAAATATGTTAATCCTAGCATAGATTAATGTACTATTTATGTACAAAGAGGAAGGGGAAAGAAAGGCTGGTTAAATGCCTACATTATACCACCCCAAAATATGTTAAAATTTTCCTTCTGACAAGCTAACCATATGTAGCCAACCTAAAGTAATTAATTTTCCTAGAAAAACATAACCCAGATTTGTATGACTAATGAGTGTATCTGGCACCGAGGACAGGTACTGTGAAAAGAGAAAGTCTATGATGTAATGCAGAACGAAGCGCTGCATGTGCACAAAACCCTGACAAAGCAAAGTCAGGGAAGGTAACCTAAAAAGCGGCAGCTGGGAGGAGGCCTTTTGTTTTCCTTAGATACCTGGTTCCTAATGCTCGTCTGTAAACTTGGATAAATCCATATTTGGATGCTACTTGATTTCATATCTGAAGAAAAATTACTGAGCTGAAATGGGAACCTTGGAGGTCAACCTCAGCTCCTTGGTAGCCAAAAATTATAAGGATTCCTGGGCCAAGTGGATTCCCAGTTTAAAGACGGGATGACCTCAGGGTAATGGTCCAAGGTCTTGAGACTTACAACAATAATAAGGGTTCTTTAGCACGTTATTTAAAATGAACGCTTCTTCAGGTACACTAAGATTTAAAAAGGATGGAAAATATTGGTATGAACTTGAAAGGCCTTTTGTGCTACACACCATCTTCCATCTTTTATCAACACTGAGGAATTGCATCCTGTTCTTAGGAAACTCTCAGTCACCTGCTGCATGTAGAGCTGGAAAGTCAGGTGCTGTACTAGCGTGCAGAGTGACAACAGAAAGCCATGGAAGTGACAAAGGATGAGAAACAGAACAAGGGGTCAGGAGGAATAGAAAAACTTGACTCAAGCAAAATAAGAATCAGAAAATCGGGGAGTGGGGGGTTTCATTTTATAGTTAATACTATACTTTTTGTTTTATAACTTCAAAATAACCAAATCTATTATATTGACTTATAAACTGATCATACTGACTTGCATTCTGAAGATTAAGCTAAAGATTAAAAAGTCCTTTGACTTCAGTGCTATTTCTAAAAGATATATTTTTTATGTTATGCGTGTGAGTGTTGGACCTGTGTATCTGCACCATGTACCCGCAGTGCACACAGGGGCCAGGAGAGGGAGTCGGGTTCCAGACAACAACAGTAAGATGGTTATCTGGCACCATGGGAAACAAGCCAGGCTTTCTGGGAGAGCAGCCAGTTAATGGATCACTGAGCCCTTTCTCTAGCACACTAGTCCTATTGCTGAAGGCCGAGCAATACAGTTGATGCCACCATTCATAGAAAGCAACCAAGAAGACACAAGATCAAAAGCAAAAAAGCTAACTTTTACTTCAAAATTTTGTTTCTTGGGCACAAACAAGAGCGATGGTGTAAGGAAACACAAGAGACAATGAACCCATGAGAATAGAGTAGATCCATTCCATACTGTGAGAGAAACTGAAGTCCTAGCCACTGTTTTTGGAGCCCACCGCTTCTCATTTAGTACTGTCTCAATCAGCAGATGCAACATCCCGTAATTTCATTACAAGGAAATTTTGTCCACTTTCCATAAAGGAAAACTAAATAAATTTGTAATTTTTATAACAACTGTGTGTTAACATCCAATACAGTTCTCTTTATAGTGTGTTTTATTATAGTCAGCAATTGGACTTATTAAAAACTGGAGGGATTTTTCTCCTCTACTTCACAGAATTTATATGGTCTTACCTCAAGAGAAATTTGAGTGATTAGTAACTTTGTCAATATTCTCTAAAGTCATAAAACTAACTGTGAAGTTTCTATCACTACAGTACCTTGACTGAAAAGATACCAGCTCCGATCTTAACTGCCCTAATGTTCCAGATGCATGCCTGGTGAATACCTCACTATAAGGAAAGATGGAACAAACATTCAAGTCACAGGGCTCTGGGCTTCCAGCTACCTTGCTGTTGGTCAAGCATTAGCACCACAGTGGGAAAATTCAGTCACAATTTATAAAGCAACTGGAATGAACCTCAAGCTGTATGTAGCTCTACATTTTCTTATGAGGATGGACTTGAATTCCCAAGCACAGTTACTAAGCAACACCTACAAAGCATGGTCCTTCCAGCGTTGGCCTGTCATCATCTCGATGTCTCTCAGCTCTCCTTCATGTGCACTGCTGTTAACTACAGAGCTGAGATCTGGGTCCTCTTACAGATCACATTTCCTAATACAGTGTCGCCTTAGACTTGTCTAAAAGCAAATTCTTCCATTTCCTGTGGGAGAGGGGCGATAAGCATTGGCTCAGAAGAGAACTGCATCTTAGGTTCTGAACAGCAAGGACAGCACTGAGAAAATTCTGGGATCTAACAGGAGTAAAGGCATTAAAAACTCTGTGTTTTTAATTATGTGGGGGGAAAAATGCCTATCTTCCACCATTGGCAGGCCAGTATGCTCATGATCTCCAGAAAACTCAGGGGAAAAGAAGTTAATTTCACTTAGAGAAAAGCTGGGGGTCGGGGGAGGGAGAAAAAAAATAAAAAAAAAAAGAAAAGAAACCCTATCCATGTGCCTTATGTCTGAGTAGTACTCAGAATATCAAAAATGTTTTTAAAATAAATGTGGCCTTATGATATTAAAGCTGTTATGCTAAAATTATTTAAGAAAACTAAACAACAGCAAAGTACATATGGCATAATTTTTACATGCTTCATAGAAGGCAAGCAAGCCAAGACTTGCACATTTATACATTTATACATTTATACATTTATAAATCTGCCTTCAGTGTCACTGATTTCTCTGCTTGCTTCAATAAACTATTAAACCTATGAGTTAAAATTTTCAATTTAGTTATTGAACTTTTCAGCTCAAGCATTCCCATATGGTACATTTTTGTCACTTTCGTTTCTTTGCAAATATTTCTTAATTAAGAACATTTCCATTTGCCTGTCTGTCCCCTGCCCTCAGCGTTCCCTTCGGATCTCTGAAGAGCAGCGCCATACCCACACAAAGCTTGGACAAGTGCAATCCACAGCTGAACCAATTTGGGAACCGATTTGTTTTGCTGTTTTTCTTAACAATTTGTCTAGTTTTCTTATTCCTCAATTTTTAAGTTCTGTATTCAATGTCATATGTACACACTGTGCCCAGTTCAAATCCCACAGCCTCCTTTGAAGATTATATCTTCTTACTTCAGCAGGCCAAGCAGCCACTGAGTGCTCACCTTGGGTGGCTTAGGCTTCCTGCTATTCCTGCGGTGTCTGAGAAGCTCAGTAAAGAAAGGGGGTTTCTCTGGCAATCTAACTAAGTGCTATACAGGCTCCAAAGTGTTTCCTGAACTCACCATTAGTTTTTGTGGTGGGGATGGACTTCAGAGTCTACCTTTCCCTATAGCGGTGACCCGCATAATTGAAACTGTTTCTTTCTTTTTCCCCTTTGTTCAAATCACTATCAAGAATGTGGATAAAATGTTCCCTACAAATGGACAGGGTAGAAGTCCAGTAGCAACCAGGGTTGCTGGACTTCCAGATGCTAATTCTACACTCGTTCTGCTGTCGCTTTTTCTGGAAGATGTGCTCAGGACACTGACTGACTCCAGGTACATCTCCTCCATCACTGCTCAAGTCCCTTCTAGACAGCCCCTCCATCTTTAGCCCTGTAGATGGTTGTATCCTCTACTGCAACTTATCTTTGGGGTGTTGTATTAGTCAGGGTTCTCTAGAGTCACAGAACTTATGGATAGTCTCTAGATAGTAAAGGAATTTATTGATGACTTACAGTCGGCAGCCCAATTCCTTACAATTGTTCAGTCGCAGCTGTGAATGGAAGTCCAAGGATCTAGCAGTTACTCAGTCTCACACGGCAAGCAGGCGAAGGAGCAAGAGCAAGAGCTAGACTCCCTTCTTCCAATGTCCTTATATTGTCTCCAGCAGAAGGTGTAGCCCAGATTAAAGGTGTGTTCCACCACACCTTTAATCCCAGATGAAAGGCGTAGCCCAGATTAAAGGTGTGTTCCTTAAACTCGGAGATTCAATCTTCTGGAATTCATAGCCACTGTGGCTCAAGATCTTCAAACCAAGATCCAGATAAGGATCTCCAAGCCTCCAGATAAGGGTCACTGGTGAGCCTTCCAATTCCGGATTGTAATTCATTCCAAATATTGTCAAGTTGACAACCAGGAATAGCCACTACAATCCACCCCTTGTCAACTTGACACAAATAATATCTCATGTTCACATAAAACAATAACAAGGTTGTAAATACGCCTAACATGATATAACTATCCCTCGTACAATCGCAAACGCATTAGTAAATTTACAATGGGCATTCATATTACTTTATAATCCTCGTTTCTGCAACTGGTTACGTGGCCTTAATTGGTATTTATAACTACCTTCCTCTACTACCCATTCTGTATTTCCTTCACCTTCAGCCAGCACCTCAGCAGGTCTTGGCTCTTTTCCTGGAGGATTGACCCATACCTTCATTCCTGATGGGTCTGTGTCCTTTGTCATCCTGCTTGGATTAGGCTGTTGTAGTTTCCCATTGACTTTAATCACAGGACATGGTAGTACTAAGAGACGCCCTAAGGGATCTCCTACACTCCAGACATAATCTTGCTTACCACCATTGTGAAGAGGTAATCCAATTTCCCCATGGTAATCTGGATCTATCACCCCTCCTAACACTGTTATTCCTTTTTTAGCCTGTTGGTTTAAGGGCATTAGAAGCCCAAAATGACCAGGGGGAAGTCTGAGCTTCCAGTTCAATGGAATGTTTGTTGTAGCTCCTGGTAGAAGCACTCCCCTCTCTGGAGCCAAAACTTCTAGGCCAGCAGAACCTAGAGTTATGGGGACAGGAAGCAAAAATTTTCCTAGAGGGTCACTAGGAGTGATAGTAAGTGGAACTATTCCGTTTTCCACCCCTTGATTCCTGGACCCATGAATCCTGGCTATGGGTGAAACTGTACCATATATCGAGCGCTGATTCAAAGCATATACTGCCTTCTGAAGAACTCTGCCCCAGCCTTCCAAGCTGTTACCACCTAATTGGCGCTGTAACTGCGTCTTCAAAAGGCCATTCCATCTTTCTATCAGCCCAGCTGCTTCAGGATGATGGGGAATGTGGTAAGACCAGTGTATTCCATGATCGTGGGCCCACTGTCGTACTTCTCTGGCTGTGAAATGAGTTCCTTGGTCAGAAGCAATACTGTGTGGAATACCATGACGATAGATGAGGCATTCTGTCAGTCCCTGAATGGTGGTTTTAGCAGAGGCTTTACGTGCAGGAAAGGCAAATCCATAACCAGAATAAGTATCTACTCCAGTAAGAACAAAACGCTGTCCTTTCCATGAAGGAAGTGGTCCAATGTAGTCAACCTGCCACCAGGTTGCTGGCTGGTCACCTCGAGGAATGGTGCCATATCTGGGGCTCAGTGTTGGTTTCTGCTGTTGGCAGATCTGGCAATCAGCAGCAGCAGTAGCCAGGTCAGCTTTGGTGAGTGGAAGCCCGTGTTGCTGAGCCCAAGCATAACCTCCATCTCGACCACCATGACCACTTTGTTCATGTGCCCATTGAGCAATGACAGGGATGGCTGGGGAGAGAGGCTGACTGTCCACAGAACGGGTCATCTTATCCACTTGATTATTGAACTCCTCCTCGGCTGAAGTCACCTTTTGGTGAGCATTTACATGGGACACAAATATCTTCACATCCTTTGCCCATTTGGAGAGATCTATCCACATACTTCTTCCCCAGATGTCTTTCTCACCAATTTTCCAATTGTGATCTTTCCAAGTCCCTGACCATCCAGCCAATCCATTGGCTACAGCCCATGAGTCAGTGAATAATCGTACATCTGGCCACTTCTTCTTACAAACAAACTGTAATACCATGTGTACTGCCCGAAGTTCTGCCCACTGTGAAGATTTCCCTTCACCTGTGTCTTTCAAGGTTGTCCCAGAAAGGGGTTGTAATGCTGCAGCTGTCCACTTCTGGGTGGTGCCTGCATAAAGTGCAGAGCCATCAGTAAACCAGGCTCTAGTCTTCTCCTCTTCGGTCAGTTGATCATAGGGAACACCCCATGAGGCTATAGGTGCATGCTTGGCAGCAGATGGCATTGTAACAGGAGTAGAAACCATAGGCATTTGAGCAACTTCTTCATGTAACTTGCTTGTGCCTTCAGGACCTGCTCTGGCCCGATCACGTATATACCACTTCCATTTGATAATAGACTGCTGCTGTGCACGTCCCACTTTATGACTTGCAGGGTCTGATAGTACCCAGCTCATGATGGGTAATTCAGGTCGCATAGTGACTTGGTGTCCTATTGTCAGACGTTCAGTTTCCACTAAGGCCCAATAGCAGGCCAAGAGCTGTTTTTCAAAGGGAGAATAGTTGTCTGCAGATGATGGTAGAGCTTTGCTCCAAAATCCCAAAGGCCTTTTCTGTGATTCACCTACAGGGGCCTGCCAGAGGCTCCAAACAGCATCTCTATCAGCCACAGACACCTCAAGTACCATCGGGTCTGCTGGGTCATATGGTCCAAGTGGTAGAGCAGCCTGCACAGCAGCCTGGACCTGTTGAAGGGCCTTCTCCTGTTCCAGGCCCCACACAAAGCTAGCAGCTTTCCGAGTCACTTGGTAAATAGGCCTAAGTAACACACCCAAGTGAGGGATGTGTTGTCTCCAGAATCCAAATAGACCCACTAAACGTTGTGCTTCTTTCTTGGTTGTAGGAGGGGCCAGGTGCAATAACTTATCTTTCACCTTAGAAGGAATATCTCTGCATGCCCCACACCACTGGACTCCTAAGAATTTCACTGAGGTAGATGGTCCTTGAATTTTGGTTGGATTTATTTCCCATCCTCTGATACGCATTATTTCAAGAGGTGGGGCTGAGGGTACTACTTCCTCAGGTGGGGCAAACCCTTGAGAATCTGAGGATTCAAAATTCTCAGCTTCAACATGGTCTTCCCACACATCCCCATCCCATGTTGTAGGATCCCATTCTTTGCCAATTAGAGCCCTTACTTTAACTGTCGACACACTCTGAGGCTCAGACTTGAATTTTCGCTGTAGTTCAGCCAACCTTACAATGAGAGTTTCTGTTTGATTTTCTGCAACTTGAGCTCTATTGCTACAAGAGAGAAGATTCTCCTCAAGGACACACTTAGCAACTTTTAGATCGTTTACTTGTGTCTGGAGCCTTTCGATTTTATCACACAACTCCTTCCTTTCATTCATCATTTTTTCCACAGATACTAAGAGCAGCCAGCCAGTAAAATCATTTTTCGATTTTTTCCCCATCTTGTAGAAAGCTTTGTGCACTGAATCACCTAATTCATTAAGAAAATCAAGGGCATTAGCTTCTTTAAGTTCGGAATATAGTTTCAACCATGGGTCTTCAAAATTCTCTGAGCTCCCAGGAGGGAGAGAATCTGGAGAGGTTTCAATAGTTGAAAGTGCTGGTGGATCAACAAGCCAATTCCAGAATTTTAAAAGATTCATCCTTGTACTTCTGTTACTCTAGAACCACTCCTGGTACCAACTTCTGTATTAGTCAGGGTTCTCTAGAGTCACAGAACTTATGGATAGTCTCTAGATAGTAAAGGAATTTATTGATGACTTACAGTCGGCAGCCCAATTCCTTACAATTGTTCAGTCGCAGCTGTGAATGGAAGTCCAAGGATCTAGCAGTTACTCAGTCTCACACGGCAAGCAGGCGAAGGAGCAAGAGCAAGAGCTAGACTCCCTTCTTCCAATGTCCTTATATTGTCTCCAGCAGAAGGTGTAGCCCAGATTAAAGGTGTGTTCCACCACACCTTTAATCCCAGATGAAAGGCGTAGCCCAGATTAAAGGTGTGTTCCTTAAACTCGGAGATTCAATCTTCTGGAATTCATAGCCACTGTGGCTCAAGATCTTCAAACCAAGATCCAGATAAGGATCTCCAAGCCTCCAGATAAGGGTCACTGGTGAGCCTTCCAATTCCGGATTGTAATTCATTCCAAATATTGTCAAGTTGACAACCAGGAATAGCCACTACAGGTGTATATAGAAATCTATCATCAGAACAATGGCTAGGACTGAGTTCTAGAGATCTGTGCATTTCTCTTCTCATAGAACACAAATGGCTCTACAGGTAGTCCAGTATGAAGCAGTAAGCCTGGGCATTGTCTCCAGACTTTAGAGTCTACATGGTTCTCATAAATTTGTTGAATTTATTCCTATGTATTTTAAAGTTTCTGACGTTACTACAAATAGAATTTTAAAAGCATTTTATTGTAGTAAAATTTCTATTATTAAAATATAGAAGCCCTCGTTATTTCCCAGTATTTTGCCTCATGTGTTCTATGAGATTCTATATTATGTCTACACAAACTGCTATCCAAAATATTTTCCTGTCAGGCTTGTCTTTTTAATAGTAATAATTCATGAGGGGACAATTTGTGGACACAGGAAAACTTCAAATATATACATTTATATATCAAAAGTTTTATATGTATACAACCTATATCAAAATTTCCATGTGTATATAACCCATGTCAGTCCTTATAACTGCTGAGTATCATAATACTTGACCTTCAGAGACCTTTCAAACACAATGGTAGTTTAAAGAACATGGGATAAAACTGTAAATGAGACAGGATAGATCTTCAATAATTATACATAAAAGTAGGAGTGAAAGAAAATTCTACAGTAAATTTAGTTAACTGTAGTCTCATTTCCCACTCTAGTCACTGAAAAGTCTTACAAGGATCCATGTGACCTCTACATTCAGAATACTAGAATACGTTAGAAAAGACCCAAGGCAGTGGTGGATGGTCTTAGCTGAAAAGCCCCCTATAAACACTGCTGACAAAGTGCTGAATCATTAAAGACTTGTGTGCTTATACGTGCAGAACAGTATAGGCTTTACTCCTAATGAATGATGTATGACTAGTAATTAGGATGTGACTGTGATGGTGTTTTGTTTTGCTTTTCCAAATGAACTGAATTAAGCCAATTATGTAATGAAATTTCAGTAATATATCGATGGCCTAACTAGAAAGCACGATGCTTCTGTACAAACCAGAAAAACAATATATAAGCCATCAAAAGGAACACCCTACAATTTCATTATAAATATGTGTCCTGGGTGGTTTTGATTATATACTATTTTAAATCTGCAAGGTAATAAAACAGAAACACAATCTCCAAAAATATAATCAAAGTAAGCAACAATTTTATGTCTTATTTTAGATACAGTAAACAGAAATACAAGAGGGATGGCCACCATAGAAAAAGAAGGATAAAAATCTGGGGGAGACAGAAGTAAGGAATGAAGACAGGAATGATAATGAATCCTTTCATGAAGACTTGACATTTGAGCCCAAAAGCAGTACACAGTAAAAATAAGGTAAATGTGAACAAATGGGGAGACAGTGGAGATGGGTGAAACCCTGGGAAGGAAGAGACTGGGAAAACATGCCATGGAAAAACAGAAACCAGGTCTCTTCCAAATTACGATGTAAAAAACCACCAGACAAGCAAAAGGAAATCCAGAAAGAATTCCTTGACGCTAGAATAACTGTTAAAGGCAATCCTTGGGGAAGAAGGAAAGTGGTGCCAAACAATAGCAGCAGTGTAGTATTGGTAAAGACAGACAGGGCTTTACAGCACTGCTAGTTAATACTCTTCTGAGACAGAGCCTTAGAGTCTAGGCTGCCATCAAACCCACTATGCTGCCAAGGCTATCCCTTAATACTGGATCCCCCTGCTGCGACTCTCAAAATCCTGGAACTACAGGTCTGTGCAGACATGACTGGACAGAAACAAGGGTTTTCCATTGATCTTTAAAATCTCCTTTAAAAATGCATTCTCCAGGCCTGCTGGAGATTTAACATTGGCACCAAGTCATGGCTTGACTTACAACCCTGGAAGGACAGAGATACTTCTGAAACCATCCTTTGACCATGACACATGCTACCCCATGTGGGCTTGCACACCCAGACTACATAAATAAATGTAGACTAATTTAAAATATTCACTACAGAGGCAATTAACAAAATAGTAACACAACATGAGAAAGTAAGTTAAAAAAATTCTGATTGTGCTGTTAAAAGAAATTGTAAAGAAGGCAAAAAAATAGTACAACTACATAGATGAGATGAATATAAAGTAGAAGCTAACAACTTCAAACTGAAACATATGGATGACCACATTTTATAATGTCTGAACCATTTATTTAACCTATTTTATAAGACAGTATACTCCCTACCCAAGCTATAATCATTTGTGAAATAGTCTAATTAAAGTGCAGAAATCTAAGAATAGATAAAAAGATCATCTCAGGTAAGAACATAGGCTCAGGAATAGAACCCCTCCAACATAGTATCCTGCCTTCACAATAAGAGAAGAGGCAGATGGGCAGTCTTTCCCAACTAGCAGTCTGTCTTCAAGAATGATTAAGGAGGAAGGATAGCAAAAGGCACTGTGTGATCAGTAATAAAATATGAAGTTTCACAATAATCAATTTGGTTACGATGAATGCTATTAGCTGCACCAATGAAAACTGTCTTAGTCACTGCTCTATAGCTGTGAACAAGGCAACTCTTATAAAGAAAATATTTACTCGTAGTCTTGCTTACAGTCTGAGAGGTTGAGTCTATTAACTATATCAGGAGCATGACAGCACTCATGATGCTGGATGGTGTAGTAGCTGAGAGAGCTATATCCTGATCTCCAAACAGAGACAGATAGTGGAGGTGGGGAGGGGTGTGCAGAGGCATTCACATGAGGATACAGAGAGCAAACTCGGCCAAGCATGAGCTTCTGAAACCTTGTAATTAGTCCCAACAAGGCCTAAAGCTGCACCAATAAGGTCACACTCCTACTACCACGCAGTGCCATTCCCTGAAGATGAAACTTTCAAAAGGATGAGCCTAGAGGGACCATTCTCATTCCACTCCCAGGCCCCCATAGCCATATAATAATGCATAAATGTATTCAGTTCAAATTCTGTCACAGTTTCAACACTTTAAAATCCCCAAGTTCCCTATCTGATTTAGGATAGGTAAAGATCCTTTCCCAATCTGTTGGTGGCCTTTTTGTCTTATTGATGGTGTCTTTTGCCTTACAGAAGCTTTGCAGTTTCATGAGGTCCCATTTGTCAATTCTCCATCTTACAGCACAAGCCATTGCTGTTCTATTCAGGAACTTTTCCCCTGTGCCCATATCTTCGAGGCTTTTCCCCACTTTCTCCTCTATAAGTTTCAGTGTCTCTGGTTTTATGTGGAGCTCCTTGATCCACTTAGATTTGACCTTAGTACAAGGAGATAGGAACGGATCAATTCAAATTCTTCTACATGATAACCACCAGTTGTGCCAGCACCATTTGTTGAAAATGCTGTCTTTTTTCCACTGGATGGTTTTAGCTCCCTTGTCGAAGATCAAGTGACCATAGGTGTGTGGGTTCATTTCTGGGTCTTCAATTCTATTCCATTGGTCTACTTGTCTGTCGCTATACCAGTACCATGCAGTTTTTATCACAATTGCTCTGTAGTAAAGCTTTAGATCAGGAATGGTGATTACACCAGAGGTTCTTTTAACCTTAAGAAGAGTTTTTGCTATCCTAGGTTTTTTGTTATTCCAGATGAATTTGCAGATTGCTCTTTCTAATTTGTTGAAGAATTGAGTTGGAATTTTGATGGGGATTGCATTGAATCTGTAGACTGCTTTTGGCAAGATAGCCATTTTTACAACGTTGATTCTGCCAATCCATGAGCATGGGAGATCTTTCCATCTTCTGAGATCTTCTTTAATTTCTTCAGAGACTTGAAGTTCTTATCATACAGATCTTTCACTTCCTTAGTTAGAGTCACCCCAAGGTATTTTATATAATTTGTGGCTATTGAGAAGGGTGTTGTTTCCCTAATTTCTTTCTCAGCCTGTTTATTCTTTGTGTAGAGAAAGGCCATTGCCTTGAGTTAATTTTATATCCAGCTACTTCACTGAAGCTGTTTATCAGGTTTAGGAGTTCATTATCCTGAGTGAGGTAACCCAATCACAAAAGAACTCAAATGATATGTACTCACTGATAAGTGGATATTAGCCCAGAAACTTAGAATACCCAAGATATAAGTTACAATTTGCAAAACACATGAAACTCAAGAAGAACGAAGACCAAAGTGTGGACACTTTGCCCCTTCTTAGAATTGGGAACAAAACACCCATGGAAGGAGTTACAGAAACAAAGGTTGGAGCTGAGACAAAAGGATGGACCATCTAGAGACTGTCATATCCAGGGATCCATCCCATAATCAGCCTCCAAATGCTGACACCATTGCATACACTAGCAAGATTTTGCTGAAAGGACCCTGATATAGCTGTCTCTTGTGAGACTATGCTGGGGCCTAGCAAACACTTAAGTGGATGCTCACAGTCAGCTATTGGATGGATCACAGGGCCCCCAATGGAGGAGCTAGAGAAAGTACCCAAGGAGTTAAAGGGATCTGCAACCCTATAGGTGGAACAACATTATGCACTAACCAGTACCCCGGAGCTCTTGACTCTAGCTGCATATGTATCAAAAGATGGCCTAGTCGGCCATCACTGGAAAGTGAGACCCATTGGACTTGCAAACTTTATATGCCCCAGTACAGGGGAACGCCAGGACCAAAGAGTGGGAGTGGGTGGGTAGGGGAGTGGGGGGGGGGAGGGTATGGGGGACTTTTGGGGTAGCATTGGAAATGTAAATGAGGAAAATACCTAATAAAAATATATATAAAAAAACTGAAAAAATAAAATCCCCATGTTCAAAGTCTCTTCTGATTCTCAACACAATCTCTTAGCTTTAAAAATAAAAATAAAAAACATTTCACATGTCTAACATGCAATGTCACACGCTATATATTATCATTCCCAAGACGAGGAAAGGGGACATAAGAAATATTGGACAGAAGCAAACCCAAACTGAGCAGGACAAACTCCAAATCAGCCCCTACATGTCTGATTGCAAATTCTTCTTCAGATTTCCAACGATTTCAACTTTATTGACTGCAACATCACTCTTCTGGGCTGGATCAACACTCACTATGCAGCTTTGTTTGACAAATATCCCATGGCTCTGGCTTCTCCAACATTGAAGTGTCCAATACAATTTAATTTTCACATTAATAGGTTCATACAAAGCCCTCTCTGGGCTTCCATTCAGAGACATGTCCAATATACACACCTGGCCTCAAAGGTTTTCCTAGACACAAAGGGATATTCCACAACACCCTTTATTGTA
Organism: Mus musculus; assembly: GCF_000001635.26. Classification (NCBI taxonomy): domain Eukaryota; kingdom Metazoa; phylum Chordata; class Mammalia; order Rodentia; family Muridae; genus Mus; species Mus musculus. The sequence continues at coordinate 86,881,802 of NC_000080.6, forward strand.
TTCTTCACTCTAAAGACATAAGTATGTGGCCAAAGATGCCCAATTCTGCTTCTTGCTAGGGATAGAACATGACCCCTTCTCTTTTAGTTACATTGGCATCAGCTTTAACAACAATTAGAGGTTACCTACACTGCCTAAGCTTTCCTTTAAGAATTTTCATGTTTTCAAAGCCTAGAATGTGGGACCTTACCTGGAGGTCATTACACCCTTTATTCCACTTAGCATTAGACTCTAAACATTTCATCTCCTTGAACACTAGATTTGCCTGCAAGAAAATACATCTTGGTGTTCCCTTTCTCTTCAAACCATACATACATACACACACACACACACACACACACACACACACACACACACACACACACACACACACATTGCATTTTTCCATACCCAAACTACTCATTTTCATTGTTGATTTGTGTAAAAATGACCACTACTAACTACAAGGCACAGGTAATACTAGGCTCTCTTGAAATTTCCTCTCCCATTTCCAGTAGTCCAATATTCGTCAACTTAGACTCTGGTAAATTGAAGGTCCAAGGCATAAAGCAGTCACATTCTTTGCCAGAATATTACAAGAATAGTATGTAGGTGACTTGCTAATATTCTGCCGCTCTTAACTTTCTTGATCCAGGAAACCAGATGATACATCACACTCGTCACCACCATTTTCAATGCTACTAAAAGGGCCATGTACTTGAAGCATCCAACTGCATTTCAAGTCCACAGTCCCAAAATCCATATTTATCTAACAAACAGCATGGTCAGGGCTTGTCCTCACAATTTCACTCCTGCTACCAACTCCTATCTTAGACACTGTTCTACTCCTATTATGATACACCACTACCAAGCAACTCATAGGACAAAGTATTTAACTGGGGGAATTACGCTAGAGTTTTCAGAGTATTAGTCCATTATCATCATGTCAGAGAGCATGGCAGCCTATGTGGTGCTGTAGCAATAGCTGAAAGCTACATATTGATTCACAGACCAGGGGAGAAAACAAACTTGCCCTATTGTGGGATTCAAAGCCTGCTCTAGTGACATTTCTTGCAACAAGTCACACCTACTCCAAAATGGTCACAAGTCCTAATCCTTCTCAAAAATTCTACTGCCTGATGACTAAGCATTCAATTATATGAGTCTATGGGGGACAGTCTTATTCAAAACACCATAATAAGATTACACCTTTTCTTAACAATATTGTTCCAAAACAATTTTTTGGGGGGAGGGGACAATTCTAGCTGTGTTTTACAATAGACTGTGATTGGAGGCCTCTATAAGATAAGATAAAGTTAGAAGATAGCAACTTCAGGGTCAGCAGGGCTACACAATATGACCATGGGTTAAAACACATATAAATAATAAGTAAGTGAGTAAGTAAATAAATAAGTAAAAAAGAAAATAAAGAGTACATTATATTCTATTTTAACATTGGCTTGCTGCTGCCATTTCATTGATGTGGATTAAATGAACACATAGGAAAATGCAGTCCTTTCATGGTTTTGCAAATTTCACTGAACTGGAAGGATATGAAAACTCATTAAAATACTATAAATATACTTTCATTGAAGTGTCAGTTTGGCTAAAGCATCTAAACTTGCAAATCTTTAAATAATTGCATATTGCAGACTTATCATCAGAGGGTGAAGTAAGAGTTAATCACAGAATAAAAAAAAAAGTCATAAGCTGGAGGCAGGACACAAACAACAGCTTCAACAACAGCTCATGAGGTTGAATAGGTAGTTGATCATCAGACCTCCTCTAGGTCCAAACGGTAATACCACTAAGAAGTACTCAGGGATTTTTGTTTGTTCTTTCTCATTCTGGGGGAGGCTGAGGCAGGGGCATTGGAACCACCCACAGTGAAAAGGCAGTAGCTCCAAGGCTTCCGAAGAGTGTATTTAGAAGTAATGAGAAAGAGGGATTTTCCCATGATGCTTGCTAACTAGTTCATATGTTTAAACATTACATACTTAAAATAATGCTTACGTGACTAATTCACTGATAGTTTATATGTGCCATTTTATACAATTGTGCTCTTTCTATGATGCTACCACATTAATGTCAAAGGGGCTGCGTATTTATTGAAAACATAGGCTTGCTAACAATGACACCTTGCTGTGTTTCTTAGCTTTGATTGTTTGTAGTTTTCATTCTGCTTCTCCAGTAGGACAGGAAAAATTCATTTGGGGACTTCTACAAAGAAAGCAAAGGCTTTCCAGAAATCTATTTAGTGTTTGGTTCAAGTCACTCTTCAGGTTAATAAATAGGTGCAAGCATTCTGGGAGCATTCTAATTAAGTCCTCAGTGCAATTTTGATCAAGTACCTACTCTAGCCATTCAAAAGGAAGTAATGCCAATCTTTGTGAAAATGACAGAGATACGATTTGGGTCTGAAAGCCTTGCAGAGTGAGAGAGAACAATGAGAATACTGGCCAAACATGGCAGTCAGGCAATGGGTAGAATGGATGAGACTACTGAGAAACATATGCAGAAACCAGAAACCTGCATTTTAAGGAAGACAGAGTGGGGAAAAAAAACATTGTCTAACTATATCTATTACTGTAACCAGAAGTACAACAATGGGTAATTTCAAGAGTAGTAGTAAGAAACCAAGTAACTACTAAGCTAAGACAATAGCAGACACAGTACGTAGTAGATAAGGAAAACATAGCAAGACCCCAAATTACACAATGTATGAGAATAAAATATTGTTTGGCTTAGTAATAAGGGGAATGATTGTGAAAAGCTCAGAGCTGAGAATAATAGCTCACCTACTTAAGTGATTTTCTCATGCCAGATCCCTGCCCTGCCTCCCCAAAGCCAGTTGCTGCTACATATACTTATAACTCGAGGAAAGTGGAGACAGGTGGATCCCTCAGGAGGAGGCTATTGGGCAATGAAAGAGCCTGCCTCAAAAGTAGAAAAAAAGTAAAGGTAGACAGAAGAGTCTAAAAAATAACACCAGCAGCAAGCTGTCCTCTGCCTACACATAGATACATACACACACACACACACACACACACACACACACACACACACACACACACACACACCCCTCCCTCAACTTCTTTTCTCTTAATTAGCATTCAAAATGGAGAATTTTTAAATAGATTTCTATGCAATAGCTTTAGGGAAAACATAATGTGTCTATGAAAGTCTTAAGAGAATGCTGCTGGAGGTCCAATACCCTTCTGTACTGAACTCAAAAGCATGGGTACTTTCTATTGGCTATTGGGTCCACAGGAATACTATCTACAGAAACTCTGATCAAAAGACAGAAACACCACACTTTCCTATAGCACTGAGCCCATAGAGTTTATTATAGAAAGAGAGAAAATGGCATAAAGGAGGAATGAATAAAATCAAAAAGAAGAACAGAATCAATTTCATTTGAAAATCACTAACAATGGAAGCTTCCCAATACATTGAAATTTATATACTAAGTCTCATCTACTTAAAAAATACATTTAAATAAAATGTTAATACAATACTAACATACAAATTTAATGTTGTAAAACACAAGTGTTTGCAGGAATTTTCAGACATTCTTTGCCTGGTAAGAATTTGGGAAATACATTGAGACAAGGGATTTGGTAATGTTGAAGCTGGTGGTAAGTAAGCTAATGTTAGCATTTTTCTAAAGGGAGAATCAAAAAAATCAATGACTATTCCATATTTTTAATAACAATGCTATCTGGACTTGGACATAAAACTGACACCCTGGAAAGGGAAGAAAAAGCGCAGTAATAATGGATCCTAGCTGAGCTGCAGGAAAGGAAGCTTGACCCAGTGTTAGAGGAAGGGAAACCAGCACACTCATCCGTTCAAAAGAGCAAGGGCTGCTCTGCAAGATAAGGACAGCTAATGAAACATACAGCTGAATACAGAATAAAAACATAAGCAAAGCAAAGTCTGTGAGGCAAAAATCTCAGGCAAGTGTCATAATAAACATGGGGTCAAAGCAGCAGCACGCTGTGTTTCAGGATCCCAGAGGTAAATTAAAAAGAAGTACACATCATCCTCTAGGCTCCAGATCCCAGAGAAGTAGGGAAGTACAGAGCCCAGGAGAGTTAGTCTGCTTGCTACCTTAGGACAGGAAATGGGGAGAGGCAGCAGGCACACAGGAGCAGGGACTCAGACTAGGTAGTCTACACCATGCTTTTCAAGAACAGAGACATCGACTCTCCCATTTGGGCTTTTAGACTCCTGGGGGAAAAAAGAGATTTCTACTTTGGGTTTGGAAAGAAAAACAGACAAAACGGGTCATGAGCCAAGAAATGCAATATAAGGTCAAGCCTATCTTGGAAACATTTCCCGTTGCATTATATTATTCTCTAGAGTATACATCTCCAGCAATGGTGGCAAGAGGTCTGATCCTGGAAATAACAGAGTGGGGTAGGGACAGTGAGATGTGGAAAATAGCAAGCAAAATCATCAGTACGGAGGTTCTTGGTTCAGATGGTTATTCATACACAATTCAGCTGTGTGTGAAGGGATGTATACATGAATTACACATGTTGTGTGTGATGTATACTCAAGTTGTGTGTGGTATATGTATGAAATGTGCATGTATATAACCGTTTATGTACAAGGAGGCCAGAGAATACCAGCTATCATCTTTTACTGCTCTCTGTCTTTCTCCCATTTAACAGGACTTCCCAGTGAACATAGAGTTGATGGTCTTGTTCTAGATCAGCTGGCTATGGGTGCTGAGCATAAGGTCTCGGGTCCTTGTGCTTCCTCATTAAGCACTCTTAACCTCAGAGCCATCACCAGCACTTTCCAATTCCTGCTAACATAGGGGCTAGTATATGAATAATATGAATATATAAACTTTGTGAACAATTCATCAGTAAAGTTAGGTAATAGAATCAGTGTGTACTTGCTGGTCTGGGTTAGCTTTTTTGATTTAAGATTCATGCCAGTAACGTAAAACTCCAAAATTAACTTCTCTCCCTGCTACTCTCCAAAACTCCATCTATGAGGTATAACACTTCAGAGATACCATAGTGTGACCAGCACTTCCTTGGTGACTGACAACCCTCTATAACTCCAGTTTCAGAGGAGCAAGCACCCTCTTCTGGCCGCTACAGGCACAAAAACATAATTGGTACACATTATGCAGACTGGCAAACATACATGAATTAAAAATGAAAACGCTACAAAATAGGTATCATGAAAAGGGAGTAAAAGCTAAATTATCTGTGTGAGAATCTTCCAGTGGTCTTAGAAAAAAATGGGAAAGAACCAGGGAACAGTCAGATCCAAAGGACAAGGAAGCAAGAACTAAAAACGGTGAAGAGAAAAACAGTGATACTTTGCCAAAGTCAAGAGCAAACAAGATGTAAGTTGGATCTAGCCCTTGAGGTTGTCTGTAACACTAAGAGGTAACAGAACAGCCCTACCACAGTGACAGAAGCAAAGAGATGTGCATAAACAATGCTATAGCATCACAGAACAGTAAGAGTCAGACATCCTGAAATGGAAAAGAACATGTTCAAGATAAAAGTGTGTAGATGCTGACAGCAGCTGACATACTATGCTGTCTCCAAGACACATGTGCTTTGATAAATCCCAAAGACCTTTGAGATGGCTTCTACGTTCATGTACTAAAAGGAAGGAAGGAAAGAAAAGAAAGGGAAGGGGGGAGGGGAAGGAAGGAAGGAAGGAAGGAAGGAAGGAAGGAAGGAAGGAAGGAAGGAAGGAAGGAAGAAAGGAAGGAAGGAAGGAAGGAAGGAAGGAAGGAAGGAAGGAGAGGGACAGGAACAGGGAAAAGAAAAGGAAAAAAAAATTAAAAAGGAAAAAGGATAGGAAAGAGGGAGGGAGTGCCAAGAAATGCATGCATCATTACAGCTATAGTATGACAATATCAAAATCCAAACCCAGATCTAGCCAATCCATTTATAAATACAGAGAATGACAGTTGGATATAGGATCCCAAACCAAGTTATTAAATCCACATCTAATGATAGGAACAAGTTGGGTGGCATGGTAAGTCTTAGTGAGCCAAGACTCAATGGCTTTAATTTTCAACATTAAAAAAAAATAAAAAAGCACCTAGGGGGCTCTTTAAAATGTATTTATCACGTTCTTATTGGATATTACTAGATACCATGTATCCTTCAAGACAATAAAAATCCACTAATGGGTACAGGCACCATGATTCTTACTATCATGGTATACTATGGAGAAATGACAGATGAATGGAACATAAGACAATAAATAGAATACAATGGGTACAGCAGGGATGCTCTGGCAAGTGGGTGAGTAATCTCAAGTATGGCTCTATGATAACACCTCCCACAAGCTTACCTGTGAAGAAAGAAAGAAGGCTGTGAGGACACAGGCTCTCCAGTTAGAGAGAGCAGGAAGCACGGGCAACAAGGTTGGGGACAGCAAGGTCCACAGAAGATAAACAAGTATAGGCTGGGACTTCCTGAGGGTCACACAAGAATACAACTGACATGTCAGAGAACTGATACAGGGGCCCTGTGGTTAAAGCAATATTAGCAATGGAGTGTGCGACCAAGGTGGAAACAGGTTTCATGGAGACTTGTAGGCAGAATACAGCAAGGACTCAAAATCTCCTGGAGCAAGCAATATTTTGTACTTTTTACTGTCAAATAGCAGGGAAATTAATATGCCACAGTTAAAATTTCAAACTTTCAGAGAAACTCACTAATGTTAGCAACTCAATGCAATTGCATATTATTTGGGTCATGCTGTGTTTTTATTAGTCCTAATAAATTAAAGAATTGCAGAGTTATTTAATACAGCTGACAATCTGCTAATTTCAAGGGAACATGGGCAACAAAAGCTCACAAGAGATTCCATTCAGAGCTCAATGGCACTTCTCTTCCCACTCTACAGAGAACACAATTGGTAATATGTAAGTGATTTTTCCAATAACGGCAAGATTTGATATTATTATTTTGATGTAGATTTGAAGTAAATGAATTTAATCCATTGATTAAATGAGATTTATCAGGGAAGTACATGCCTGTACAAACTGGCATCTTTATATGAGCTTATAACATAGGAAACATGCATTTCCTAAGGTGACAAAGTAAACATGTCTACATTCTCATTCATGAGAGCAGGGCCTACAGGCAAGTGTTATGTTCCTATTTCTACACAGGCACAGCCCCCTCCCCCATGGTTAGTAATTCTTTCTCAGAGTCACTAACACCAGACAACCCTCTCACCCTAAGTCCTGCGTGGATTTTGAAACAAGCAGCAATAGTGTCATATTATAAAATCACCTTGTACAATTCCCTAGATTGGAGACTTAAATTTTCCTCAGAGAGGTGGTAACCAAAGGCAAACACAAACAGCTTTGCCACTGCCGAGCCTGTCTTCTGGGGAAAGGCAGGGGAACCAGAAAGGTCTGCACACTTTCTCTAGCCCTTCACTGCTTGACACACATCTCCTTTGCTCCCTTGGTGTTCTGACCTAAGTGCCATCTGTACATAGCAGCACCACACTGCACTTACCAGCCTGGCCTCCCACTGTCCCCCAAACGCACGGATCAGCTGCTCATCTGGACTATGAATATCTTCAAGCAGATGTTCCTTGTGCAAGGCTTCTCTTCATCTACTGAGACAGCAACTTTGATCCTATCTGTACACTCTTCTGTCACTGAATTAGTCTTGTTTCCTGTTATTTCTCAAACTGGAGAGAAAGAAATCCTAGGCTCTTTAATATCAAAGTTACCTGAAACCTGAGTACTTCTCAACAGTGGCAGGACTCTTAAGGACAATCAGCTCTCTACTTATTCATGCCTTAACAGTGAGGTCATTAGAACTGCCACACTTAACTACCAATGGCTTCACTTGTACTGCCCACACACAATCCTTTCTGTCACTCAGCCACCAGAGACACTCAGAAAGCACTGATGTCATCTTCCATCTGGTATCTATATGTCCAACAGCATTCTAAGCCTAAATCCCACACACTTTACCCCAGGTGGAAAAGCCTTGTTGGTAGCTTCCTCATTCTAAGCCTTTGGCCTCTGGGAACTGAAGTTTTCTGATGAAGCTCTGCCTATGTTGAAAACCATGTAGGCTGACTGACTAGAACTCCATGGTCGTGGAAAGAGTATTGCTTGCTGGCCAAACTCTCTTAAGCCACCTTTGGCCTCTAAAAAGCCATTCAATACTAACCCCTTTATCTGACTTGACATTATTGCAATTGCTGGGTAAGGCTTAAGAAATGTTTTCTTAAACTCAGAAAATAACTAGCTTCCTCCAAACCAAAACTTCAAATACTGTTAACATCTGAAAAAAAAAAAAAAAAAAAAAACACATTGTCCACACTGTTACTGCCTGCCTGCCTGACGCCCCTACCATATTCTGTAACTGCATGGTTTGTGGCTTTCATATTTTTCTGTAACATGAGGAATATGCCCTAAAGGGTAACCAGAACCTGTGCTTCTGGTTACTCATATCACATGGAATATATTCGATGAGTTACCCTGTTTGCAACGCTGTGTTTTACATCAGCGCATTACATCTTTAGACTTGTTTATCGCTAAAACTCATGATGGTTGTTCATGGTTGTCTGTACATAGACAGTGCATCATCAACACCATCCATGATCATGAAGTCAGGCTTCCAGACAATCATTAAACCTTTATCAAGGCTTGCTAAGCGCTCCAGGAACCTATCACTTTTACACCAACAGTACATGTGAAGCAGTTATTACCAATATGACATCATTTCACACTTATTTATGTTATTGCACCCAACTAAAACAAACAAAAAGATATCAATTAAAACACATTAGTGCAGAATCTTCAGAATGAAGAGAACTGTGCCTAGAACACATTAGCTATGAAATGAACAGTTATAAATTAACAAGGAACTAACTACTACTGAATCCAGGAGACAAAGCATTCATGTAAACAATACCAGGTAGCAGTATACCTATCAATGTGATCTCAAAGCCTAATCCCACCAATGAAATCCAAACAGTTTGAAAAAACAAGGCTTGGAATTACACTAAAGAAAAATTATTAATCTAAAGCCATTTCTTCAGAATTACTAATGAAACCTCAATTTTATATCAGCAAACTCCTAAATAAATACATCAAATCTATCAACCACGAACTCAGCTCAACAATATAGAGAGCCTATAAATTCCTGTGGATAGTGTTAATTAAATCAAACACCATGTGCTATTTTTAGTACTATTTTTTGAATTAAACATGTAAAAAAAAAAAACGTGGCCTTTTATGAGTTCTGTTAGCATGGAATTCCAAAGCGTCATGTATTATAAGAATTAAGAAATGCAAGTGATTCATAAGAATCACAGAGATGGTTAGAAAAAAGATGGGTGGTGTTAAAAATGATCCTTCAACTGACAACAGAGTTAAACTAATCAAACAAACAGAACTTCACTTTAATAAAAAGTTCAAATATAACTGTAAACTACTGTGACTTAGGCAGTAAAATATGATAGAAGGCAAAAATCAACCACAAGAAAAATTACCATCATTAAACAGCTGATAGATTTTAGTTCAAAGAAGAAAATCAATGGTAACTCAAAGTAAGGTAAGTTCATAAGTCCTAAACCAGGAGGAAACATCTACCCTGCTGAGCTTCCAGGGTTTTGAATCCTAAAAACAGCATGTCAAGAAGGTTATAGATCTTGTGTCCCCAGTCCCTATGAGACCAGTCTGAGCAGGTGAGCGCATGGACTGTGGAGGGTGAGGGAGCAGACTGCAGAAGCTACACAGCTTCTGGAACAGACCCCATTTCAGGCTCCAGATATCCAGGGACCTTCCCCGCCAGAGGAGAGGTGGCCGCCTGGAAGGGCTCTGACTGCCAGAGCAGGTGAGGGAGGGGTCTTGTGTAGCCTGTCCCTCTGAGACCAGTCTGCTCAGGTGAGCATGTGGACTGAGAAAGGTGAGCAAGTGGACTGCAGAAGCAACACAGCTTCTGGGACAGACGCTGTTTCAGGCTCTAGACATCCGGGCACCTTCCCCTCCAGAGGAGAGGTGGCCACCTGGGAGGGCTCCGACCACCAGAGTAAGTAAGGGAGCTATCTAGTGTCCCAGGTCCATGGGAGACCAGTCTATGCAGGTGAGTGCTCAGACTTCAGAGGAAACACATCTTCTGGGACAGGCCCTGTTTGGGCCTTCATCTTCAGCCAGGAGGTAGGTCTGAATGCCAGACCTCTGTGCACCTTCCCTGCAAGAGGAGAGCTTGCCTGCAGAGAGTACTCTGACCACTGAGACTCAGGAGAGAGCTGGAATCCCAGGACTACTGACACAGGCTAACAGAATCACGAGAAGAATAAGCTCCAGCCAGAGACAATTTTAACAACTAATGCCAGAGATTACCAGATGGTGAAAGGCAAACGTAAGTATCCTACTAACAGAAACCAAGACGACTCACCATCATCAGAACCCAGCACTCCCACCTCAAACAGTCCTGGATACCCCAACACACCCAAAAGATAAGATTAAGATTTAAAATCATATCTCATGATGCTGGTAGAGGACTTAAAGAAGGAAATTAATAAATCACTTAAAGAAATCCAGGAGAACACTGCTAAATAGGTAGAAGTCCTTAAAGAGGAAACACAAAAAACCCTTAAAGAATTACAGGAAAACACAACCAAACAGGTGATGGAATTGAACAAAACCATCCAACCTAAAAAGGGAAATAGAAACAATAAAGAAAACCCAAACTGAATCAACTCTGGAGATAGAAACCCTAGGAAAGAAATCAGGACTCATAGAGGTGAGCATCAGCAACAGAATACAAGAGATGGAAGAGAGAATCTCAGGTGCAGAAGATTCCATAGAGAACATCAGCACAACAATCAAAGAAGTTGCAAAATGCAAAAAGATCCTAACTCAAAACATCCAAGAAATCCAGGATACAATGAGAAGACCAAACCTACAGATAATAGATGAGAATTAGATTTTCAGCTTAAAGGGCCAGCAAATGTCTTCAACAAAATAGAAGAAAACTTCACAAACCTAAAGAAAGAGATGCCCATGAACATACAAGAAGCCTACAGAACTCCAAAAAGACTGGACCAGAAAAGAAATTCCTCCCGACACATAATAAACAGAAAAACAAATGCACTAAATAAAGATAGAATATTAAAAGCAGTAAGGGAAAAAGGTCAAGTAACATATAAAGGTAGGCCGATTAGAATTATACCAGACTTCTCACCAGAGACTATGAAAGCCAGAAGATCCTGGACAGATGTTATACAGACACTAAGAGAACACAAATGCCAGCCCAGGATACTATACCCAGCAAAACTGTCAATTACCATAGATGGAGAAACCAAAGTATTCCATTATAAAACTAAATTCATACAATATCTTTCCAAGAATCCAACCCTTCAAAAGATAAGAAAGGGAAAACACCAACAAAAGGACAGAAACTACACCCTATAAAAAACAAGAAAGTAATCCTTCAACAAACCTAAAAGACAGGTGCAAGAACAGAATCCCAACTTTAACAACAAAAATAACAGGAAGCAACAATTACTTTTGTTTAATTTCTCTTAATATCAATGGACTCAATTCCCCAATAAAAAGACATAGACTTATAGACTGGCTACACAAACAAGACCCAACATGTTGCTACTTAGAGGAAACCCACCTCAGGGGAAAAAACAGACACTACCTCAGAGTGAAAGGCTGGAAAACAATTTTCCAAGCAAATGGTCCAACTCAACTATATAGAGAGCCTATACATTCTGTGGATAGTGTTAAATGTCTGAGAAGCACCTGAAAATAATGTTCAACATCCTTAATCATCAGGGAAATGCAAATCAAAACAACACTGAGATTCCACCTTACACCAGTCAGAATGGCTAAGATCAAAAATACAGGTGACAGGTACCCAAGGAGCTGAAGGGGTCTGCAACCCTATAGGTGGAACAACAATGTAAACTAACCAGTACCCCCAGAGCTCGTGTCTCTAGCTGCATATGTAGCAGAAGATGGCTTAATTGTCCATCATTGGGAAGAGAGGCCCCTTGGTCTTGAAAACTTTATATATCCCAGTACAGGGAAAAGCCAGGGCCAAGAAGTGCGAGTGGGTGGGTAGGGGAGCAGGGCTGGGGGAGGGTACAGGGAACTTTCCGGATAGCATTTGAAATGTAAATAAAGACAGTATCTAATAAATAAATAAAAAAGAAAAGAAAAAGAAGTTTACAAACTCAAGGATTCAGAGTAATGGACAAAGGTCAAGCTTTTATGATCTTAGGTGGAGCATAATTCTACAATATATACAGGTAGGAAAGAATTGCTTAACATTCCAAACACATGTTCTCCACATACAGAGAAAGATCTGTGGCTGTGACTGACTATGGATGTAAGCTAGGACACCTGGCAGGTGCTGACCAGTAACAGAAATTGGGAGCAAGCTGGCAGGAACCTGGAGAAGATGCTAGACTCCACCCACTGCACTCACATCTTATCCAGTTGACAGACAATGCAGACTATGGATTACTAAAGAAAAGAGGAAGCAATGATTGGGAAAAGTCAAGTGTATTCTTAAAGAAATTATACCAGGGGCTAGAAAGATGGTTCAGCAGCTTACAGCACCGGCTACTCTTTGAAAGGATCCAGGTTTGATTCTCAGCATCCACATGTGGGCTCCCAACTGTCTGAACTGTTTTCAGGAGAACGGACACCTCTGGCTTTTCTGAGTACAAGGCATGCACATGAAACATATGCAGGCAAAACACTCATACACATAAAAACAAAAAATAATGACAGTATGGCAGAACATGCCCATGCCTGTTACATTTTAAAATATAACTGTGTGAATCATGCCTTATTTTGATCTAGACATTTGTGAAGCATTTACAGAGGCAAAATGTAAAAGTTACAGGAAGCTCTGGAGGCATTCAGCCTGAGAAAGTGGAGCTCCCATATAAATCGGGAGCCCCATTTTCCTCTGTCAGTCTTCTCTAAAGGTGTTTCAAGAAATTATCCTTTGTGCAACAAATAAAATGAAAAGCTAATTCTGGCAAATAACAAAATAACTTGTTTGTGATGCACATTTACAAAATGAAAAATGACGGCTTCCTGAATTAAAGGTCATCCAAATGTCCACTGAGTACTGTAGGTTAGCGAGAAGAATATACTTTCTCATCCACTGGCTTGTTTTTAATCAAATTAAAGTGAATATTCTAACAACACCTTTTTATAAAGTGAGTGTAAAGAACACTTGGTTTGAGGTTGGCAAGATGGCTCAGAAAATAATGGAGTTAGGAGTTCAACTCTAGTGACCTGAGCTCAATCATAGAAGTCACGTAAAAATGAAAGGAGAATCAACTCTGAAAGTTATCTTCTGGCCTGAGCACCTTGGAATGTTCATGGCCCAAAACACGATCATAATAGCAAAGTTTTTTTTTGTTGTTGTTGTTGTATGTGATAGGGTTTCTCTGTGTTGCCATGGCTGTCCTGGAACTCACAAGGCCACCAGGCTGGCCTCGAACTCAGAAATCTGAGTGCCTCTGTCTCTACAGAGTGAGTTCCAGGACAGCCAGAGCTACACAGAGAAACCCTGTCTCAAAAAAAACAAGTTTTAATGATTCTATGTATTTTGGGTTTTGTGCTATGATTCTTCCATGTTTTCAGTTTAGGCTGCCCCCAACTTCTTCCTGGATTCATAGAATCAATATCATATGTTCAGTACATTCTAGAAGATGAACCATAAGATGATAACACAGTAGCCTAACAAAATATTCTGAGCGTAAATGAAGACTCTCAGTTGTAAACTAACACTTAGAATCCAGTGTAGTAAGACACATTTGGAAATGTGCAAGGGATACTATAGAAACAGAGAGGAAAGATGCTGAATTTTATGCAAAAGAATAGAAGTGTTGAGACATTTTCCAGAGAGAATGTCTCAAAGGGTAAAGAAAGGAAATACAGCATACTAGCAGTGCAGGCTGTGTTGCCTTTAGAGAGCAGCAGAATGTTTGGTGGAGAAGCCACAGACAACAACGGGAAGCTGGAAGGAGATGGCTAAAGCTGATTCCTGAGAAGACAATGCCACAGTGTGGGAAGCCACATGTGCTGTTGCAGAGTGGCGCTGGCTACTGCTGGCCACCATGCATAAGTTTGGGCAAACAACCAATGTGTACATATGCAGTAAAATTTTTTGCCAAGATACTTCCTGGCCCAGGTATGATAATGAGGTATGATAATGAGGTTCTGTGAGGTACTGAGAGAATAACCAATCAGATGTAAGACATGCAAATGAGGTACGTTAATGAGGTTCTGTGAGGTACTGAGAGAGATTAACCAATCAGATGATGAACTTGCAAATGAGGTAGAATGCATAACCAATCCGGGTGTGAGACACGCCTCTCCTAGGCCTATATAAGCAGCACCAGTTCTGGGCTTGGGGTCTCTTCGCCTCAGCAATCAAGCTCTCCCAATAAACGTGTGCAGAAGGATCCTGTTGCAGCATTGTTCTTGCTGGCTAGTCGGATGCCCACAAGACAACAGGAAGGCTAGATTCTGGTGAGGCCCGAGGAGGCAGTCCAGGACGACTTGCATGTTTGTTATTCTAAATGTGATTGTGGTTGCAAGCCCAAATTACTAAAAGTCTACATATTTAAAATGTGGTATTTACAGTCTATTTAGTTATATTTCAAAATAGCATTTTAAAGGCCTGATGTCAACCCCAAAATTGTAGACACCATTGTGAGAGCCATGTGGAGTAACTAAGAGAACATAGAGAATCTGTGAAGGATGACCAGGGCCAGTCACTTTTCTCTGCTACATCTTTTTACAATACAGTTCTCCATATTAACTGAAGAACTACCAACCAAGTCTGTTCTTATTGTAGACAGACAAGACTCTATAACACTGTGCATGCCTATTCTTTACTTCAGTCCACCTTGCTTTATCTACTTATATTTCCTATATACCCAGGCTAGCCTCAAAGCTGTCCCAATCCACACGCTCACTTCTTGAGTGTTGTATGGCACCACACTAGCACAATTTGCTTCAAAATAAAAACATCTAAACTAAAAGGTGAAGATGGCTTTATTACTAAAGGAAAAGACAGGTGAGCGCAATGAGAATATTGAGTATTCCTATGAATAAATGGTATATCATAAAGAGAGCTCTAAGAAAACATAGAGATAGGCAATGCAGGGGGAATATAACCAAATACTACCTCAAATCTAAAAATAAAAGTGATCAATAAATATTATTTCAATATTATGAACAGTTAAGGCCACCACACCCCAAAAAAAGAAAACTAATATTAAACATGGTTCACAGTACAAGAAAAATAATTCTAGCTTACATAGATCATATAAGGATATATTTGCTTGCCCCAAGAAGTTCAACTCAGGATAGAGCAGCAGATAACCTAAAACTCCCACAGCAAGCCACAATGCCGCATCCCTGCAGTCCCAGGCCTCTGCAGCCTGAGGCCGGAAGCTCATGACCTCAATGACAACCTGAACTACTGAGAGTCTGTCTTAAAAAACAAACAGCAACAAAGCCCTAACAGAACCAGAAATAACTATTGACCAACTTATGATACTGCTACCTAAAACATAACAATACAACTAATATTAATAACAAAAGTTAGCCATTATAAATATTTTTTGATTATGTGATAATGTATATGTAACTACTACAGTACACTAATTAATATTTGAAACAAAAAAAATGAAGGTAGACTTATTCTACTTCATGTGGTATGCAGAATTATTGTTGTTCAAACATATCTACATTTTAATTTCCAAAACAGTTGAATACACTACCTGATATGGCCAATCAAACTGACAAAGATCCTCACAGAGGAATGTTACCTTGATTCATCTGGCAGATTGTTATTACAGAATCCTTGTCACAAAGCAACAGTGTCTGAGGAGTTATGGTCGAAAAAAAGAAAAATCATGCTAGGCTATAGGCTAAGGAATGTGGGCTTCATTTGTAGGTGGAAAGCCCTAGGCCCCACAACAGGAGTTCAACTCAACTAGCTCTCTCTCTGTAGTTTTGATTATCATCCAAGGTTGCAAGATAATCAACTTGTTATTTTTGAAGCAACTAGTTTGTGGTAGGTTCTTAGAAAAGCAATGGGAGCCGGGCGTGGTCGTGCAAGTCTTTAATCCCAGCACTTGGGAGGCAAAGGCAGGCAGATTTCTGAGTTCACGGCCAGCCTGGTTTACAAAGTGAGTTCCAGGACAGCCAGGGCTATACAGAGAAACCCTGTCTAAAAAAAAAAGAGAGAGGGAGAGAGAGAGAAGAAGAAAGAAAGAAAGAAAAGAAAAGAAAAGAAAAGAAAAGAAAAGAAAAGAAAAGAAAAGAAAAGAAAAGAAAAGAAAAGAAAAGAAAAGAAAAGAAAAGAAAAGAAAAGAAAAGAAAAGAAAAGAAAAGAAAAGAAAAGAAAAGAAAAGAAAAGAAAAGAAAAAGAAAAGAAAAGAAAAGAAAAGAAAAGAAAAGAAAAGAAAAGAAAAGAAAAGAAAAGAAAAGAAAAGAAAAGAAAAGAAAAGAAAAGAAAAGAAAAGAAAGGAAAGAAAGAAAGAAAGAAAGAAAGAAAGAAAGAAAGAAAGAAAGAAAGAAAGAAAGAAAGAGAAAGAAAGAGAAAGAAAGGAAGAAAGGAAGAAAGAAAAGAAAGAAAAGAAAGGGAAGAAAGGGAGAGAGAGAGAGAGAGAGAGAGAGAGAGAGAGAGAGAGAGAGAAAGAGAAAGAGAAAAGCAATTGGAAGCTGTGCCCCATTATGTATGAAAATGGAGCTAGGACGGGATGGGAACAAATGAACATGAACATCCAAGCACAGAAGGCCATACAGCTAGTGAGGAGTAACTAGACTTCAAGCTGGACCACAATGCTGTCAATTTAAGCACAAAGGTGAGTATGGGCTCATATTTCAATGAAAAACTAGGTGATACAAAGTGACCTATTCAAAGTCATAATATAGGTTATGAAATTCGAAACAAGAATTTAAAAACAGTGTGGCATGAAAATAGTTTTCATTGTGTAATGAAAAGAGGTTCAGGACAAAACACCTTTTAATGTATTCATGCATCCATGCATTTACAAATACTAAGGAATAAGAAGCCAATTGTTATTATGACAATTAGTGTAAAATGAGGTGGGGGAGGGGCAGTCAAGGGACATTCACATTGTCTTCAATGTTCTTATGTTATGAATTTTCCATCAACATTATGTTTTTTTAAAATAGCATTTTAATGCAGGGAGTATGCAGGAACTTTATACAACATTTTAGAATAACAATAATAATCAAGAGTCCTCTACCTCACAAGGTTTGAAAGCCCTGCCCTACAGTGACACCAAATGGTAACAGATCAAAATACAATGTAGAAAGAGGACATTTGTAGGATTCAGTCTCCTATAAATTCTTGATTCCTTTGAAGAGCAGACAGATTAACAGAATTAAATAATATGGAGACAAATACTCAAAAGCCCAGGGTTTTTAATCAAAGGAAGTCTAGTATACCAAGCTTCAAATGCAAATTTTTAGGTTTCTTTCCAAACTGCAGCTAATCTTCTGATCCTGTTGAATATTTACATAAATCATTTTCACACAGTTAAAGCCATGCCACTGTGAACACAGTGATTTTACCTAACGGCTTATTGATCAAAGAAACCCTACAAATATAAGAAACATACTCACACAACTAAGTCAGGTTACACTCCATGACATCAACCTTGAATAAGAGACTGTAGTTCGGGTTGATGGGAGAAGGAAGGAATCTAAAGCACAGTAGGCAAATGACCCCGTTAGCCCAAGCTCCTAGGGACTGTATTTTCATGTCTTAACATGAATAAAAAAGAAGCTGATAAGAGAGGACTCCACTGCATCCACATAAGAACCCAGAACCTTCAAAAATGTGGCCAGAACCACCATTTCTCAGGAATTCAATGAAAGCTGGTTCAGATTATTTGATTTATTTTTCATGTACTAAAATCTGCTAGAAAACAAAAAACTAGTCAAAGTATCAATACGTTCTGGGATATAGAAATAAAAGTAAAGTCATAACATAAAACTTTGACTCCATATTTAAAAATAGGTACAAATTCCAAACATTACCTCCACATAAAAATGATGATAGGCAAGGCAGGTGATAGATAGGGTCACTTCTCAGAATTCATCTCTATACATAGTACTTTACAAATACATGCAGTTACGATATATCAATTACTATATATCTATCTATATATATATTACTATATATTACTATAATGGTTAGCAAGCTAAGAACTGAGTGTATGGTTCAATGACCCTGTGCATGCTTGCAAACTATGAAGGGTCTGAGTTCAAGAGCAAGCATCACCCATAACAATCGCTCTCTAGGAAGCTTCTCTATCACCCACTAACATACGGCCCATGAGTAGCCACATGTAGACATCACATAAGTTGTTTTATCCAGGTCCACTCAGAGCAGCATGTGCAGAATTCGTTCAGAAAAGGTGCATAAGATGTGAATTACTATAAAGATCAGTTGAGCAGCTAAATCCTTAGCATTGCAATATATTGACTAATCTAAATTCAGTTAAAAATTTTAATCGAAAAGACAGGTAGTATTGGCATTAAAGAATTCTCCCAATTTCAAGGGAGAATTAGATATAGAAATGAAAATCTGAATTATCAGGAAATTGGAGAATACTTACACATTAAATAGTGACAAATCTTCAGGAATGTAATATATGATGGGACTCAGCAAAATGGTTCAAATATCAATAGACAGAATCTTTCATCTCAACCATGACACTGATAGAAGCTTACATACAGTATTTCTAATAGTCAAATTGTGCATCATACTCTAGAATGTTCAAACATGATATAAAAAACTTGTACATATTTTTTGGTCCTCACCTCATTGTCTGGTAACGACAGTGGTACCCATGTTTGACTATGCTCATGGTGCACATATAGTTTAGCAAGTATAATGCAAATACCTTCAGTGAACTTGTTCATTATCTGTTGTTTGTATATGTATTTAAGCAGAATGCATTTTCTCAAAAGTCTGTAATTTGTATGAATCAGAATAATGAATTTCCATACCTATTAATCTCTCTAGCAAGTAACACAACTAAACTTTAACTATCTTTTGTCGAAATGAATATGTTAGCAGGGAATCCTGTGGCTTAGCAGGGAACTGAGCAAATGTGGAGGGAATATAGGTCTCCAAAGCAAACGGTAGGCCAGCTAGAGCTAGAGACATCCTGCCAAAGAAGGAAGGAGAGAGGGGTGGGGACAGAGGAGAACAGTGAGAATCTGAAGTGGCAGTGTCTCTCTATAGCACCCAAGAGAAGAGCCACAACTCAAAGGGGAAAGCAAAGGACAACACAAGACCTGGCTCCATACAGGAGAGTCAGAAGACAGAGCCAATAGTAGAGCACCCTGACTAATACCATTCAAAAAGAATAGTACTTTAAGTTACATTAAAATGCAAGTATGATTGCTTTCTTCTCTTTCCCAAGTGAGAATGAGATACTTCAGCTTGTTGAGCCTTTTGAATTCTGTGGATTGTATCTTCTGTATTTTGTATGGGTTTTTTTCTTTTTTTCTTTCCTTCCTTCTTTCTTTCTTTCTTTTATTTATTTAATTTTTTTTTTGGCTAATATTCACTTAATTGTGAGTGCACACTATGCATGTCCTTTTGGGTCTGAGTTACCTCACTCAGGATGATATTTTCTAGTTCCATCCATTTGCCTGCAAAAGACAGGATGTCCTCATTCTTAACAACTGAGTAGTATTCCAATGTGTAAATGAACCATATTTTCTGTATCCATTCTTCTATCATGGGACATCTGGGCTGTTTCTAGCTTCTGGCTATCACAAATAAGACTGCTATGAACATCGTGGAACAGGAGCCCCTGTGGCATGGTGGTGCATCTTTTGGGTCTATTCCCCTTCTGGACCCCCTAGATCTCTCAAACACTGGACCACCAAACAGACAGCATACACCAGCTGATATAGGGCCGCTAACATACATATAGTAGTGGACTCCCAGGTCTGTATTCATTCACAGATGATGCACCTAACCCTCAAGAGACTGGAGGCCCCAGGGAGTTTAGAGGTTAGGTGGGGTGGGGGGTGGGGCATCCACGTGCAGGTGGGGTGGGGAGGAGGTGTGGGATGTGGAGCAGTCAGAGGGTGGATGGGGAGGGGCAGGGAATGGAATATGGAGTGTAAAAAATGAATTATAAATAAAATTAAATTTTGAAAAGGCAAGTATGTTTTTAATATAAAGGTTAAAAATCTGAAGTCTAGATAAGTTCAAGAAAAAATCTTAAACTGTTGTAGGAATCTTATAAACAACAAAATTGTATCCAATTTTCTAAAACTATGACATTATCATTAATATAAAATTAATAAACTCCACACTCATTTCGCCTTAATAGAGGCACCAAAGTGAAATTGAGTTTTGAATTCAGAAAGAAAAGGAAATGCCCGTCATACTGTGACACCTCACATGCTTAGCCTAACATAACCTTTATACTGTAATGGAGTCTGGGGCCTTAGGGAAGGTTCTCCTGTTTGACTGGGTGTAAAAAGGAGAGGTGCAACAAGGGTGGGGGTGTAAAGAGAGTAGCTGGGGGAAGGGGAGCCAGACTGAAAAGAGGGGATGACAAAAAGAAAACAAACAAACAAACAAACAATTCACATTTAATCAACGGTTCCAGGGAGTTTAGAAGTCAGGTAGGGTGGGGAGTGGGGGGTGGGGACATCCTCATGGAGACAGGGATGGGGGTGGAAGGGGTGGAGGGAGGAGGTGTGAGATATGAATCTTCAGAAGGTAGTGGGGGGGGGCGTGGAGGAAGAGTCTGGAGTGTAAATAAATAAAAAAAATTAGGTACTTTTCTGATGTTAGTACTAAAAAATCAAGAAACTGAATAGTACACTCAGGACCACATATGAATGTAGCAGAAATGGAATAGGCTACCTTTATATAAATGCTGGGACCACACAGCTTCAAAAGCTGCTACATAGGTATATGGAGAGCTTTGTCTGACATCAATGGGAGGGGAGGCCCTTGATCCTAGGTGGAGGTTTGATGCCCCAGCATAAGGGGCTGCTAGAGGGAGTAGGTGGAGGAGCACCTTCATAGAGGCAAAGGGGAGGAGGAGTAGGAGAGGGGATGGGATGGGGGGAGGGCTGTGGAGAGGTAACCAGGAAGGAGGATATCATTTGAGATGTAAAAGAATAGAATGACTAATTTAATAAACTTAATTATATAAAAAGCATCTCGAGCCGGGCGTGGTGGCACACGCCTTTGATCCCAGCACTCCAAGGCAGAGGCAGGTGGATTTCTGAGTTCGAAGCCAGCCTGGTCTACAAAGTGAGTTCCAGGACAGCCAGGGCTATACAGAGAAACCCTGTCTCAAAAAACAAACAAACAAACAAACAAAGCATCTCCTGCAGAAGGACCTAATCTAGGACTGCCTGAGAAACCAAGGATTGCTGATGTAAACAATGCCAGCCAGTGAAGAACTGCTGTTTAGAAGAGATGCTTTCTAGGGACCAATGGAGGCACAGGTGGAGGATATTAAAGGAGCTTGCAGCAGCTTTCACATGAGCTCGCCACTGTGTTTCCCACCTGCTCCCAGAGTCTGTGTCTTGATTCCCTGCAACCTCACCTCCAACCACCAAGGGCAGAGAGGGTCAGGCAGTGTGTAGTCCAGGGCACAGGCAGCTGACTGCTGCAGCTCTGTCCAGACTGTCAGAAGGATATACTTCCCAGGTCACCAGACTTCACACAGAGCTATGACCAAGTTTGGAATGTGCAAGTTCCTGCTTGAGTGTTAGTCCCCACCACTCACTATCACAATACAAATTGTTATCAACTTCATGGGATCTAGAAGAGTGGTTCTCAAGCATCCTAATGCTGTAATGCTTTAATTCAGAGTGGTTGGGTAATGCTTTAATACACATGTGGTTGGTGACTCCCAACCATAAAATTATTTTCATTGCTACTTAACTATATGTTTGCTACTGTTAAAAATCATAATGGAAACATCTTTGTTTTGTGATGCTTGTAGGTGACCTCTGGCTGACAAAGGCCTGTTTGACCCCCAAGTGGGTCCCAATCACTAGGTTGAGCACAGCTGGTCTGGAATCACCTGGACAGAAATTTGTCTATTGGGGCAGCTTCTAGCCTGGCTTATCTGATACAGTAACAAACCCACTAAAGATGAGAAGTATTAACCTATGATGCCAGGTCCTACACTGAAAAGTAGAAAGAAAGAAACATGCCTTCCCCAGTCCTCCTCCCTGTCATTCACCCCTCTCTATGCTAGCTAGCTTCTTGATGGAGGATGCAATGTAAGTATCAGCCACATTAGACTATGGGGTGTGGTCTTAAAGTGAACAAAAGGAAGAAACAAGCATGCCTTTCCCACCTCCTCTCAGCCCACACTAACCCAGTATCATCATTCTGGAGAACAGAGTGAGTAAGAGCTTAGCTCTTGCTGCCTCATGCGTCCCTGCCCTGGCGTCCCCTCCACAGTGGCAGATACATTTTCTATCTGTGATTCACAATGAACATGTGCTGTTGTCAAGGGTTTTGTCACAGCAAATGGGGAAGATGTAAAAGTGTAAAATCTAATGGAAAGGTACAAAGCATCCATTCTAAATTGCTAACTTAAGTGTATAGAAGGTCACTGAGATGCATAGAGCTTAGCTCTGATTACTTATGCTGTGTGTGTGTTATGTGATTTTTATCTGTAAGTTGTTTTATGAATGTGTTTATAAAAATGAAAACTTATTAAAGTTTAAAATTCCAAACTTTAAAAAATAAATAAATAAATAACACATGGCGAGAAGAATGAGGAATTCTCTGCTTCATTCCCTAATCTCTACATTCTATTCCCAGAGCTTTATGGGTAAGAAAGCTAACTGTCACTGGAAAAAGACAAAAAACAAATTTAACTGAAAGAGCCTACAATATGTCTCTACATTCTATTCCCAGAGCTTTATGGGTAGGGAAGCTAACTGTCACTGGAAAAAAACACAAAAACAAATTTAACTGAAAGAGCCTACAATATGTCAAATATGGAGTACAGATAGGCATAAAAGTTAGGGGACTTGAATTGCCAACAATGTATCAAGTATAATGTCATTATGTCCAAAGGCTAATAGTATAACCTCAGATTCAAGCAAAAACAATCTTGATTTTAAAAAGTACTCCTTCTTTAAGAGATCATTATGCACAGTGTCTGTACTCCAGAAGAACTGTATGACTCAGTGATTGCAAAGCTCATTTCTTTTGCACTCAGTTCTCCATGCAGCAGGAACAGGACATGGCTAGCCTCAGACCAAATGTTACACTGATTCAATCAAAAAGGATGATTTTTTTTAAGTGTTCCAAAAATCTAAATTTCCCTCATTTTTTTTATTTAAGGTTATATAAAATTCATTTGATTATAATGCTATTTAATCCATAAATTGTGCTAAAATTTGTAAAAGGTTGGTCAGGAAAGAAAATTATTGAGGAAACCCTAAATAAAAATAAAAAAGGATGGCATTTACAATTACAATTACAAACAATTACAGTGAAGCTATAAAGGATCATTCATGCTAGGAGAAAGAAGCCCAGGATGAATGAAGACGTGACCCTTAACGTTCCAACGTGGAGATCAACAGGATTCAGCTCTAGGCCCCAGCTTACAAAACCAGGAGGGAACACAATCACTAGCAAGAAGATGCCTTGAGAAGATTTTGTTCTAATGAATTCATTTTCTCTCTCATTGCCAAGAAAAACAAAGTATTTCTAATTCCAAGGTCAAAACCATGAGCTGAGTGAGAGTGACTGACATGATCAGTGGACTCTGGCAGCTCGCTAGGCCTCCTGGATTGACATTATATCACACATATACCATTCAGAAGAGGCCTGCTTCTTGCTGTACAATTTCATAGGATATGGAAAACTGATAAACATAGTTTTCAAGAGCCCTTTGGCTTTCATCTAATTCCCAGTTTTCAGTACACTATTTTAAATCAAAGCAATGTCACAAATATCTCTGGGTTTGAAACAAAATGAAGATGGCCACTTGATGCTCATATGAACAACAGTTTTGTTGAAACTTTCTAGTTGATCTCTCTTGTTTTGCACAATAAAACCGGCCTCAGAAGAGACGGAGTAAGAAAGTACTCACCACAACAGCGAACTGCTCAGGCTCACACAAACTGTTATAGTCACTTCTAAACTGGGACAATGACTTCAACTGCTCCTCATCAGGAAGGTGCTTTATTAAGTTCTAAAAATTAAAACCAAGAACAGGAACCTTCACAATATGCCACTCTCAAAGTTTTAGAAAATTAATCAGTAAACTGTGGAAGGAAACCAGTGAAGGACTTAACCTTATTTTTTCCCCAGATAGCATCCCTTACCGTAAGCCTTAAGCAACAGGCCGCTCAGCTTGGAAACAGTCAATTTTACTTTCCTCCATCCCAGAGTTATTATATATTCAAATCAAGCACTACTGAATATTTATTTGATTGGCGTATAATTTAGAAGGGAGAACTCAACCTATACCAAAGGAACAGCTTTCTCACCTGGATAAATACGATCCATTACATTTCAGCTTTAGGGAATTGAATGTCAGAAATCTCAGGCAAAGCCAAACATTTCAGCACTTTACTCAGGGGGATCAAAGAACTCATGAGTTGCTACCAAAGGCAAGGAAAAGAATAGGAAAGAAGGAAGGGAATTTTAATGTAGTGCTTACAAGATTAACCAGAAGGGTTAAGTAAGTTTTCGGATGGGGAGGAGATGTGTAGTAAGGCAGGCCATGGACAGAGGAAGAGGAAGCCTGCAGACAGAACAGATGTGCCTGCATGTGCCCTGGTCTAGAATCCGTAGGTCCCTTCAGCTGCGCAGGCGCTTAACCATGTACAGCATGTACAATCCACACACTACCAGCCAAGCAAAGAGCTAGGTGCTCCTGATGGAATGTAAACAAATCAGCAATCCCACAGACAAAACTTACACTGAGTCCTGGTATCAAAATATATGGCATATGGGGCTAGTATACTAACATTAAGGGAGAAAAGACAGTAGGTGGCCAAAGTTCCAAATTATGTCACTAGACTCCATGTAAACTCAGATTCAAGCACAAATAGCAAGTGACTATACAGCATGCTATGCATGTTTCTTCCCAGAAACAAAAATCTCCTGAATGTTACTGGTACTAGAGGGTGTTAATAAAAGTGGTTAGATCAAAGAACATGCCATATAGGCTCAATGTGTTCTAGATAAACACTTAGTTGACTAGCTAAAGAGAAACAACAACAGAAGTATGGCAATTTAAGAATACCCTCAGAAAAACGTAGGCCCTTTTAGCCCTAGAAAGGCAAATGTAAATTTTAAAGGTTTATGGTTTTGCCACAGGAATACAAATTTCTCTTCTAGGAAACTCCTGAGACCAAAAGCCTGGCTATCCTTTACATCTTTCTCCTTCTGATCAAGTGACATTTACATTGTTAAATACCTGATTAAAGGGGACACTCAGATTCTCCGCATTTCATAATATGCTTGTTTTTAAATATTTTTAAAGATACTTAGATTGTATCCTTTCATCAGAATTTTACAAATTTTGACCTCAATATTGAAGTGTTTTAATAAGAAAAATGATTGTAAGAGTACTGCCTTAATCTTCCTCTGCTTTCAATTCCTTACTGAGTTCCCGATGGACAATGTAGAAACCCAGCCGTTTACCACCAGATCTCACATTAAACTGCTGGAAGGACAGGCACTGTTACTCTGCCATCCTCTCGTCTGTGCCAGTGTCTTCAGAAGCCACTTCAGGAGCTTTAGACTCAAATACGCAAAGATTATATTCTGTCATTCCAATCTCTAGCTCTCAACAATGTCAACAAAGCCAAACTGTGCATTGTAATTATGCACGCAAATGTCATTACTGTTGGCAAGACATAAAATCCACAAAGGTGAAGTCTCTGACACACATAAGCCTTTCACATGGCAGACACAATCAAGTGTAAGCAGTGTAAATACACGAAGGGCGTGCAACAGTGGTTTAAAAATGCACACACTGCTGACAAAGAGCATATGAACACTTTACAAAGCAGTGTGAGAGTGAAAAATTACAAAAGTGTTAATTATTAGGAAGCCATGTCTTGCTTCTATACTCATGATAAAATAAGGGAACTTTTTAAACTAAATGTGAGATTTCAAATAATATGAAAATCTTGTTTTCTAATGAATACATGAAAGCCTAATATATATGCAATTTTTTCAAGTTTTCAACTCAGGCATTCCTTTACATTTACTAAGCTGTTATTAAGAACAAGACCACCCAGATTCAAGGTCTGCTTGTTTACTCATCTAGAATCTATGGAAATATCTGTTTCACTCACTAAAGGAACTCAAACTACCATCAGACGGCCTTAACTGGGGTGAACATCCTGGGGTACCTCAGTATATGATATATATGCAAAAGAGAGATGGTCCACTGACACCTGTTCAAGAGAGGACCTAAGGTATGAGAGGAAGGCAGGCTGATGATGCTGATTGTCACAGAATTGCTACAGAAAGAAACGGAGACCTGCCAAAAAACCATCACTTCAGGTCAAGGAGGGAGAACCACGCTCAACTTTCTAAGTGACATCAATGCAAGTTAATACATTTCTTACTGTAAGCTGCTGAACTTGAGGGAAGATGCTATCACAGACAATGGAAACGGGTACACTGACAAAGTAAATGAACCTGAACCTGCAGTGGACATTAATTACATCATACAAATGACCACTTTCCCTTCTCTAGACCAGAAACTACGTAATCAAGTTAAAAGCTAATCTGTAAATATTTAACAAAATCATTACAAGAAATACAAATGTGTATTATGTAAAATGTTTTTAAGAAAGCAGATATCCGCGTTTGGTAGCTGATTACGGGATGGACCCCCAGGTGAGGCAGTCTCTGGATGGTCCATCCTTTTGTCTCAGCTCCAAACGTTGTCTCTGTAACTCCTTCCATGGGAGTTTTGTTCCCAATTCTAAGGGGCGAAGTGAATGTTTGCCTGGGGGAAATCAGTGCTGCTGGGGGAAGTATCTGAGCCTGGCAGACCGGGCAGAAATGAAAAAGCATTCTACCCTGTGACAGACAGGAAGCAGGAGAGGCAACAGGACTGCAGGAGACATCAGTTACTAAAGGATTAAAACTTCTAATGAACTTTAGTCAGTGTTCACAATAGTAAACAATATTTAATGCTCTATTCACCTATGTTGTCCAGCAAGGCTTCAAATCTTCATTCTCCTGCCTCAGGCTCCAGAATGCAGAGATCACAGACAAAGGACTCTACACTTGGCTTGTTGGGTGTTTGTGATTATTCAGAGTAATTATTAATATTTATGTTTTACACACAAATATATTATCCCTGTGATTATTACTGTTGTTATTATTATTTTTTAAGATTTATAAGTGTGTTCTTATCAGGACAAAGTGATAAACTGAAGAATTTCTCTCATCACATACTGTATTCAGATCGCTCAACTTCACATCTGACAGGGTTTCCATGTTAGACGTCTTAAATACAGTTCACTAATTTTGGTTCAACACTGTCATCCACTAAACCCCACTAAGGTCAAGGAGCCGCCAGAGGCTCAGGGAGCACTCTCTCAGAGGCCAAGAACTCTGTGAGGGGGAGCAGGATGCAGGGACACATTTGAAATGTAAATAATTAAATAAAATAATTCAAAAGAAGATCCATTTTTGAGAATCTTCTGGCCTTCAGAATGAATGTGAGGGAGGACCTTCCAAGAGAGCTCTAGGTCCTCTCAAGGCAAAATGATGCCGGGAAGAGTTGTACTGGGAACAACAACACGAAACAAAGCGCCTTCCCTCACAATCACTAAATAAGTGCTCCATGCTATAAGCTAAAGGAAACACATTTGACAAAGGATATAAAACAAACTTAAATTAACATAGCACTAGTCTTAACTATAACAAAACAAAAACATGTATGTAAAATGAAACAATATGCCTTCGAAAGAGTCATTTAAAATAATTGAAATGCAATCATTTTGATAGCATTATATTTTGTTTGCAGTTAAGAGAAGAGGCAAAGTTTTATCTCCTGGCAATGCAGAAGTTATGCTCAAACTAATTATGCAGCAATGATTTTCCAGTTCAATGACTTGGGCTAAGAATTTTGCTTCAGTTACAGATTACTACTTAATGAGAAGTTTGCAATGAAATATTGGAATTTAAACTGTGACTGCTTGTTTACCTGAATCATGGACTCTGACAACTGTGTTTCATCCACTTCCAATATCATCGTCCTGATTTTCTCATATGGCACCCGGAAGGAGCTCAGGAAGATTGCTGAGAGAGGGGGGAAAGGGGACACAATGTACGTAGTCATAAAGAGATCCGAGAAGTACTTCCATTTACATAAAATCAGAGTATACATATTTTATAAAACTGCTGTGGAGCAGTTAATATGTTACACATGTGCACGCGCACACACACTCTCTCTCTCTCTCTCTCTCTCTCTCTCTCTCTCTCTCTCTCTCTCTCACACACACACACACACACACACACACACTTCCAGGTTAGAGCTGGTGCATAAGAACTATCCTGGTTTCCTATGTAAGTGTCATGGTTGACTTTTAAGTGGAACACTGATAATTTTCAAGTGATTTAAAACAACTAAAATATGGGTGATAAGCTATCAATGCCATCATGCTGTAATAAAAGTGATAAAATCCAACTATTTGTATTTAATATTTGTATGAACACATAGCATTGTCCTGCATAGTATTTTGCAGCACAACTAGTTAGTTCAAAGAAAAGCTTTCAGAAAACAGCAAGGTCATTAATGTAT
Source organism: Mus musculus (assembly GCF_000001635.26). Taxonomy (NCBI): domain Eukaryota; kingdom Metazoa; phylum Chordata; class Mammalia; order Rodentia; family Muridae; genus Mus; species Mus musculus. Next base: position 86,910,626 of record NC_000080.6, read on the forward strand.
TGACTTTACAAGGACTAGGAGCAAAACACTATTCTGAAATACTGTATAACATATGTGAGAGAAATATATTTGCATTTAACTAACTCTTAAACATTAAAAACTTTATTTTAGAAAATAAAGTTATCCGATGAATTAACTACATGGTAATGGATGATAATATATTACTGGGAATTCCCAATGTTACTTAGGTTTTCCTTTATATTTATTAGTAGGTATATGGTTATGTAATGTAATAATTTCCAAGGGGAGATTTTAATATATAAGATATGTTATTATGTGCTGTGCTTTAGAAACAATGCATTTGCCAGTACACCCCCCAGTATTTTACAGCTATGTTGTCACATTTCAAATTAATGTCATTTCTTAGCAGGTCATGGTGGTTCGTGCCTTACTCTTAGCTCTCAGGAGCAGAGGAAGGACAGTGACAACTTTGACTTCAGCTTGAGCTGGCCGGTCCTTTGGTTGAGCACCCTCATGACTTGATCCCAATTACCCATTACTTTTAAGGTTTTGATGACTAGACTTGACTTTAGGCTGGGAACAAATGCATTGAAACACAGTATGACTCACGGAACTCTAAAACCATGAACTGCGCTTGTTTTTAACCCTTTCTCACGGTTGAGAACAAGGGCATAGTCTGTGTTCTCACTACCAGCTTTATTTGCATATTTTTGACACCAAAAAGTCACAAGATGTAAATGCTTATTATCAATATTCTAAAAAGCAGAACAAAAAAGTATAAAAGACCCGGCTCTTTATGAAATTAAAAGGGATAGTGGCACCAGAGTTATCTAGCAAGCAAAAGAAATAGAAAAACCATATGCTAACACAAGGAATAAAAACAGCAATTTGAGAAAGAGGATACAATGCAGATGTCATCACATGCTGGTGGTCCACCTGGTTTAGTGTAACAGAAATTGTTTGATTTTTTTCCCTTTAACCTTCTTAGTTTTTCCTGTTAATTATTGATTATATAGACTAAGTTTCTCCAATACAATTTGTTTCTCAGAAGGTATTGATACGTCTAAGGCTTCTCCTTAACCTCACTGAGTTATAAGTCGAGATAGGTTTTAACAGTTTACAGTCTCAATTTGCTTGCTTCTAAAACACAACTAGTTGTAGGAGAATAACTGAAAATGAGTTTTAATATCATCAAGTGATAAAACGGCACATCAAATAAGCTCATCTCTGGACAGAGCAGAATCTCCTGAGGACTGAGACATGGACAATGGAAAAGGACTCACGTCTACTCACATGAAAGAAGCATGAAGGATCGATGAACTTAAGATAGGCAGCGGGAAAGATGGGATAGGAAGATATGCTTTAATAGTCAGAGTTTTACTTAACATTCAGCTACAAAAATAACTAGAAAACTGCAAAGCCGGAAAGGAAATATACAGAAAGAAGCACTTAAAGGAAAGGAAAGGAAAGTGACAGGAATCTTCAAAAGCAAGCAAATTGAGACTGTAAATTGTTAAAACCTACCTAAACTATAAATAACTCAGTAAGATTAAGGGGAAACCTCGGCATTACCAATACCTTCAGAAAAACAATAAATTCTATTGAAGAAACAGTCTACAGAATCAATAATTAACATGGAAAGTTAGACTGTTAAAGGGAAAAAAGGATCAAAGAATTACTCATAACTTAATTTAAGAATTCAGAAAGAAAGTAGCTAGTTTTATATTTCAGGCATTAAGGGAAAGAAACAGTTCTGAATTATCAAAAATTATCTAAAATGTTAGTTGAATCTTGAAAGCATTTTACAAGTTTCTAAAAGGAAGGGAAAGAAATATGTCAGGAAAAAAACAAAAATGTGAATCAGTTAAAAGAAATCTGAAAATGTTGGGTGTGGAAAAAAATTATTCTAAGTAGAAAGATGATCTAAAGTAAAGCTATTTATAAATATTTTAACCTTTGCATTAATTTAATGGTTTTAGGGAATTTTTTCTTGACACAGGTGGTGGTTTGAATAGGCTTGGCCCAGGGAGTGGGACTATGAGGAGGTGTGGCCTTGGTGGAGGAAGTGTGTCACTGTAGGAGTGGGCTTCCTGTCAAGATGTGCAATAATCAGCTCCATCCCTAGTACCTGCCTGCTTGCACACTGCCATGCTGCCCTCCCTGATAGTCCTCTGGACCTGTAAGCTAGGCCTACCGAAATGTTACCCTTACTAAGAGCTGCTTTGATCATGGGGTCTCTTTATATGAATGGAAACCCTAAGGCACAGCTCTAATTCCTTCTTTAAAAGAATCTGGCAATAATAATAATAATAATAATAATAATAATAATAATAATAATAATACAAATCTGTTAAAACTCTTGAGACTTCTCTTGATTCCGGAATTCTATTCCTGAAGATGGGTTGTAAGTGACTGCTAAATTGTTCATAAGCTCAACACATGGGAATTAAGTCAACTTAACTAAGTCAACAAGTTAGGTAACTAAATGGTGGCTTTTAGATCTTTCCTCCAAGTAGGACAACACATGACAAAGATGAAAACTCAAGTTGCGTGGACTTATCCCTTTGCTCTTTGGTAACATTTGGAAGGGAACCTCTCCAAGTCAGTGTCACCGTTCTACAACCAACTCTGCTTTTACTCCAAGCTATTTCTCTCCAAACCAGCAGTCAATGTCTAGAGGAGGCCCAAGTTGGGGTTCAATACCTAAAGTCTATGTTTTATAAACAGAAAAACAACTCTGAACATGGCTAAGTATTTAGTGGCAATTAGAAAATGGTAAAGCACTGTAGTGTTTAAATCCGAAAGTGTGTCTATAATCTGAAAGGGTGACAATAATCATATAAGGGATTATACCCAAATATGTTGTGATCTAGATTCTGGATCTTTTGGTTGAGTATTTTCTAAAACATGTTTCTCAGTTCAATGACTTAGAATCAATACATTATCTCTAGAGCAATCACCAGGAGCAGGATCCCTGTAGATATATGCTATGTTCATATGTATGCGTGCACACATGCATACACACTCACATACAACACCTATTGACTATTGTCAGAATGAACTACCTAATTCAAATTTTTTATCTAAAAACCCACCAGGATCCCTGCCTATAAAGTCAATGCTGATAGTAATCTGGTGGGATGAATTAAAAGTGAAATAACGGACCACGGACCTTCTAATTTACAACAATTAAACAACCCTGCCCAAGAAGTCCATTGCCAGTTTTGAAAAGAATACTTAGAGGAAACTCTCATAGCCGATTCATTCAGAAGGTACTGCATTCATGTCGCGTCTGCTCTCGACCAGCAAGAACGACACGACCACCAGTCCTTCTAACAGCAGCTTATTCAGTCTTCATCTTTCTTCTTTCTCTTCATCAGTACCGTTCCCCAGCTGAAGAGTTCTGAATCCACGCCGGATCCTTCTCAACAGTCTGTTTTACGGGAACACTTTATTAACCACTCCTTCCCCGTGATGCAGTTCTGAATCCTCCCTGTAGCAGGGGGTCTTCGCTTGTGCCTGAAGATGTTTCTTGTCCCGGGTTTCGGCACCACTTCTTGCGCGCCCCCAACTCGCCAGCAAGAACGACGCTGCTACAGGATCCTTCTGCACACGTTTATTCAGTCCTGTTTCTTCTTTCTCTATATCTCCCGTTTTTATATCTCTCCCTTGTTTATATCTCCCCTGTTTGTATCTCTCCCTCGTTTATATCTCCCAATAATAACAATCCTCTCTCGAATAATAATCCTCCCTCTAACCCGGGCCTCTCACTCTTATATACTCTCAGTTCCCATCCACGCACAGCAGGCCACGCCACCTCACCAGGCACGCAGCTTCAGCTAATCAGGGCAGCAGGGGCAAATCTCCACCAAATTGGATTCACCTGAATCCTGGTACACCTGCTCAGCACTCAAGATGTTTGTGTCTTATATGAGGAAGTCAGGTGCAAGTCATATGACTTAGCTGCAGTCTCTGGCGCCTTTGGGACTGCCGCCACACCCGCTCCCCACAATTCCCCCTTTTTTCTTTTTTGGCAGAGAGAATGTCTGTAGATAGCCACCAGCAGCCATGTCCCTTACCCGTCCTTGGGAGACAAACAGCATTGGTTTGATCCCTGTCTTAGGTTGGTGACATGCCCAGGGAGTCTTATCACTGACTACCTCTCAATCATGCCAAGCCACTCCTGGGGAGATTGTGTTTTGCTTGCGGCAGGTGCATCAAAAGGCCAGGATGTTAATTAACTTATGGCCAGATCTTAATTGCTGCAAGCAAGCCTCATGGGTGAAGGTAGAGGTCTGATCCCCAGTGTGCAAGCATAGGGGCCCTACACAAAACCATCCCTTAGGCTCATCACCCAGAGAGGTCTTGGCCAGCTCCCGTGTCGTTTTTCCTGGGGGAAGGGAACTAGGACACTGAACCTTCATGCAATCAGACATGCCTTCCACAGGATGCCAACAGCAAGCTATCCTCTGTGCAGTGCTTAGCCTCGCACCCCACGGCATAACGCAGCATAATTTCTTTTAGAGCAGCAAACCGAATCTGAGGAGATTGTCCCGCCTCCACTGCAGCAAAAGCCTACGCTACCATGGCGAAAGTGCGGGCCGCACACTCTGCACCTAACACATGTGCCAAACACAAAAAACACACACACTATAACAAGCATACATCCCAGGGCTCTCATCCCCGCTCATCTTCCCTGAAGCAAGGGATAGATGGCCAGCGAGGCTATCTCTTTAAGGGGAATTCAGGGATCAAAAAGCATGGAAAAATTTGAATGTCATGTCGAGCTGGTATCGGCTTCTGGAACACCGAAAGGATCTCTCATCTCGGCTCCATCCTTTGTGCTTGTGGGACCATCCACCACATCCACAGGGGCAACTGGATCAGGAGCCTCATTCTTGCAGCGTCTCACCAATCTCTCCGGCACCCAAAGAGGTTCCGTCTGGTCCTGTGGAAACACACAAACAGACCCTCTCGCCCACGTCAACACCTGATCCGGTCGATCCCCAGTGGAGATGGACACAATACCTCGTGGTGATGAGACCATAACCTCAATCACCTGTGTGTTCATCTGGGAAGTCAATATGAAAGTCAAGTTTTCACTAGCTTCCCCTCTGTTGGGCAATGATTTCCGTGCCCTTATGGCAATCTGATTCACCTGCTTAAACACCTGCACTGGATATCCTGTCTGTTGTTGTGCAAATCGACCTTGATCAAGCAACATATCTCTATCCCATGCAAATTCAGCTTGATCAGTGAAAATAGGACATCCCAGCAAGGAGAATCTATCCTCTTTCCAGACCTCCGGACAGAAGGTCTGCCCATAGATGGCTGCCGAGGAGGCATAGGGAGGGGGAGCAGAAGCTAATTCACCTTCCTCCTCCGCCTCAGCTCTGTTGTCCTGTCCTTTCTGTCCACCTGATAACACTGTGTCTCCTTTCTTTTTCCTTTTTCTTTTTAAGCCCTTTTCCTCTTCCGACATACTTTCTTGTTGCTCTGTAAGGATTTTCTGACCTGTCTTGACTGCCTCTCGATTCAAACAGTAACAGAGTCCATATATCAGAACAAACAAGACCAAAACTATCAGACCTACCCACAAAGGGTCAATGGGAGAAAAAAGCATAACTACACAGCGAGGATCTATTGATCACTACACTGAGGTTATCATAGTTCCTTAACTTGTCCCCAAACCAGGAACCTTAACTTGTCCCAAAGCCAGGAACCTTTCGTTACCTTGTGCCTGCTTCCTGGCAACTTTATATTCCCCTCTATTTTATCCGAGGTCCTTCCCAAACTCCTGGGTTACTTTGTGCCTACTTCCTGGCAACTTTATGCTCACCTCTATTTTATCCGAGGTCCTTCCCAAACTCCTGGGGTCGCAAGTTTCACTCACCGTGAACTTACCCTGCCAGCAACCACTGACTGCTGAAAGTTCTGAACTCGGTGGGGGAGTCGGTTCCCCGTACAGGCCACCAATTGTCACGCCCGCTCTCGACCAGCAAGAACGACGCGACCACCAGTCCTTCTAACAGCAGCTTATTCAGTCTTCATCTTTCTTCTTTCTCTTCATCAGTACCGTTCCCCAGCTGAAGAGTTCTGAATCCACGCCGGATCCTTCTCAACAGTCTGTTTTACGGGAACACTTTATTAACCACTCCTTCCCCGTGATGCAGTTCTGAATCCTCCCTGTAGCAGGGGGTCTTCGCTTGTGCCTGAAGATGTTTCTTGTCCCGGGTTTCGGCACCACTTCTTGCGCGCCCCCAACTCGCCAGCAAGAACGACGCTGCTACAGGATCCTTCTGCACACGTTTATTCAGTCCTGTTTCTTCTTTCTCTATATCTCCCGTTTTTATATCTCTCCCTTGTTTATATCTCCCCTGTTTGTATCTCTCCCTCGTTTATATCTCCCAATAATAACAATCCTCTCTCGAATAATAATCCTCCCTCTAACCCGGGCCTCTCACTCTTATATACTCTCAGTTCCCATCCACGCACAGCAGGCCACGCCACCTCACCAGGCACGCAGCTTCAGCTAATCAGGGCAGCAGGGGCAAATCTCCACCAAATTGGATTCACCTGAATCCTGGTACACCTGCTCAGCACTCAAGATGTTTGTGTCTTATATGAGGAAGTCAGGTGCAAGTCATATGACTTAGCTGCAGTCTCTGGCGCCTTTGGGACTGCCGCCACACCCGCTCCCCACACATTCAGACTTCCTTTACAAACCATAAAAGATTGCTTTAAGTCAACATTAACAATTTCGATGCAGGATACCTATGGTTTTCAAAATGTGATTACTTTTCTGAGGTAACTTCAGAAAACTTCAACAATATAACTTCAACGATACCTAATTATTAATACGGTGTTACAGTCTGAGAGTGTTTCTTCAGTGAGGAAATCTACATATACACACATCATACATAAGACCCAAAACATCAGTAAGGTAATGTACATGTACAAAAGTATAACTTCCAACTGAGGGAAAAATACATCCACATCCCATATCACAGGAGATAGACTGTGTATAATCTAATCATCTTATTAAAAGGATGGACAACTCTGAAAGAGACTAAACTACCAATTAAGTGCTTAAATCCAGAAGGGATATCATCTCCATTAACATATTCACTGGCCCAAACATGTCACTAGATAATACCAATATAAAATAGGCAGAGATGTCCAATCAACCTATGCTCAGAAAAAGCATTTGTGACCATCAGGCAGTAGCATTGTCACCATAGCCCATAAAGACCTAACCCTGGCTTCAATTGTAGAAAGGGTTACTCTCTGCCATACTGAGGATGGAGAGTCATTTCTGACCCACTTAGAGGGCTCTCAAGCCTACCTTTTGTTTATATTACTCTCATATAACAATCTATAATCAATGGCACATAACATTATCCTCTGGCTAGATAACTGTTTTCTTCTGATATTTGCTAAAAGCCCATTTAAGGAGTGTAACAACTGAGAAGTAGACTAACATGTCTTGTTCTTCAAGATTCTTCACCTTATACCTCTCTTGCATCACCTGAAAGTAATATACACAGGTCAGACTATCTCGGCTCAAAGCAAAATTCTCTTTGATGCATTTAAGATGCAGTAAGAAATGAATTAGGAACAAAATTATTTCCTTCTCTCATAATAATTCAGGCAGGAAGACAATTGAGCACTACGTATTTAGCTCCTGTAACAGTAATTAAATCTAAAATATTTCCATCAGAGATTTTGAAGAAAAGGCTTTGAGCTGCTCAGGTGGAATAATGGAATTCCTCTTATTCCTCATCCTGATTTCCATTAGTATGCCAACGGCTGTCCTGCATGATAAAGTGTCACAAATAACAGTTATTAAGAAGGATAAAAGAATAGATAGATTACGAAGTCCAAACTGTGATGTCATCACCTGAATTCTTGTCTTTAATACCTGAAAAAAGAACTTTAAAGAGCAGTTCCTTAGGCATTTGTAGGAAACAGAATTTCATCTTAAATCCTTTTCTTATTTTCTAGTACATATTAATCTTTTCAAGATTTTAATCTTGTAATTTGCATGAAGGAGACATATTTGAACTTGGGATTCAAGCTAAGAAATTAAAATGATTGAAAACAAGACACAAAATGAGCAGATTTCAAGAAACAATCCTCAGTACATCGATACTTCAAAATGGTATTCATATGTGATACTTACAAAGGTTCTGAGCAATTTTAGGATCTAGAAATTTAAGTTCCTTCATTCTCTTCTTAATAACTTTCTTCTCATCAAAGTCATTTGTATTCCTTTTCTCTGTAAGACAAAGAAGAGATTAATGTTAGAATCAGTATGACCTTCAAGGGCAAAATGGCAGGAGATGAACTTTTTCCATCAAAGAAGTTAACATGTATGTATTCTAAATCACACAGTAATAAAAATAAAATACTATCACCTAAGACCCAGGACATGTGCCATGGCGTTTGGGCTAAGCCTGAGATGGGAGCGACAGCACAAGGTGTGAGAGTGTATATAGTCAGTCAACTCTCTTACATAGAAGGAGAACACGGTTTTAGAAGCTGATAAACGTTATTTAGATGAGGTTTAGAAGTGAGCCCAAGGACAGACTGTGGTAGAGCAAGCCTTTAAGGCCAACACTCAGGAGGTAGAGGAAGGTAGATCTCTGTCAGTTTGAGACCAGCATGGTGTATAGAGTGAGTTTGTAACTGCCAGAGCTACACAAAGAAACCCTGTAATGAAAGAAGAAAAAAAAAAAAAGACAAGACACACACAGCTATTGTATGTCTGAATTAGCATGTCCATTTAGAAGGAAAAATGTAATCTGGTAATTATTCAGGTAATACACTATTCTTCATAAACAACATGTGGTTTTGTTATAAACTTTATTCATCCTAAGGGATTACAAATTATACTCCCACATACTGCATAAACATAGCACTGATTTTATTATATGTTTACATTCATTTTTTGTTGTACTAGGAATACTAAGCACCAATTCTAAACTACTAGGCTAGGTGATGTATATGCAATGCTAGACCAGGCAGGTACCCCAACATCAAAAAATTTATGGCCCAATACAAGTGGCTGTAAAGTAAATGACAGTCAACATACACTGGTAAACTCATTAATTTTTCAATAAGAACCAGAGGGGAAAAGAAGGCTAAACTAAGGCATGCAAGTCAAATATGACCTTCCTGAGATAATGGGGTATAATTCAACACTTGAAGGAGAAAATACAGGTTGGGGGTTTGGGGGGGTGGAGAAGAAGAGAAAATAGAACGGATGAGTCAAGAGTGTGAAAGACAAATATGAAAAATCATTCACCTTAATTAATGCAGTCTCAGGTCCCACGCAATTGGTATGAACTCACTGATAAGTGGATATTAGCCCAGAAACTTAGATATAAGGTACAATTTGCAAAACACATGAAACTGAAGAAGAACAAAGACCAAAGTGTGGACACTTTGCCCCTTCTTAGAATTGGAAATAATCACCCATGGAAAGAGTTACAGAGACAAAGTTTGGAGCTGAGACAAAAGGATGGTCCATCTAGAGACTGCCATATCCAGGGATCCATCCCATAATTAGCCTCCAAACGATGACACCATTGCATTCACTAGCAAGCCTTTGTTGCAAGGACTGTGATATAGCTGTCTCTTGTGAGACTAGGCCAGGGCCTAGCAAACACAGAAGTGGATGCTCACAGTCAACTATTGGATGGATCACAAGGCCCCCAATGGAGGAGCTCACTAAATGTCTTTGGAGTCAATACATTCCTGTGTTTAAATGTAGGAATTCACAAAGTACAGAGAAGAGAGATACTGTTAATTTACTTGCTGTCAAATGAGGTACAAATTTGAAGTAGGCCATCTTTGAACATTTTTGGTTTAGGTAATGCTTCCCCCTTCATATGGTCACATCTAAGAGGCAACTGCACATGAAAATATAGAGAGGAGCAAAGATCGTATGCCCCAGTACAGGGGAATGCCGGGGCCAGGAAGTGGAATAGCATTTGAAATGTAAGTGAAGAAAATACCTAATACATATATATATATGTGTGTGTGTGTGTGTGTGTGTGTGTGTGTGTGTGTGTATGTATATATATGTATATGTATACATACACACACACACACACACACACACATACATACACATACATATACATATATGAAGAAAACTAGAAAGAAGATGCAGTATCATTCCCAACAGTTATTCCATTGTAGTGGATTTCCTCGATGGTTAAATGACCACAAAATTCAAAACTTACCTTCCTGGCACATAATACCTTATCATTTTATACTGGGTAAAATTAGATAGATGAAATCTATTAACAAGGGCGTAACCCTTTGCTTAATTTCAAAAATTACAATCATCTACCATTTTTTGGGAGAATCTGTGTTGTATTTTGTCATCCCTAAGAGATGGGCAGGCTCTATCCAATTTGTAAGATTTGGTTCCCATCAGTGCCCTCTGAAATGCTGAAATATTTCCTAGTGTATTCTGAAAAAAGCCAAAGGAAGGCAGCCTAATCTTTAATGAACACCCAGGGAAGACTGTGAGGGAGGGCATGGAGCAACCTTCAGCTTCACCTGTCACCTCATGAGCTTAACCCTCGTCTCCACAGTGAGGGAAGGGTCGCAAGCAGTAGATGGCTAACTTCAACTCCCATAGCCTTCTTACTGGAGTACACTAAGTATCATGATAAAAATTAAAGTTTACTATCAACCTTGACACCATCAGCTTACCCTCAGAGATTAACAAGTATTAACTAATTTTCTCTGGCTTAGAAGGAAGTTATATTAGACTCTTAGTCACTGTGCTGAGAACAAAACGAATGAAGAGTTTTCCTCATCTTCCCAGCTACAGAGCCAAAGGATCGGATGTACACAGAGAATAGGGACAGAGAATTCAGAAGAAGATTTTCACGGAAAACAGTGGAAGCAAAACTTGCAAGGTTGAAATAGTTCATGTTAATATGACACAGAGAAGTCTACTTAGCCAAAGAGATGAGAGGACAAAAATAATAATAATGTCCAGGACATTTAGAACTGAAAAGTTTTCTCTTTCAAAATCAGCCAAACAGCTGTGTACTTTTTTTTTTTTTTTTTTTTTTTTTTTTTTTGGTGTTTCGAGACAGGGTTTGTCTGTGTAGCCCTGGCTATCCTGGAACTCACTTTGTAGACCAGGCTGGCCTCGAACTCAGAAATCCACCTGTCTCTGCCTCTGCCTCTGCCTCTGGCTCCCAAGTGCTGGGATTAAAGGCGTGGGGCACCATGCCCGGGAGCTGTGTACTGCTGACCAGTCGAAAGCAGGGAAACGATGAACTTAAGTGCCATAGTACAGCAGTTAGTGTGGTTCAAGTCCCCAGAACAGTAAAAGGAACCCAACCCTTTTAAGAGGTGAGGCTGTTAGGTTACCGATACTCTGTGGTCAGAAGGGATTAGAGGAAGTTCCTAAACCCTACACCTTCATGTAAAGATTGTTTACAGAGCCAAATGGCCCCTTCCACATTTTTCTCTGGCTCCCTGACTCTCCATGCAAACCATCCCATTCCCACACACATCTGCCATGGTGCCACTCTCTTTACTCTAAGGAATTCTCCAGTAAATGAGCTACTTTTCTGTGTACCACATAGCTTCTGTTATTTTGTTAAAATATGGGGGATGACTAATACAACAATAAGAATGATTCATTATAGAGAACACGGATAAAGTAGACTGGTCATTTAGTGGGAATAAAGATTTTACACAAAACACCATTCCCATTACTGTGCAATAATGCCTCGGTGAAACATTAAGATGTAAGGTCCCTGAAGTACAGAGAGCTTGCAATGGTGACAAAGTTCTGCATCTCGGCCTCATCACGCTCCTGCCCTAATGCTATAGATGACAGTAGGGGTACACAAAAGGAGTGCGAAGAGTGACATGAGGTGGTCATGGCTCTCGTGGACCACCCCTGAAACAGAAACATGATGAACACATCAGAGTGCACAGCACAGTGGAGCCCCCAGCAGTAAAGCACACACCAGCATCGTCAGCCATACAAAAACACTGTTGCTGCAGGACAGGATTTTTTTTTTTCCTGGATAACATGGAACTCTGAGTCACAGAGGCCGATCATTAAGATCATCTAGTCTTGTGAGCTAGCCATTCTGGCATTAGAAATCTATGTTTAATCTGACTTCCTAGACATGTAAAGGAACACTCCATTTTTTCCATGAGAAGATTAATACTGTTCAAAAGTGCCTGTGATGGTGAACACAGCATCCGCTGCATTTTATATGGGCTTTATGTCAGAATTAAGTCAAAGATGACAAAACTTTCTCTGACACCAAGAGCCATGAACTGAAAAAGTCTTTTTAAATTACGTCTTCACTTTATTCTTTTTAAATGTTCAAAGTTTCAAAAATAGCAGCAAAATTATAGGAAGAATCTCCTTTCAAAATCTTTTCTTTCACACTAAATTTTCCATTAAAAATTATTGTTCCATGGTACATGATTGTACATCTTATTCCGGCCCATTTTCCATTATGTTCTAATCAGATTGATTTAAAATGTGACCTTTGAAGAATTAGATTCCATATAAATTTTATCATAGATTGCATATAAATTTTATCATACATTATTTCACTATTAAAAAACCTAGAATACACAGGTCAAAATGTGTTGATAGTTAGGAAAAGCAGAATAACACAAAAAGATAGTTTTCTCTTGTCATATGGAATATGTTATATAATTATGTTCTATTTCTATAATTTTATTGAGTCTTTCAGAATAAATGTATATTACACTGTTTTTAAACCTGAAACATTGAAAATATGCCAAGCGCTTATTTAATATGAATCTTAAACATTTATGCATGTAAATGCTTTCAAAAATTGCCATTTTTAATAAACTTCTAAACACAATGAACTGACTCCAAAGATCGGAAAACACAGAGTTGTACCGGATTAAAACGCAACTCGATAACTTTGATGTGACAGCAAATTCAACCCAACTACAGAAAACAAGAATAAACAATATACCTAGGAAATGAGGCATGTGCAGTCTTAACAGCATTCAAAATAGAGGGAGAGGTAGGGAGAAAACGAGGCCCCAATGAATGGCTTACATCACACTAATGTCTGTCTTACAGATATTCTAAGAGGCTAATAAAGAATGGAAAAACATGAATTTTAGAAGCACAACAGTCAAAGCATATGGAATTCTGTTTCTCTAGCTGTTCTACAGATGAGGGAACCTGGCTATTTATTTAGAGGTTATTTACAGGTGGTCAAACATAGAACTTGACTGTGACCAGATCTGAGATCACACTGGTGCCACCACCCAACTGGCCTAGGAAGGACGGAGACAGAAGTCTGCAGTACTAATTGATCTGAAGCCAGCACACTAGATAAAGAAACCTACCAGCCCTTGCTGTATCACTTGGTGCAGCATCCTCTGGCTCCACAGGCTCACAAGGAGCACGCTCAGGAAGGTGGTTAGGACTGAGCGAGAGAAGAGGCCACCACCTTCAGGATACAATTAGCTGCATTGGAAGCTTTGGAAACCAGTTACAGCTCAGGGTGGAAAGGAACTTCTCTCCTGTGAAACATAACTAGCTAGGGCTCAGTCCCTGCGATCTGGGACAGATAAAATGGTGGACAATTTTAAGAATTAGGACTTAAGAAAAACAGCAAACAGCTGACAAAGGTGCTCACACTATGGTGGTTGTAATATAATAACATGGTTTTATAGAAGATTTGGAAAACAAGCATAAAATACAAAAAAAAATACAAAACTTGCAGGTGAAAGGAAAAAGGCTTGTAATGAGAAACAACTGTGCACGTGCAAACACACACACACACACACACACACACACACACACACACACACACTCACCATAAACACCACACAGGTTTTGTTTGCGAGACAACCTTGGCAAACAATGAAGTAAATTTTTTTGGTCCTAAGAACTCTATAAATTACTTTAGTCTTAACTGACCTGTCAAACCTAATTTTAGTTATTTCTGGACACACAAACAAAATGATATGCAACTAACTACACAGAAAACATTCAGAGCAAAATACATAGGCTATATCTCTGTTCAAATATTAATGTGTGTCTGCCATAACCAATTTTTTCTGGCAAAAGAAGTTTTTGACAATTCAGGAAGAGTGTTGAAGCACTAAATGAAATTTTATGCAAAAGATTATTGTATCTATGGCAATCATCCCAAGTATAGTAAATACATGCATATTTTCCATTACATGATATTCTACTTCAGTAGTCAATGTCAAAAAACAAAAGCCTGCGAAGGGCTTTACTCTATAATAAAGGTCCCGGAAAAATAGGGAGAAGGAATTCATGACTTTAACTAAAGCTTGAAAATACCTACCCTGTGTTTTAAAACCACTCTGACATGTCTATAGCGCCCTACGAAGGCACAGAGAAGCACCTAGATCCAGCAATGGCAACAACATCTCACTCTCAGGTTCTCTGCTTGGGCTCAATGTGTCTTTCTGTCTCTCTTCTCTCTCCTCCTCTCCCTCCCCCACCTCTCTCCACCTCCCACATTATTGGTGTAATTTTGGTTAGGATGTGTTTCACTTGTTAAATAAGGTCTCACTACCATCCTCCTGCCTCAGCATCCAGAGTACTAAAATGACAGGTGGCCACCACCACAGCAAGTTTATTTTCCTATTTGCTTGTCCCTGCAAGAAATACATCAAAGAAAATATTTTAGCTGTTCTCAAAAGCCAACCTCAACCACAGAAATGAACAACTTTATTCACCTGAAAATTATTACATCCACAACTTAAAATGAATCAATAACTGCAGGTGCCCTTTGTATAAACAGCCTCTCATAACCAAGAAATTAAAAATAAATAAATAAATAAATAAAAAAGGCAAAGTGTTTCCCAATTTACATTAAATAACTTTAAACATAAAACTGTTGGCAGCCCCAAGGGCCGGGATAATTAATAGAAATATGCACCTTCCAGGAGTGCGAAGTAGGTGGAACCTCTGGAAAGTCCCAGAGACTTAGGATAGAGGAGACTCCCAGGAAAAATAGGGAGAAGGAATTCATGACTTTAACTAAAGCTTGAAAATACCCACCCTGTGGTTTAAAACCACTCTGACATGTCTATAGCGCCATCAATGTGTGTGACCTTAGGTGAAATGGCTAACCATTGGGAGATGAAACCTGAAGAGACCACATGCAGTAGTTAGACAGGGACCCCAGTGGAGGGATGGAGACACAACCCACCTTCAAAATTTTGACCCAAAAATGCTCATGTCTAAAAGAAATGCAGGGGGGCAAATGAAGCAGAGACTGGCTTACAAGTGACTACACCAAATTGGTATCCATCATCAATGGGTATCCATAAAACCATTATACCATTACATATGCTATGTTGTGCTTGTAGACATGAGCCTAGCATAGCTGTACTCTGAGAGGCTCTACCAGCATCCAACTGAGAAAGATGCAGATACTCACAACCAAGCATTAGACTGAGCACAGAGACCCATATAGAAGAGTAAGGGGAAGGGTTGAAGGAGCTGAAGGGGATGGCAACCCCACAGAAGACCAACAGTGTCAACTATCCCAGAGATCCCAGAGGCTGAGCTACAAAGAGCATACATGGGCTGGGCTCAAGCCCCTGGCACATATGTAGCAGAGGACTGCCTGCTCTCGCCTCAGTGGGAGAGGATGCACCTAATCCTATAGAGACTTGATGTCAACTTGTGGGGATTGAGGGGACTCTCTCAGAGGAGAAAGGGATGGGGAAAGAACTTTGCAAGGTGGGACTGGGGGAGGAAACATGTGGGATGTAAATAATTAAAAAAAAAACTATTGTGGGGAAAAATAAAGTGAATATGAAAACTGCTCTGGGTAGTGATGAGGCACATATTAAGAGTATGCTTGCTGCACAGAAGGCGAGTTTTGATCTTAGAGATTTAAAATCAGAGACAAAAGAAAATAGTATTAGAATTAAGAACCCCACTAAGAAAGAAATTATATTCATTTGTCAGATGATCTTTCTTGGTTCAGTTGGTAACTCAGAAAAATACCCTTATATATTTTACCATGTACCTTAGTATTTCCCAACCCTAAAGAACCATTCTGCCTCCTGGTCTTTATGGATTCACAAGAACACTGGCGTTTCTTCATCATGGAATAATATAAGTATTCATAAAAGGCATTTTTACAATGAACTTCTGTTTTGGCAGCACAACCTTCTCATGCATATGCTCAGATAATGCTAGGAAGTAGAAATATGCTTCTGCTACAAGAATCTGCAATAAAGCCTTTGAACACTAATGCACGACATACTAAAGCTCACACCAGAGAATACGCGGCTGAAAGAAAAGAAGCCATTACTGAAAGAACGAGAATTACAAAGAAGGATTAAGTCCAGACGAGGACGTGGGCAATTCAGGATCTCTAGCATGCTGGATTTAATAAGCCAGCTTATTAATGTCTGTATACACAGTCCTAAGCAACTTGAGACTAGAAAGGGTAGCCATGAATTATATGAGCTAACAAAACCATGTTAATGCTGTAATACCAAGCACACTATCCTTGGGGTATCAATGTGTGAGAAAAAGGATACAGCTTCATGAAAACGGTCAGATTATCTCAAACCTGAATTTAAAAAAAATTATTATTCTAAGATGCTAACACAAGGAATTCCAGGGAACATGAAATGATCAGAATTAGGAAACAAATCTTAACAATATTCAACTTATATCTAATGGCAGCAAGCTTGCAGGAGTATGTTTTCTTGTATTTGTTCGGCAGGTTCTTATGTGTGTGGGAACGCTGAACAAGGGTATGGAATGACAACACCAGCATCACATCACATCAACATGTTTTTGCACCAAAATAATGAATGAAACTTTACCAAGTTGCCCTTACCATAGTAACCGCATCCCTGTCTTTGCCAAAGGCCTTCACATTGTGCTGGGAAAGGGTTATGAACGCATCAGCGTTGACCAGAATAGATGTGATTGGGTAGGAAACAACAGCAGACTGGACATGTTCAATGCCTTGGACCTCTGTTCCTAAGCCTCCTAAGTCACTATCTCTCCCTCCTCTTCAGGCTTTTTTTTTTCCTCTGTTGGCTCAGCAAGGGGATCTAGCCAACGTGGCCACTGCCACAGTAAAATTCTTCATTCTGCTGTGAAGGTTCCATGTAGCATTTCAGATTTTCCTAGCTATCAATTATCCTAGCTAACGAGTACCATTATTTTATCTATTTCCTTGCTATAACCAAATACTTAGTTTTCTATCCTCACAACCACCAGATTTTGAAAAAAAAAAAAAACAACAAACAATACAAATAAACAAGCAAACAACACCCATCACCAACAAAACCAAGAACAAGTTGCTGGGGTTTTCTACTATGCACCTGTGCGGCCTTACTTGCTAGGATGTCACACTCTGTGCTGCCCAGGACTGCGCACAATAGTAAAGCTTGGTACATGCAGAGAAAAAAAGCCTACATAGGTCTCCATAGTGTAAAAGATAGGCTAGCAAAGGACTAGTAGAGTTTATGCTACACTTTATTAGAGAAAACTACATTTCAAATAATGGCCTTCTGGTGTAAGAGAAAAGAGGGGTGTTTACTGCAGGAACCAAAGGGAAAGAAAGTCCTAGACACAGAACAGTGGAAGGCTGGGGGTTTATTACCTAACAGGGGAAACAACACAAAACTGCACAACTAAACAGCAACACATACTAATATCCTATGTCTATTTAAACACAATTTAAAAATTAAAGAAAACATCTACCTTTAAAGGACTTTACTTCAAGTCATTCAAACAATGTTTGTTTTAATCTCCTGATACTAAAACCTAGTTAACAATAAGAACAGTCAATGCTTTGCTGTGAAAATGAAGAGAATAATTTCTAAGTGAACACAAAGTCATCAAAGCAGAGGAAAAGCAAATCACTTGGAATGTACATGGTCTATGCCTACACTCATGTTTACAGCACTTACCCTGTCCAGACATGAGCATGCAGCTTCAAAAATAAAAAACAAGAAATCCATTCCCCTGTTGCCTCTTCTGCTCCCCTACCCCTCCTCTGATTTTCTTCTCCAATCTATGAAGAATGAGAAGACACTTCACATTCTAGAGAACTAACTCGCATCTATATTTTCCCCAATGTCAACCTCTGGCCTTCAAAGACAAAGAGCACATGTAAACTAGTTAACGGTGGGTTTCCAGCAGAGAGTGGCTTCATTTCTCTTCCCAGGCTTTACTACACTCTACTTAAGACACACAGTCAAGTCCTCTCATCTTTTGTCTCCTTGCATTCAGGAAGCAAGGGGAGTGAAGTAACCCCAGCCTTTTCCCTCAGCTCTACACATGCCACTGGAACGTGGAAAGAACAAAGAAGCAAATTCTGGAAAGGACGGAGAGGTACCCTTTGCACTCAGCCTCAAGTGCTTCATCCAAGACCAAGAACCATCAACAGCAAAGTAAGCAGTCTGCACCATCTTGTGGTAGATCAATTAGACTAGCTCTCACTAAGCGATTTCCAGGAACAAGGAGAGATAACTAGGAAAGGAACCAGAAATCTCTGCATGATATCTAAGTGGAAAACCCAAGAATAAACACTATCCTAATCCATTCTAAAGTCAAATTTAGGATCCCCAATGGAGGAGCTAGAGAAAGTACCCAAGGAGCTGAAGGGACCTGCAACACTATAGGAAGAACAAACCAGTATGAACTAACCAGTACCCCCAGAGCTCGTGTCTCTAGCTGCTTATGTAGCAGAGGACAGCCTAGTTGGCCATCATTGGGAGGAGAGGCCCTTGGTCTTATGAAGATTATATGCCCCAGTACAGGGGAATGCCAGGGTCAGGAAGTGGGAGTGGGTGGGTTGGGGAGGCGGGGAGGGTATAGGGGAACTTCAAGATAGCATTTGAAATGTAAATGAGGAAAATATGTAATAAAAAATGATCATGAAAAATAAATAAATAAAATTGTTAGGGGACCTATAAAAATGTATATTTTCTTTAATAAAGTCCTAATTTCCCACTGTATTCTAGACTGTTTCCCATGCTCAAATTTCTATTTTACCATGATCAAATCTGCTATTAAAATAAAAAGTATCCATACTCACATTCTACCACATATATGCACACATATATGACCACATATAAATATGTAGTGCACACTTATACATACAAACATATGTATTCATGTGTAATACATATACAAAAACACATACATGCATACAAATACACATACAACATGTGTACACAGCACACAAATCAACAGACACTATATAGATTATATATTAATAAATAGAAATAGATAGATAGACAGACAGACAGATAGATAGAAAGAAAGAACAAAAAACTATACATATAGCATACAAAAAAAGAAAGAGAAAACTAGGAAGTGAGTAACGCAGTGACCCAGTGAAACAGGAATGGATGGAGTTGTTCATTAATAGGAATGCAGCAGCTTAAATATTCTGAGAAGGAAGAAAAAACTCACTTTAAACTCAATTGCTTCAAAGTTATGTTGGGCCCCATGACCGTTGAACATTTACATTATATAGAGAAGAATCTTTACAGCAACACGAAATAGTCCTTCCTATAAATTCCCTTAACTAATTAAAAACTGTCTCAAGTTCAAATGTTCCATGAAATTATCAGAGAGTAAATGTTAATGTTCAAAAGAGAAATTTAAAACACTGCACAGAAGAATACATCAATGTTTAGAACGTCCTATCGATTATGAAGCTCTGGCATATAACAAAATTTTCATCTTTAAAATATTTTTAAAGATGTTTTTCTATGTGTACATGACTACGTGTGTATGCATGCAGCAAGGATACAAGCTGGGGGCTAGCATTCTGCCCCTGAACTATGTTCCCATATCTCTTTTCATACATTTAATTTGCGATAGTCTTGCAGGGTGGCCCAGGTTGGCATTGAACTTGGAATCTTCCTGCCTCGTCTTCTCATGTAGCTAAGATTAGGTTTGGCTCTTGTTCATATTTTTAAACTAATTTCATACTTAAAAAAAAAAAGAAAGAAAGAAAACAAAATTTCTATTTTGAAACCTGAAATGAAACAGCAGAAAAAAAAAAAATCACCTAAAAACAACAAAACCAGTATGACAGGAACAGTAAGGCACAGCAGAGAGGAATATAGCAAATGCTCAGATTCTCCGGGCCATTTGGAGAACACTGAGTACAAGAAAACAGTCTGAGACTCTTGAAAATGCAGTGTAATATAAAGTGATCACACATCATTCTGTCCTCAGGGAAAACAAAGAGCGAATACTGAAGGTAGTAACTAAATTAAGCTTCACCTCCCTTGAAAATCTCCCGTGGCATAGCCATTCCAGAATCAAGGGCATTCCATTCCTGAAGGAGACATACCTAAGGATTAGAAAGGATTCCTCAACCATGAAAAGAGGTTAGAATTTCCACATAGCTTTGATCAGTCTGAAAGCTATGTAGCTGAACTATGTATTTACAGGAGAGAAAGAAAGAAAGAAAGACAGAGAGAGAGAGAGAGAGAGAGAGAGGGAGGGAGGGAGGGAAGGGCTGGAGAGATGGTTCAGTGGTTAAGAGCGCCGACTGCTCTTCCGAAGGTTCCAAGTTCAAATCCCAGCAACCACATGGTGGCTCACAACCTGATGCCCTCTTCTGGAGTGTCTGAAGACAGCTACAGTGTACTTACATATAATAAATAAAAAATCTTAAAAAAAAAAAAAAAGAAAGGAAGGAAGGAAGGAAGGAAGGAAGGAAGGAAGGAAGGAAGGAAGGAAGGGAGGAAGGAAGGAAGGAAGGAAGGAAGCAAGCAAGCAAGCAAGCAAGCAAGCAATCCCAGACCTTCAGATTATATAAATCTGAAGGCAACATGCTACTATGAGAAAGGATTCAGGATATCAGGAAAGCGAGGTTCCTGAGAGACAAGAGTACTCTGAGGCCAAGGAAAAGCTTGCAGGAGATCAGAGGGAAGAGTTCCCACTTTAAATGGGTTCTAGGGGATGCGCTCCTGTGCTCCTGCACCAGATAGAAGCAGGTGGGCAAGAGATTGTCTTGGGAGGAACAGACATGGGGCGAATCATACCTAGGGAGCCACAAAAGACCAAAGAGAAATTGGAAAGCCAGCAGAATTTTTATCAGGCTTCAGACCCTTAACTCAACAGAAAGATTATCTTAGTGCTAATAGCACACAGGCATTCAAGAACAAGACAGGAATGAACAGGACAGAGGATTTTACATATTTAAGATTATAGTTTCTAAAGGAGTGGATGCACACACTAAGTAGACACGTCATGCGTCCAGCAAGAGGAGCTACAGCAAAATGACTGAAAGGGTTCACAGTACATAAGTCTTCCTGCAACTTTACTATAGAAATATCTAACAAGTACAAAACCCTATGTATCAAATATCTAAAAAGTACAAAACCCTATGTATCAAATATCTAACAAGTACAAAACCCTATGTATCAAATATCTAACAAGTACAAAACCCTATGTATCAGGTTTTTAAGGAGGAGCTCAGTGAGGAGGACTACAGAAGAGAGTCATATCTGCATCCAAGTGCTCAACAGGCACGCAACACAGAGACACTGCTTTCCAGTGGGCTACTGAGCAGTCAAGGAGAATCCCACTCACACAGTCCACCCACTCTCCTCAGCTCCTCACAATCTCAGAAGATGTGGCATGTTTTCTGCATCAATTACTCCTGTTCTCACACAATGAATTCTTTCCTTACAGATCGTAACAAACATCCTTAGATAACAAACATCATTTGAAAAAAGATGGGATATACAGTTTCTGGATTGAGTTTACTGAATTAAGAAAATCCTGTGTGTAAAATACTCAATAAAAAATCCTTTTAATTTGCAGAGCAAAGGTTACTTCTAAGTAGTTATTATTTAAAAGTAAAACAAATGAGTCATATATTGGTACTCCTGAGATTCATTTTTTATTTATTTTTTTATTTTTTTTTCTTTTTTTTCTTTTCCATTTTTTATTAGGTATTTAACTCATTTACATTTCCAATGCTATACCAAAAGTCCCCCATATCCACCCACCCCCACTCCCCTGCCCACCCACTCCCCCTTTTTGGCCCTGGTATTCCCCTGTACTGGGGCATATAAAGTTTGCAAGTCCAATGGGCCTCTCTTTCCAGTGATGGCCAACTAGGCCATCTTTTGATATATATGCAGCTAGAGTCAAGAGCTCCGGGGTACTGGTTAGCTCATAATGTTGTTCCACCTATAGGGTTGCAGATCCCTTTAGCTCCTTGGCTACTTTCTCTAGCTCCTCCATTGGGAGCCCTATGTTCCATCCATTAGCTGACTGTGAGCATCCACTTCTGTGTTTGCTGGGCCCCGGCATAGTCTCACAAGAGACAGCTACATCTGCGTCCTTTCAATAAAATCTTGCTAGTGTATGCAATGGTGTCAGCGTTTGGATGCTGATTATGGGGTGGATCCCTGGCTATGGCAGTCTCTACATGGTCCATCCTTTCATCTCAGCTCCAAACTCCGTCTCTGTAACTCCTTCCATGGGTGTTTTGTTCCCAAATCTAAGGAGGGGCATAGTGTACACACTTCAGTCTTCATTCTCCTTGAGTTTCATGTGTTTAGCAAATTATATCTTATATCTTGGGTATCCTAGGTTTGGGGCTAATATCCACTTATCAGTGGAGATTCATTTTTTAAATAAGGTAATCTTTTAGCTTTCTAGTTAAACAATATAAATCAGAAATTGAAAAGAATAAATTTAAGTATGATATTCTAGCTAATTACTCTATGATTCTAGACCTGTCCCCTAGGAAAACATAAATATTAACTCAATAAACACAAACAGAGAAGGATGTTTAAAAACTAGAACCCTCCCCCACTATACACACTCACCAATATTCACCAGCAAAAACTATTCAGATCAAAAAGACAGTTAAAAGCCTATAGATGTGTGTATATGGGAAATTACAAACACCAAAAGATGTATGCACTTACAGATTAGGGTTTTATTAAATCCAAGTAGCTTGTATCATATATGTTCTTCGGTATTTTATCCGTTACAGTGCACTAAGCCTTGGACACTTGTCCATGTCATGGGAAAGAGAGAGGCCCATTCTTTTAAAGAACTTCATTCCGAGGCTTTCACCTGGCCACATGCTATGGATAATAATACCATAACGCACCTGTTTCTAGTTTCTGAACTGAATTGTGTTTCAATCATATCTAAACACTTGTTTAATAATATTATTACAATGCAGTCAGACTTTGTGCTTCACATCATAATCCTAGCACTCAAAGCTAAAGCAGGAAGATAGATTGAGAACATCCATGTCTTCATAGTAAGAGCTTGTTTCTAACTAGCACACATGTACACACGGACTGTATGTGAGAGTGTATAGTCTGCACTTCTCATTTTCCAAAACGTAGTAGCACGCGTTTCATCTACCTAAAAATCTTCTTACCATCTCCTTAACAAAGAATGTCATCAACTTGTCTCCATCTGAACAGTTCTCTGCTGAGTATGAACATTTCTTTATGTTCATTGATGAAGATCAGCAGTTTCACGAAGTCCTAAAGTGCTAACATCGAAAGAAGGATACTGTAGCTTGTAGTTTTATTGCCACTGCCTTTTGCTCCGGGATCAACCACAGTACCAGCTCCCACCCAGCTTCCATTCTGCTCTACCAGCCATTAGCTCCAGGAGGTGACCTCAATATCAGCCTCCTTTCCAGTTTCCCTAAATTCCCAGATGAAAGACACACACACACACACACACACACACACACACACACACACACACACACTTTTTTCCTTTACAATTTGCCTTCTTGGAACAATTGCTGGGCACTGATATCTTCCTCCTAGAAAAGTATGCCCTTACCAATTTATTATCTCTGTCTCTCCACCTGCCCTGATCTTCAATGGCTAGTCCCACCTAGCCCCTGTCAAACATCCTTGGCCACCCTCCTGTACTAGTGACCACAGGACCAAGATTCCCCAAGAACTCACATGGTTATTGTGTTCTTCTGCCTCCAAAGTATGGCAAAAGCCCCTTCTCCTTCCTCATGTCTGACTTTTCCCCCTTAGAACTGGAAGTCCCACCTGCACTGTCCACCCAGCAATTAGCGCCCCCCCCCCCCCGCTTTCATTACTGACAAATCAAGAACCAATTAAGGAGCAGGACCTTAGCATAAGTACCAGCACCTTCTGTATACCTTAGAGATATAACTTGAGAAGTGGAGTAAGGGCTGCAAGGCCACAACACTATAACACACTAAACAGGAAATATCCACTTCCTGCTTTGAGATCAACTCGCTAGGATCTCATTACCCAGAGACCAGTGGGAAACCTTGGTTACAAGGACACAGGAACTGGAGTAACTCTCCTGCGGGATACCCGAAGGACTCCCTTGACACAATAGAAAAGGTCTTAAGCAAGCTTATTCATTTCTTCAAATTACTCAGAAAATTCCAAGTCAGTGACTGGGCTGACTGTAGATGAACAGAGTAAACTAAGGCCCAGGGGTTTTTCTTAAAGTTCAAATGGAATTGGGACAATAGGACATAACACTATACAATAATACTATCACTTATGTCAAAGGAGAAGCACTGTAGAGGTCAGGCATCGTTTGATATTTATCTTATCATAAGCCCACTGAAAGAGTTTCTGAAAAGGTTATGTTGCCCCAATTCTTTGAGGCCAATCAAGGAAAAAGATCAATGGAGCACTTTGGAGGATCAAAGCAGAAAAAAAATAACATCTCACAGATGAATCAAAAAAGTCATCATGCTGTAAGTGGCATTACCCATGGTTCTTAAAAGATAAATGGGGATGGATTTAAAGGGTGCCTCTTTCTGGCTCCTCTATGGAAAGTTGCTTTCTAAGTATAAACAGAATGTTTATACATGTGTAAACATACAAAGAAGTAAAAGAACTGAAAAGAATTTATATAAAATATAGAATAAAAACTGGGTTTACAAAACTATAAAAACCAAAAATGCAAGAGCTCTGAGGATTCTGACTCCTAATGGCACAGGCAACAAAAAACAAAAAAGTTGGTTCAGAACTTATAATCCCACATGAGCGCTGGTGCTTTTGTTGGGTGAAAGATAACTGAATCCCAACAGGAAGCTGAGCTGCAAGAATCCAGTTTACAGAAAGTAATTCACAAGCTTACTATTACTGTCACCCATGCCTTGCATGCACTGAGACTGCTGATAATTTAAGTTTGCTTATGAACTAATGCTTGGTTGGGTTAAGGAAAAACTATGCTTAGCACTAAATTATTTGAAATATATTTTGTTCATGTTAGTGAGAAAACAGCTCTAGTTTAAGACCTTCCTTTGAAGAGAACAGACAAAGTTTTTGGAAAGAACTGGCTTTAGACTGACTCCTAATATGTAACTTCATATACATATTCACACCTTGTAATGAATCTGTCATATCTTCATTCTCTTCTGTAGGTCAGTATCATGGTCCCTGAAGGTGAGCTGGTAGGATATCAAATATTCCCTTTGGTCCCTGTGACCATTCCTACTATTAGACTGTCCTTTCTTCCTGTTTTCCACAATTGTATGATCATACTTCATAATAATCAAAGGTATCCAAGTGATCCCAGTCTCTAGCCTCAACTCTCAAGTGCACGCACATCACATAGTGTGAAGAATCTGCACTAAATGGTTAAGAGATTCTTTCTTTTCAGTAGGATGACTTGTTTTTGTTTTTGTTTTGTTCTGTTGGGAGGGGGGGGGCGGAGTTGAGACAGAGTTTCTCTGTGGCATGCTCTACCATGCCTGGCTCAGTTTGGCTTGGTTGTTCTTACACCTGAGCTCTTGTCACTTTGTTCCATGCTAATTAATTCCTTCCTCTCTTTCGTCCTTTTATTTCATCTCTGTGGCTTCAGAAGCCTGCCAGGAATGCCCCCTTTAAATTAGCAGCCATGGCCATACCTTACACTGGATCTGCATAGTGCCTAACACCATGATCACTGCTCAATTTATGGTCTTCATTAGACTACAGAGCACATGAAGGAAGAAGCACTCCTGCCTGGCTTAGGACTATGCCTTGGGAGTTAGGGCACTTCAGAGTGGACAATATCCCATACTGT
This sequence comes from Mus musculus, assembly GCF_000001635.26. Classification (NCBI taxonomy): domain Eukaryota; kingdom Metazoa; phylum Chordata; class Mammalia; order Rodentia; family Muridae; genus Mus; species Mus musculus. The sequence continues at coordinate 86,936,670 of NC_000080.6, forward strand.
GTAGCTTGGTAGACGAGGCAGTCAGCTGGCTGTTTGGATGGCAGGATGATTCACCATGATTGGCTCATAAAACAAATTGAGAGCCCTGCTTGCTGAAAGCAGATAACTGCATCCGAGGCATAATACTTAGAAGCATCTGGCCCTGAAGGAGTCTGATTTGTATATCCAATTTTAGTCAGTGACAGAAGAAGCAGCCACACTAGCAGAGAAGACTTAGGTACTAATACAATAGAGATTACAGAGCTCTGAAGGAGAAAAATGTTCTTAAGCACAAAGATGTCCTGATGTTCAGAAGGGGAAAAATGTACTTTGCACAAAGCAAAATTCCCATATGAAAAATATACTTGTATGAAAAATAACACTTGAGCTCCGACATTAAGAAGGCAGTGACTCACAGAAAACTGTCTCTACAGAGCACATAAAAATATTTCTCAAGTATCAACAAATAACCCAATTATCAAATGCCAAATGGTATGTCTACTGCCAAACATGCTGAATCTCGTGATAACCTTCAAGTTTTTCATCTACTGAGTGACAAAAAGAGAGATGCAGGCCCTATCAGCATTATAGTCCCAAGATGATTTAAGAAGTGTGTCCACTTCTGTAAAATGATACAAAATTCTAGATCCTTCCCATTGTGGCCTAACAACTCCAGTAGTTAAAAGCAAACATTTGTGCAGTATTTTATGGATATAAATCAAAGATTCCCATGTTGCACCAGATTCATATTTACTACTGATGGGAAAAGAAGAACAGCATTCTGTAACATGATTAAATGTTCTATCTTAACTGGTCAGATCTTCAAAGGAAAAAACTATTTTTGAAGTTTGTATTTAGTAGGTAGTATACAAAATACTTCTTGTAATCTATCCAAACCCCTAATGAATATATATGAAAATTTTCAATTAGTTTGGAAATGACAAATTCTGAAAAAGCACTTGGACCATCACTTAAAATGCATGTAAACATACCAGATGAAATATACTGACAGTAAAAAACCAATGTATGCTTATTTGTTTATACAGATATCATGCTCATATTTGTATTTCATCATGAAAAATTACAAAGTTATCATTCTAAAAATGTATGCACATAGTAAATGTACTCATTGTCTCTATATTTTCAATGATTTCAGACTGTCAGGCATACTTTGACAATAACATGGGATACAAAAATTAGAGATTTTGAGAGTCTGGTACAAGAGGAGAAAATGTAAAATAAAAGCAAAGCTGAAGTGTTGCGCTGCACACCAGGGTCAACAACACTGCATCTATTATTCAGCTGAAACACACAATTTGCCTTGAGATACCATTTTAATGTTAAATCAGGAACTGTCAATCAGCACCATTTGTTTGTAATTCCTCATCAGAACCCACAGCCTCAGCCTGAACATTCACAGGGAAGAATGTAGAGAGCTTATCTGCAACCACTTAACCTTCATCAACCAACATTCATGTGTGCTCATTACCATTTTTTCATCCTACTTTTGAGCATGACACAGCTTATACCAGAATAATAACTTGCTGATAATTGTACAAGACAACAGCTGGACAGGCCGAGGGCAGAGGGGAACACTCTCATAGATTATGGGGTACAGTAATGCATTACAATTAGTATAGAGAGGCTCAGGCTTATGAGCAATAGTTTTCGAAAGAAGTTAGCACAAACAGCAATCTTCTCTAACTTCAAATCTGTCTGGCCAAATGCCTGGTTCCCTTAACACTTTCCTTCTTGGAAATGAAAAAAAAAAAAAACAATTGATCAAAGTTGCCGCATTAGTTCATAAGAGCAGTATTTTTAATACTATATAGTGAGATGCAATGTAATTAAAGGATAAATGAGAAAAAAAGACAGAGCTTTGTGTTTTGCATTTGATCTCATTCCCTGTTGAAGATGAATTTGGCTATTAAAACAAATTTAGCAAAAATAGTTAACATATTAGATATATCTAGAATGATATCAATAAAGAAACCCCAGATATAGAAGAGAGCATAAAGATAATACCCAAAGCAAAGTTCCATTCATAGCAGCATGACAGCTATGTAAACTGAAATGCATCTCATAGTGATAGGCTAGCTGGCACTGAAGAAGGAGTTTTCATCGGGTATCATACTGGGTACTCACTACAGTGCCTCTTAATAACCTTATAAGTAGCTATTAACCCTCTCATTCAGATGAGAAAATTGAAGCTGAACATGAAAGGACTGAATACTCATCTCAAAACAAAACAAACAAACAAAAAAAAAACAACAAAAAACAGATTGCAACCAGGCAAAGTTTATGTCCTCTTCTGAGTCTCAATATTAATGTCTACTTGAGACTGTGACTTCAATTGTGTTTTTTCATTCCAAAAGATTTGCTAAAACTTTATATGACTTTATAGCATTCAACCACTTCCTATAGGATGGATATCCCAGGTAAGCCTCACACACCTATATGTTCTGGTGGTAAGATGTGTAAGAAACGACTGCGAATATTTGGTCACAAGTCTATTTCAAGACAACTCCCTCTTTAGCCCCTACCATTATTACTCCCAAAATTCAGGAAGGATTTCCTGCTCCTATGTGTCTTGTATGTGTTGTATTTGACAGTTTTCACTAAGACACCAAAATTTGCTCAAATTTCCTAATTCTTTCTCATCTAAAAATTTTAAAAAGCTGCTCCAAAAATCTAAGCAAAGATGGCTAAATATAGGTAATAACAGCACAAACAAAGGTAGAATTTGAAATATGAAGTAGATTGCTCATTGTTCTTTTTCATTTACTTTTTCTAGGATTAAAAAGAAGTTCCTTGTCATTCCTTGTCAGGTAAGCTGAGCCTTTCTCTTGGTGAGCAGGTGGTGGTGGTGGTGGTGGTGGTGGTGGTGGTGGTGGTGGTGGTGGTCGTCGTCTTCTTCTTCTTCTTCTTCTTCTTCTTCTTCTTCTTCTTCTTCTTCTTCTTCTTCTTCCTCTTCTTCTTCTTCTTCTTCTTCCTCTTCTTGCTCTTCTTCTTGCTCTTCTTGTTGTTCTTGCTCTTGTTGATCTTGCTCTTCTTGTTGTTCTTGTTTGTGTTGTTCTTGTTTTACCCATTCTGGAGCTGTCTGATGTGAGATGCCATGCCAAAACATTTTATACCTCTAGTCAAAATATTACAAAATTTGTGACAGAATTTAAAACATAAGTACATTAAATTATGAATAAATAAGTGACAGAATGCAATTTCAATGCTTAAGTATGTCACACAAAGTCTTCATTAATATGAACATCATTTTTCCCGGTAATCTTAGCAACATTTCCCCACTTTTCTCTCCACGATCAGACAGACACACTGTACTGCTCTGCCTCAGTCGCCAGCACCCAGGAGCACCCACGTGTGGTCATTTCTGACACTCAACTCCAGCTCATTTGTTTACTCAGCAAATGCATGTTCACTATAAATCAGTGGACAGCACACATTGCTGAGAAACAAAAAATAAGGTGGGCAGAAAATAAACAGGTCCTGCCATGGGGATATTACAACATACAAAAAAGAAAGACATTATTAAGCACAAAACAAACCTTATTAGATTTACAAACCAGCAGGTGAGAAATAGAGGGCACAGTGGTGGGTAATAACAGAGAAATCTATTCAAGTCTGAGAAGTCACAGACTTAATTTCCCAGAAGAAATGGCAGAACTTAAGGAGCAAAGATGAGGGACCTCAGCCATTGAGTCCATTTCGTTCACAGGCCTGTTCTAATAACCCACACGGAAATGAAAGGATTTGAAAACAAAATTAGAGCCTCAGCAGCAGTGGTAGCCATCTGGGTTCCGGGACTCCGCGGGACCTAGGAAATTAGTCTGAACAGGTTAGAGGGTGCGCCAGAGAACCGGACAGCTTCTGGGACGGGCGGAAGCACAGAGCCGCTGAGGCAGCAGCCTGGGCGGGCCGCAGACAACCGGCCACCATCCTGACCAGAGGACAGGTGTCCGCCTGGCTTGGGAGGCGGCCTCAGCCTCAGCAGCAGTGGTCGCCATCTTGGTTCCGGGACTCAGCAGTACTTAGGAAATTAGTCTGAACAGGTTAGAGGGTGCGCCAGAGAACCGGACAGCTTCTGGGACGGGCAGAAGCACAGAGCCGCTGAGGCAGCAGCCTGGGCGGGCCGCAGATAACCGGCCACCATCCGGACCAGAGGACAGGTGTCCACCTGGCTCAGGAGACGGCCTCAGCCTCAGGAGCAGCGGTCGCCATCTTGGTTCCAGGACTCCCTGGAACTTAGGATTTTAGTCTGCAGTAGGTGAGAGTCTGCACCACAGAAGCTGACAGCTTCTGGGAACTGCCAAAGCAACACAGCTTCTGAGAGAGGCCCTGTTTTGGGCCTTCTTCTTCGACCAGGAGGAGGTCCAAAAACAAGATATCTGCGCACCTTCCCTGTAAGAGAGCTTGCCAGCAGAGAGTGCTCTGAGCACTGAAACTCAGAGGAGAGAATCTGTCTCCCAGGTCTGCTGAGAGACAGTAACAGAATCACCAGAAGAACAATCTCTAAACAGAGTCAACTATAACTACTAACTCCAGAGATTACCAGATGGCGAAAGGTAAACGTAGGAATCCTACTAACAGGAACCAAGACCACTCACCATCATCAGAACCCAGCACTCCCACTTCGCCCAGTCCAGGGCACCCCAACACACCCGAAAACCTAGACCTAGATTTAAAAGCATATCTCATGATGATGGTAGAGGACATCAAGAAGGACTTTAATAAATCACTTAAAGAAATACAGGAGAACACTGCTAAAGAGTTACAAGTCCTTAAAGAAAAACAGGAAAACACAATCAAACAGGTAGAAGTCCTTACAGAAAAAGAGGAAAAAACATACAAACAGGTGATGGAAATCAACAAAACCATACTAGACCTAAAAAGGGAAGTAGAAACAATAAAGAAAACTCAAAGTGAGGCAACAGAAGAGATAGAAACCCTAGGAAAGAAATCTGGAACCATAGATTTGAGCATCAGCAACAGAATACAAGAGATGGAAGAGAGAATCTCAGGTGCAGAAGATTCCATAGAGAACATCGGCACAACAATCAAAGAAAATGGAAAATGCAAAAAGATCCTAACTCAAAATATCCAGGAAATCCAGGACACAATGAGAAGACCAAACCTACGGATAATAGGAGTGGATGAGAATGAAGATTTTCAACTCAAAGGACCAGCAAACATCTTCAACAAAATTATTGAAGAAAACTTCCCAAATATAAAGAAAGAGATACCTATGAACATACAAGAAGCCTACAGAACTCCAAATAGACTGGACCAGAAAAGAAATTCCTCCCGACACATAATAATCAGAACAACAAATGCACTAAATAAAGATAGAATACTAAAAGCGGTAAGGGAAAAAGGTCAAGTAACATACAAAGGCAAGCCTATCAGAATTACACCAGACTTTTCACCAGAGACTATGAAAGCCAGAAGAGCCTGGACAGATGTTATACAGACACTAAGAGAACACAAATTCCAGCCCAGGCTACTATACCCAGCCAAACTCTCAATTACCATAGATGGAGAAACCAAAGTATTCCACGACAAAACCAAATTCTCACATTATCTCTCCACGAATCCAGCCCTTCAAAGGTTAATAACAGAAAAAAACCAATACAAGAACGGGAACAATGCCCTAGAAAAAACAAGAAGGTAATTCCTCAACAAACCTAAAAGAAGACAGCCACAAGAACAGAATGCCAACTTTAACAACAAAAATAACAGGAAGCAACAATTACTTTTCCTTAATATCTCTTAACATCAATGGTCTCAACTCCCCAATAAAAAGACATAGACTAACAAACTGGCTACACAAACAAGACCCAACATTTTGCTGTTTACAGGAGACACATCTCAGAGAAAAAGATAGACACTACCTCAGAATAAAAGGCTGGAAAACAATTTTCCAAGCAAATGGTATGAAGAAACAAGCTGGAGTAGCCATCCTAATATCTGATAAGATTGACTTCCAACCCAAAGTCATCAAAAAAGACAAGGAGGGGCACTTTGTTCTCATCAAAGGTAAAATCCTCCAAGAGGAACTCTCAATTCTGAATATCTATGCGCCAAATACAAGGGCAGCCACATTCATTAAAGAAACTTTAGTAAAGCTCAAAGCACACATTGCACCTCACACAATAATAGTGGGAGACTTCAACACACCACTTTCACCAATGGACAGATCATGGAAACAGAAACTAAACAGGGACACACTGAAACTAACAGAAGTGATGAAACAAATGGATCTGACAGATATCTACAGAACATTTTATCCTAAAACAAAAGGATATACCTTCTTCTCAGCACCTCATGGTACCTTCTCCAAAATTGACCACATAATAGGTCACAAAACAGGCCTCAACAGATTCAAAAATATTGAAATTGTCCCATGTATCCTATCAGATCACCATGCACTAAGGCTGATCTTCAATAACAAAAAAAATAACAGAAAGCCAACACTCACGTGGAAACTGAACAACACTCTTCTCAATGATACCTTGGTCAAGGAAGGAATAAAGAAAGATATTAAAGACTTTTTAGAGTTTAATGAAAATGAAGCCACAACGTACCCAAACCTTTGGGACACAATGAAAGCATTTCTAAGAGGGAAACTCATAGCTCTGAGTGCCTCCATGAAGAAACGGGAGAGAGCACATACTAGCAGCTTGATAACACATCTAAAAGCTCTAGAAAAAAAGGAAGCAAATTCACCCAAGAGGAGTAGACGGCAGGAAATAATCAAACTCAGGGGTGAAATCAACCAAGTGGAAACAAGAAGAACTATTCAAAGAATTAACCAAACGAGGAGTTGGTTCTTTGAGAAAATCAACAAGATAGATAAACCCTTAGCTAGACTCACTAGAGGGCACAGAGACAAAATCCTAATTAACAAAATCAGAACTGAAAAGGGAGACATAACAACAGATCCTGAAGAAATCCAAAACACCATCAGATCCTTCTACAAAAGGCTATACTCAACAAAACTGGAAAACCTGGACGAAATGGACAAATTTCTGGACAGATACCAGGTACCAAAGTTGAATCAGGATCAAGTTGACCTTCTAAACAGTCCCATATCCCCTAAAGAAATAGAAGCAGTTATAAATAGTCTCCCAGCCAAAAAAAGCCCAGGACCAGACGGGTTTAGTGCAGAGTTCTATCAGACCTTCAAAGAAGATCTAATTCCAGTTCTGCACAAACTTTTTCACAAGATAGAAGTAGAAAGTACTCTACCCAACTCATTTTATGAAGCCACTATTACTCTGATACCTAAACCACAGAAAGATCCAACAAAGATAGAGAACTTCAGACCAATTTCTCTTATGAATATCGATGCAAAAATCCTCAATGAAATTCTCGCTAACCGAATCCAAGAACACATTAAAGCAATCATCCATCCTGACCAAGTAGGTTTTATTCCAGGAATGCAGGGATGGTTTAATATACGAAAATCCATCAATGTAATCCACTATATAAACAAACTCAAAGACAAAAACCACATGATCATCTCGTTGGATGCAGAAAAAGCATTTGACAAGATCCAACACCCATTCATGATAAAAGTTCTGGAAAGATCAGGAATTCAAGGCCCATACCTAAACATGATAAAAGCAATCTACAGCAAACCAGTAGCCAACATCAAAGTAAATGGAGAGAAGCTGGAAGCAATCCCACTAAAATCAGGGACTAGACAAGGCTGCCCACTTTCTCCCTACCTTTTCAACATAGTACTTGAAGTATTAGCCAGAGCAATTCGACAACAAAAGGAGATCAAGGGGATACAAATTGGAAAGGAGGAAGTCAAAATATCACTTTTTGCAGATGATATGATAGTATATATAAGTGACCCTAAAAATTCCACCAGAGAACTCCTAAACCTGATAAACAGCTTCAGTGAAGTAGCTGGATATTAAATTAACTCAAACAAGTCAATGGCCTTTCTCTACACAAAGAATAAACAGGCTGAGAAAGAAATTAGGGAAACAACACCCTTCTCAATAGTCACAAATAATATAAAATATCTTGGCGTGACTCTAACTAAGGAAGTGAAAGATCTGTATGATAAAAACTTCAAGTCTCTGAAGAAAGAAATTAAAGAAGATCTCAGAAGATGGAAAGATCTCCCATGCTCATGGATTGGCAGGATCAATATTGTAAAAATGGCTATCTTGCCAAAAGCAATCTACAGATTCAATGCAATCCCCATCAAAATTCCAACTCAATTCTTCAACGAATTAGAAGGAGCAATTTGCAAATTCATCTGGAATAACAAAAAACCTAGGATAGCAAAAACTCTTCTCAAGGATAAAAGAACCTCTGGTGGAATCACCATGCCTGACCTAAAGCTTTACTACAGAGCAATTGTGGTAAAAACTGCATGGTACTGGTATAGAGACAGACAAGTAGACCAATGGAATAGAATTGAAGACCCAGAAATGAACCCACACACCTATGGTCACTTGATCTTGGACAAGGGAGCTAAAACCATCCAGTGGAAGAAAGACAGCATTTTCAACAAATGGTGCTGGCACAACTGGTTGTTATCATGTAGAAGAATGCGAATCGATCCATACTTATCTCCTTGTACTAAGGTCAAATCTAAATGGATCAAAGAACTTCACATAAAACCAGAGACACTGAAACTTATAGAGGAGAAAGTGGGGAAAAGCCTTGAAGATATGGGCACAGGGGAAAAATTCCTGAACAGAACAGCAATGGCTTGTGCTGTAAGATCGAGAATTGACAAATGGGACCTAATGAAACTCCAAAGTTTCTGCAAGGCAAAAGACACCGTCAATAAGACAAAGAGACCACCAACAGATTGGGAAAGGATCTTTACCTATCCTAAATCAGATAGGGGACTAATATCCAACATATATAAAGAACTCAAGAAGGTGGACTTCAGAAAATCAAACAACCCCATTAAAAAATGGGGCTCAGAACTGAACAAAGAATTCTCACCTGAGGAATACCGAATGGCAGAGAAGCACCTGAAAAAATGTTCAACATCCTTAATCATCAGGGAAATGCAAATCAAAACAACCCTGAGATTCCACCTCACACCAGTCAGAATGTCTAAGATCAAAAATTCAGGTGACAGCAGATGCTGGCGAGGATGTGGAGAAAGAGGAACACTCCTCCATTGTTGGTGGGATTGCAGGCTTGTATAACCACTCTGGAAATCCGTCTGGCGGTTCCTCAGAAAATTGGACATAGTACTACCGGAGGATCCAGCAATACCTCTCCTGGGCATATATCCAGAAGATGCCCCAACTGGTAAGAAGGACACATGCTCCACTATGTTCATAGCAGCCTTATTTATAATAGCCAGAAGCTGGAAAGAACCCAGATGCCCCTCAACAGAGGAATGGATACAGAAAATGTGGTACATCTACACAATGGAGTACTACTCAGCTATTAAAAAGAATGAATTTATGAAATTCATAGCCAAATGGATGGACCTGGAGGGCATCATCCTGAGTGAGGTAACACATTCACAAAGGAACTCACACAATATGTACTCACTGATAAGTGGATATTAGCCCAAAACCTAGGATACCCAAGATATAAGATACAATTTCCTAAACACATGAAACTCAAGAAAAATGAAGACTGAAGTGTGGACACTATGCCCCTCCTTAGAAGTGGGAACAAAACACCCTTGGAAGGAGTTACAGAGACAAAGTTTGGAGCTGAGATGAAAGGATGGACCATGTAGAGACTGCCTTATCCAGGGATCCACCCCATAATCAGCATCCAAACGCTGACACCATTGCATACACTAGCAAGATTTTATTGAAAGGACCCAGATGTAGATGTCTCTTGTGAGACTATGCCGGGGCCTAGCAAACACAGAAGTGGATGCCCACAGTCAGCTAATGGATGGATTACAGGGCTCCCAATGGAGGAGCTAGAGAAAGTAGCCAAGGAGCTAAAGGGATCTGCAACCCTATAGGTGGATCAACATTATGAACTAACCAGTACCCCGGAGCTCTTGACTCTAGCTGCATATGTATCAAAAGATGGCCTAGTCGGCCATCACTGGAAAGAGAGGCCCATTGGACACACAAACTTTATATGCCCCAGAACAGGGGAACGCCCGGGCCAAAAAGGGGGAGTGGGCGGGTAGGGGAGTGGGGGTGGGTGGGTATGGGGGACTTTTGGTATAGCATTGGAAATGTAAATGAGCTAAATACCTAATAAAAAATGGAAAGAAAAAAAAATAAAAAAAATAAAAAAAATAAAGAAAACAAAATTAACAGGTGAGATGCAAAAAATAAATTTAATACTCCATTTTAGTAGTCACAAAGGCCACTTATCAGTGTATAAATATAAGGTACAGAACTAAGTCCATACGTGTACAATTATTAATATTTTAATAAAACAAGAATTTAGGAAGGTACTAAGAAAAATGCATATGCAAATCCTATAATGAATTAAAATGCAATACAGGAGTTTAGGGCACTACTTTTCATCCACTTAATGAAATTTCTGTAACAATTCCTTTATAAGAAATTGCAGAAGATAGTATGTTTAACAAAACTATCCATATATAGTTTTAGTCAATTGCATAATATTTTATGTCTATTCACTAGCAACACACATTTAACAGTGGAATGCAGAGTCATCTTAATATATATATTTCTTCTGGGCAGAATCACAAGTTTCCCAAATAGTTGTGAATCTTCTGCTATCATGTGTAACAGCTTTTTATAATTAAATAATTGAATCCTGAGGTTGTTCTATTAGATTGAAGTACTTACTAGCACATCTAAGAATAGAGTTGTGATAAGTTGTATATGATGAGTTGTATATGCTAGGCCCAGGGAGTGGCACTATTAGGGGCTGTGGCCCTGTTGGAGTAGCTGTACCCTTTGGAGTAGGTGTGTCACTGTGGCTTTAAGGTACTCATCCTAGCAACCTTCAGATGAAGATGTAGAACTCTCAGCTCCTCCTGCTCCATGACTGCCTTGATGCTTCCATGCTCCCACCTTGATGATAATGGAATGTGTTGCGTCTGCTCTCGACCAGCAAGAACGACACAACCACCAGTCCTTCTAACAGCAGTTTATTCAGCAAACTTCCATCTTTATCTCTCTCGCTTCAACTTTTTCTCTCTCAACTTTATCTCTCTCTCTACTTTCTCTCTCAACTTTATCTCTCTCTCTAACCCGGGCCTCTCACTCTTATATACTCTCAGCCCTCATCCACTCACGGCAGGCCACGTCACCTCACCAGGCACACAGCTTCAGCTAATCAGGGCAGCAGGGACATGTCTCCACCAAAATGGATTCGCCAGTATCCTGGTGCACCTGTGCAGCTCTCACGATGGTTATGGCCTATTTTCAGGTGTATGAGGAAGTCAGGTGCAAGTCATAAGACTTTACTGCAGTCCCTGGCGCCTTCTTGGGACTGCTGCCACACCTGCTCCTCACAGGAATGAACCTCTGAACCTGTAAGCCAGCCCCAATTAAATGTTGTCCTTTGTAAGATGTGCGTTGGTCACGATGTCTGTACACAGTAGTAAAACACAAAGACAAAATTTAATGTTCTTTATTTTAATTCATATACAATCAAATCTTTACCAAAAAAATAGGAGGGTAGTTGTCATTAAGTTGACTTCCCTATTAAAGGTAAAACACCAGTATCTCCCCAAAACTTGACAATAATGAGCATTAGTTTGGTTAAAGAAACTGCAATCCTCAACCATTGGTAATAGTCAGAAATGTGAAATGCTTTATTCACCAAGGAAACAATTTGCAGCTTTAATTACAGAGGCAACATTGGAGTAACATATGACCTAGCACTTCTATTTAACAGCTACCCAAAAGAAATTCAAATGGGAACTCAAATGCACACACTGGAACACACACACACACACACACACGTGTACAATCCACATTAGTAGGAAAGAAGAAAACAGCTGAGATATATCTATCAATGGATGAACAGATCATAACATACATAGACATAAGCTTTGGAATAGTAGGCCACAGAGTGGAGCTTTCAAAAACAGATGCACATATTGCTTTGTCCATTTTTCCAGAAGAGAAATCCAGAAAAGATAAAACAATAGCCCAACAGATCTGTACTTGCCAACTACTATGGATAGGAGAATAGAAAGAGCGAATGTCAAGCACAAAGGAAAGTAATGTTGATCTTACAGAAACATTTTAGAGAGCCTGGGCAGGTGGCTCGGCACTTGGGAGCACTGACTGCTCATCCAGAGAACCAGGGTTCAGTTTCCAGCACCCACATGGCAACTCATAACTGTCTGTAACTCCAAGACAGACAGCCTTCCCCAGACATACATGGAGGCAAAATACCGATGCACGTAAAATAAAAATAAATGAATGTGCGCAGTGAAGTGTTTTAGAACTAGATAGGGGGTGTGATTACACAAGAGCGAAGCTGTACTAAATACCAGTAAATTACTCACCTCATAATGATATTAGTTGATATAAGTCTGACCTCAATTTTACAAACAAGCAAGCAAACAAGCAAGCAAAGAAACAGGGCCTGGGAAGATAGCTCAGGCAGGAAAGTGCATGCAAGGCAAACATAAGGGCCTTGCATTCAGTCCTCAATTTCCACATAAACAGTACGGGTGTGTCTTGGGGAGACAGAAACACAAAGAACCTACGTAGCCTAGTTGGTGATATTCATGTCTGTAAGGGATCCTGTAAAATGAAGTAAGCCACAAATGATGGATGGTACCAGAGACACTATGCAGGGTGTTGTCATGTGACCTCCAGATACACATATTCACATGCGAACAAACAGGTTCATTCAGATGGAAAAATACAGATATTCATGTACATGAAATTTTTAAAACATCCAACAAAGGAGCAGTTTATATGGGAAAACATTAAAAGCCACCACTGCCCGTTAGGAAACATCCAATGAAGCTTCAGGCAGTCAGAACAATGTTTACTTAAGACGGCTCTTCCTTCTCACCTGCTGCTAACATCAGGTAGCAGGAGGACCATTCCTCAGGCTGACTGAAAGCCATGAGGGAGAGAGGTAATTGGAATCTAGGTTATTTAAATATTGCTAGTCTCTTTCCACAATCCCCATTGGCATAAATTAAAAGAAGACAATTTGCTGAAGAAGTCTAAAATGATTAAACCTGTTTTATTGACCAAACATTAATTTAGTTCAGCTGTGTGTCTGATATTCTTTTCATTCCTTGGTACATTACAGTAAACGAATCACAGATCCTTTTACTAAGGCAGTTTAAGCTCCAATAGGTATAGACGGAGTGAAAGATAAAGGCACACACAGAAACTAAGAACTGAACTATCTACTAGTTTGTGACAAGTGAAACAATAACAGCCCAAAGATCATAAAATTAAGATGGGAACGAAGACAGCACAAACTGTGCCTGATTAAACTGGAAGTTCAGAAACGAGTGAGTAGGTACTGAGCACCCATCTGCACAGGAACCAGTCAGAACAGGACTATTGTTGGACATAAACTAGGCCATGCAATGTGTCCAACGTGGAAGACCGGAGAGAACTGGGGTGGCTGGAGAATCCAGGACAAGAATGGCGAGTGAGTCGGTCTGTCTTGAAAAGAAAAGACTCAATCCTGTAAAGGTGGCAATGAAAAGGAGATGGAAAGTTCCGGATCTAAGCGGCCTCTCAATGCTTGATCCAGTGCAAATCATACAGCTACCTAGATTATTCCAGGGGGAAAATAGGAACTACTGGGAAAATATTCCAGATTATATAAAGAAGGTAAAAGAGGAGAAAATGCACTACATGGCCAAAACCAATCACGGCTCCAATGAAAAGCTACAGGAAACCATGGGAAGCACACATCAAATGCATGCTTTCTCCATCTTTAGAATATGTTAGGGCGTGTGCATCTGTGAGACATTTTAGGTAAGATCCTCACAAGGATGATAAATCTAGCACAGCTTGGATTATTTACTTACAAGAGATTATGAGAATAGAGACCTTGAACACTTTTCTTTAACAGCTTTGAAAACTCTCTAATGAATGAAATGACTGCCAAAGCTCCACGGGTAGAGGACCAACAGGACTAACCACAACCTGTGCCTACAGAATGTCCCAACTCTGCTCTACTGTCCAACAGAACAAAGGAAAGAACACAAAACACAAAGTCAAAGAGAAGTCCTCTCCTGTAACTCAACTCCTCCTTGATAATGTGACCTCCAGGGCCATGGCCATCATCTTGTCAGAATCTAACTCCTTCACATTAAAAGCACCTAAGCTAATCATTGCCATGAGAATCAGGGAGGTAACTGGGCCCAGAAGACCCTCGGTGTACTTCCTGCTGCTGTATGGCCATACTTACATGAGTGCTTACATAGTAAGTCTTGTAAATAAACATTTGCAGTTTTCCTTACAACTGGTTCTGGAAACACTGTTCAATCTGCTAAAGTGTGTCAAACTAACACAAATAATTGGTCAACTGTAAATCTCATATTTATTTTTATACAGACAAATAATATTGAAAATGAAACAAAACTTAGAGAATTAAAACTAATGAATGACATAAGGAATAACTTCAGAATACGGAAACATCAAAGCTCTCAAGACTGAAGGGTTCATTTAAAGCAAACACAATTATCCCATTGGCTGTCTCAGCCCTCCTGGGCTGAATCCTAAGGCTCTGGGAGCAGAGTGCCAAACTGTCCCACTGTGACCTGTGAAACCCTTAAAATAATTGGTTCTCTAATTGAAAAAGAAAAGAAGATTAAAGAAGGAAGGGAAGCTGTGCTTCAGGAAGGAGTCTTGGGCAGTCAGCAGACAGCAGAGAGGGCCAGTACAGAACAAAGGGGCAACCATTAAAATTAATTGCAGATTTGGTGTGAAATATTAGATAGTGGACTGGATTGGGTAATTTAATAAATGTAATTTCTCTCAATGATGACTTTTTCAATTAAAATGAACTTTCTTTTTTTTTCCATTTTTTATTAGGTATTTAGCTCATTTACATTTCCAATGCTATACCAAAAGTCCCCCATACCCACCCACCCCCACTCCCCTACCCACCCACTCCCCCTAATCAGCATCCAAACGCTGACACCATTGCATACACTAGCAAGATTTTCCTGAAAGGACCCAGATGTAGCTGTCTCTTGTGAGAATATGCCGGGGCCTAGCAAACACAGAAGTGGATGCTCACAGTCAGCAATTGGATGGGTCACAGGGCTCCCAATGGAGGAGCTAGAGAAAGTACCCAAGGAGCTAAAGGGATCTGCAACCCTATAGGTGGAACAACATTAAAATGAACTTTCAAATGTATTTTAAATTATTCATTGAAATATATAACTATAATATATTAAGTTGAATGAAATTATATACTTATATCCATTTGGACATGCTTGTTAAGAGTAATGTTTATTCCATCAAAGCATCCTTCTCTCTCCAAATCACTACTATAAAAACATAAATATAATTCAAATAAAAGTAAACTATGAAACACCATGGGTCAAGAATAATAATACATAGGTTGAAATGTAATTATTATTTGAAAGATATTTACATTAGAACCAATGTAATTTATTGTCCAAAAGTTAATAATATACAAAATATATTTTTATAAATTAAAATTATCTCTTAACTTTAAATTAAGGTGACAGTAACAAATTTGGTTTTAAGTCAATGATTCTTGACCTTTCTAATGCTAGGCCACTTTAATACAGGTCCTCATGTTGTGCTAACACCAACAATAAAATTCTTTTATTGCTACTTCAGAACTGTAATTTTGTTACTGTTACTAATCATAATGTAAATTTCTGATATTCAGGATATCAGATATGTGACCCCTATAAAGGGTCATTAACCCCCACACACACAAAAGGGTTGCAGGTCACAAATTGAAAACTGATATTTTAAATGAAAATGCTCGTGTAGGTTTTTAATAGTGCCTGTGTAGAATGAAGAATGTAAGTAAAAATATAAATATATGTGTGTACACATATATTTATATTTAATAAAGATGAGAGTACAAGGACTGATGCAATGGCAACTAAGTGGTATTCAGGTAGCCAACTTTGTCAGATCCTGTGACTCTACAGCCTTGTACCCAATTCCCACTCCTGGAACTCCTTTCCAAAGATATAAAACCCTCTTCCTACAATGATTACAAAAAGGGAAAAATAACTATTAGGATGTGACTATCGTAAAGACTCTGGGATAGGAAAACATGGCGCACTGAGGTGAGCTAATTTAAGCACACGATTCCTTAAGAAGCCTTTTCGTCATCCTCGTCAAGATCAGAAGTAGGGAAGATATAATGGGAGGGCTTAAAGCCACTAGCTTTCAACAGGGGAGAACTTGCCATGGAGTATGGGTGGCCTTTGGAAACTGGAAAACCCAAGGAAGCGGAAGTAACAGATAAATATGTGTGTGTTTTAGGGTAGCTACATCCCTGGAAAATAGTGAGCGATGTAATAGAAAAAAATACAATGGCCCTTTGTGAGCATAATGATAGATCCTATTTCTGCTTGCTAATTACACTCTGACCAAGCTAAGAAAAAAAAAGAAAGAAAGAAAGAAAGAAAGAAAGAAAGAAAGAAAGAAAGAAAGAAAGAAAGAAAGAAAGAAAGAAAGAAAGAAAGAAAGAAAGAAAGAAAGAAAAAGGATAAGAAGCCAACACAAGACTGTCACTGGGGACCAACAACAAGAGCACCCACCACTAGAACTCTGGTTTTAGTTGTTCTTGGCACTCAAGTTTCCTCTTTAGTTCCCTAAAAAAGGTTCGTATATATGAGCCCAGCAAACGAAATGCCAAGAACCTTCCAATCCCATGTTTGGGGCTATTAAATCATATCCTAAGATGAATACTTTCTAGTTGAAGATATTTGAAATCCTTAAAGTGGCAAGCTCATGGCCAAGTAGAAATACTGACACATATCTGCAGTAAAGCTACAAACCAACATTTCCTTGTACTATTCCTTACTTTGTTACCAATTTAAAAAAAAATCAAGTAAAGATATGAATTATAAAATATGCCAAGTACAACTGAAAGTAAGCAGCGGTTTAACAACTCTTGAGACTCATTTCTATTAGTTTACAGCACACCAGCTCAGGGAAGGGTGCAGAGCGGCGTTTTCTGCTCCTTCAGGATTGAACTGCTTTGAGCCTGCCGTCAGCACTCAGAGACTAAGAAATTAACAGTTATCACGTTTCCTGCAAACGCTGGGGAAATTTTAGCTATAAGCTCTACTTGGCACTCATGGTCGCCCATCAACTGAGAGTTTCCTCTGCTTAATGCATCCTAACTCCTTAATTACATTAAGCCACCCATACCATGCTCTGTCATCTTTGAAATTGTAAATGCCTATCAAAAATAATTATTTAAAAAATCCAATAACGTTTTATAAATGATAAACTGTAAGTTTTTTTCCATAATCACTCTGAAGCTGTTAACATTCAAAATTAAACCACAACAAGAAAAGCATCATTTGAAAAAATTTAGTTTTTACATTTCACAAACACTACAAAAATTCTCAAGCCCTATAGCCACAACTGATACATACACAGAAACGAAGGTCCAGGAAAGAAATCGTATCTTTATATTCATTCCTGATTCAACAAATTCCTCCGGAAAGAAACTTGGTAAAGCAGCGCTGTACAAGGCACAAGAACAGCGAGGGACTCACACAGAACAATCATCCGTTTGGAAAGCTAGCAAGACAGTGCTCTCTGACATGTTCATAAGTGGCTGTAGACAGCTCAGTGCATAGGGTACTTGTGTGATTTAGAAAACATCACTAGAAACGGGACTGGATAAACATAGATTAATTAGTGTGTTGCAGCTAGCACTGGCACAAGCCTGTACTGCGGCATATAAAGTTTGCAAGTCCAAAGGGCCTGTCTTTCCAGTGATGGCCGACTAGGCCATCTTTTGATACATATGCAGCTAGAGACAAGAGCTCCATGGTACTGGTTAGTTCATATTGTTCCACATATAGGGTTGCAGATCCCTTTAGCTCCTTGGCTACTTTCTCTAGCTCCTCCATTCGCGGCCGTGTGACCCATCCAATTGCTGACTGTGAGCATCCACTTCTGTGTTTGCTAGGCCCCGGCATAGTCTCACAAGAGACAGCTATATCTGGGTCCTGACAGCAAAATCTTGCTAGTGTATGCAATGGTGTCAGTGTTTGGAAGCTGATTATGGGATGGATCCCTGCATATGGCAATCACTAGATGGTCCATCCTTTTGTCACAGCTCCAAATTTTGTCTCTGTAACTCCTTCCATGGGTGTTTTGTTCCCATTTCTAGGAAGGGGCAAAGTGTCCACACTTTGGTCTTCGTTCTTCTTGAGTTTCATGCGTTTAGCAAATTGTAACTTATATCTTGGGTATCCTAAGTTTCTGGGCTAATATAATATCCACTTATCAGTGAGTACATATTGTGCGAGTTCCTTTGTGATTGGGTTACCTCACTCAGGATGATGCCCTCCAGGTCAATATATGCCCCAGTACAGGGGAACGCCATGGCAAAAAAGGGGGAGTGGGTGGGTAGGGGATTAGGAGGGTGGGTATGGGGGACTTTTGGGATAGCATTGGAAATGTAAACGAGGAAAATACCTAATATAAAAAAAAAAGAAGTTAAAAGAAGGTTAGTACCTTAAAAAAAACAACAACAACAAACAAAAAACAAAAAAAAAAAAAACAAAAAAAAAGAGTTCAAGCAGCAATCAAATAGAATATAGTGCCCAGAAGTGAGCCCCCACACAGAGAACCAACAACTTTTTAACAAAAAGGCTAAGAGCATGTCCTGGAGAAAGGACCAGGCTGTTTCTATCAACAACACTGCAAAGATTGAGGTCCCAAGAAGCTGAGAACGGAACAGCCCCATATCTTGGAAGTTATGTGAAAATCAATTCCAAAAAGATTAAAGACTTAAATAAAAAGACCTGAAATGATGAAATTGCAAAGGAAAACAGAATTGCTTCTAAACACTGGAAAGGGGAAAGGTTTTGTTTTGGTTTTGTTTTACCCAAGACCCTGAAGAATAGGAAACACAAGCAAAAAAAGAAATACATTACATGAAATTACATCAACCTCAAAGCCTCTACACAGGAAAGAAAACAATTATCTCGGAATAAGAAACAATCATCAAGGTAAACAGCCTGAAGAACAAGAGAAAACACTAGCAAATGCAGGCTCTATTGATGACAAGAAGATAATACCTAGAATACATCGGAAAACCCCAAATTCAAAGACAAACCAGATCACTCAAAGTGGGAGGCAAATATCCTTGAATAGACATTTCTTTATATAGTACATACAGATACCCTATAGTTACAAGAAATATGTTTAGCACTATTAGTAGAGAAGGACAAACCAAATATGTGCCAGTAAAACAGAAATTTATCAAGAAGACAATAGATAGCAAATTGTGAGAGACATGTGAATTACTACAGCCTAATAGAAACACTGTGGAAGGGACGCAAGCAGGAAAGAGTCAGGTGATCCTGCTCTCTCCCTAACATGAATACACCCAAAGGGTATGAACGGAGTATGCGGAAGAAGCACATGCATGCCTGTGCGCATGAACATACTAGTCACAAGAGTTAACAGATGAAACCCACCTCAGCATCTATCCATCAGCTAATGAATGGATAATGCACATCGCAAATGAACATGGCTATTTAACCATAGAAAGAACCATCTGCAGCGATGTGCACAGAACCAGAAATCACGGTAAATGAAACGATCCAGGCACAGGAAGAAAGCCTCACACAACGCCTCATTTAAGAAGAATCAAACAGGATGTTCAAAGAAGTCCAGAGCAGTGACAGCTCACACAGCTGGGAAGAGTAAGGGGCTGGGGACAGAGAGAGCTGATGGCTGAGTACCAGGTTGTAGTAGGAAGGAAGGAAGAGATCAGGGTGTCTGACGCACTTAGGCTGAAGACAGATAACAGTTCTGTCTGTATATTTCAAAAGGAACTTTGACTGCATTCTCCATGAAGAAAGACTGTCTAAAATCACTAGTAGGTTTATCTCAATTTAAAAATTATGAAATAAGGATATATGTAAAAACCCTATATATCCCATAAATATGAACAATATTGATGTCTTAAACTGCTAAACAAAAATTGTATTCTACTGGATGAAAAGAAAATATGAATCTTCAAAGGAAAGACAATTTTACTTCTTTAATGACAAAAAGAAAGTTACATTTTCGAAAAGTCAGAGATGATAAACAAAACTTTACCAGTGGAAATGAAGCCTACAGTGTCAAAAGTAAGCTCTTTTCTGAGCAACACAATGAGCTGGCCACTGAGAAAGTTGCTTTACAATATGCATGCTATCATCCTCACAATAACCGCATAAGACAGGTATTATGTCCCCCATTTGATAGAGGAAAACACCATAGCTGTAAAAGCCAGGGTTATGCACTTGGAGGGTGGACTCCAGAGCCCCTGTGTCTCCTGTCCACACCACAGCATGGTGGTTGGTATTTACAGCTCAAATACTTACAGATGTGAATAGAGGTGCCAAATGATGAAAGATGGTCTTAATAAAAAATGGCAAGTTTTAAAGCCTTTAATATAAATCGTGGGATGAGGGTGAACCGCTGTGGGGCAGTGGTAAGGTGGCAGGAGATGAGAGGAAAATTATTTTAAATCAAAGAAGAACACTTTAAATAAAACATAATAGGATTTCTTTTAATCAGAGGAGCCGCATGGCAGAGCAGAGAGTGCCGTGGTCTCACACTCAGATCTGTATTCCGTCCAGCCCCGCTTCTTTCAGATGAACTTCTCTTCAAAGCATAACTTTTGCCTATATATAAAGTGTAGATAACATGCCTTGTTTCTTTCCCAGAATTGTTTGGGAGAAGAAATAAAAGTGTCAACAAGTAAAAAAGTGAGTGTTTCAAAAACACATACATAGTATTGCATTATTGTTCTAATGAAGGGATTCCATGCTTTGTGCGGATTTTCTATGTAGTGTTTCTAATACATGCAGTAAGTTGCAAGATGCAGGAACAGAGAGGTGGGAGCCTGGCCCAGAGGGACATGCCTGTAGTGTCAGTTACTCAACAGGCTGAACCACAAAGATCTCTTGAGCCCAGAAGTTCTAAGACAACTCAAGAACAAAGCCAGATCCCATCTCAAAAAAGGGAGGCCTTCTTTAAAGATTCAAATTTGGATGCAATATTTGAGGACAAAAAAGAAAAGTATTGGTCTTTGAATCCTTAAAAAAAAAAGTCCTAACACATTTCAACAGCCAACTATCAACCCAGGCCCAAGCACTGTCCAAATCTTCCACAGATACACAATCAGGAAGACCCAAGGAAAGGGTGAAGCCTGGCCTGCCCTGCCCTGCCCTGCCGGAGACTCAGTTGGCAGGAAGGCGAGTGGAAGCCTTTCCAGAGTAGAGCTGTAAGTCAGGGGCAAGGCAGAGCCAACTACACAGGAAAGCAGCTAAGCAATGGAGGCAGGTTCGAGTCTCATCTGCAGGGCTCTAAGGACTGGTGAGGTATTGTATGGACTGTGACTCAGTAGCACGGTCCATTTAGAAGGGCTGTAGCCAGCCGTTAGCTCACACTACGGATAAATCACCACTGAAAAGTGAACCAAAGAACCAAGTGTGTCTTGTCTGAACTTTCTGTAAATGGTGCTGTAGTGATAACTTTTCATATATGTCAAAAAGACATATAGTTGAATACCATAAAAAGATCAGTTAATTTTGAGTTGGCAGAGGTAGCTTAACCAGTTATCATTAAATATTTGTACTAAGGAATATAATTTTCAATAGATGTGGGAATCCACAAGGAGAAAAACTAAACCCTTATTTTAAAAAGAAGTAATAATCACGTGTGGCAGTCACAGAAATGTACAGATTTTCCTTTAGAAAGATGTTCTAGTTAGTGGCAAAAAGTTCATAGGAAGCTCCACACAGATGGGCCCTTAGAACCCTGATTCGCTCCTGAGTGCAGCCCAAACACTTTTTAGGCATGACCACACAGGTGACTAACCATGACAGGAGTAATAAATACTGGCATTTGCAGACCTAAAACAAGCAGTCTTTGCTAGGCTAGAGTTAATGGAGAATTAATTTAATCCCCTTTGCATCCCTTTGCAAGTAGGTTTCTCTTGTGTAGTCATAGTTTACCTCCAGGCAATCCCTATCCCCTTTAAAAAGGGAAATTAGAAACAAGACCATCATCGGGCAACAACAACAAAACCCTCCTGTGATCTCTTTTGAATTGTCTCTTCACAGAAGAAAGCAAATAAAAACATATATCTGTTTATTGGGGTATTAAATAATAAATGTCCTTAAATAATCAGCTAGATTTAGGGTTAAAAATACTTGCCCTTAATTTTCAAAGACTGAGAGTTTTAAAATAGATTTTAAAGTATTTAAAATAATTCCAACATATAATAAAATTATACTGTGTAAATGCTCTTGTAGGAAGTAGAGATTCATACTGAAAGGAAAAGCTAAATTTTAAGAAGAGATCAGAGAAAACGTAAGTGTGATTTTTTTTTTCCTAGTGACTCTGAGCTAATACCTCCAGGAATAAGGTATACATAACTTTGAAATCTGATACAAATGATCATTGCACCTAGACAAGCTAGAACTGTGGTGGCAAACAGTTATAGCCTTTTTTTTTTATTTATTTTTTTAAATTTATTTATTTTAAGTAAGTACACTGTAGCTGTTTTCAGACACCCCAGAAGAGGGCATCAGATCTCATTACGGATGGTTGTGAGCCACCATGTGGTTGCTGGGATTTGAACTCAGGACCTCTGAAAGAGCAGTCAGTGCTCTTAACCTCTCAGCCATCACTCCAGCCCCAACAGTTATAGCCTTATTTCTCAATTGTGATACACAAAATATATGAGACTTGTAAAACAAAGAAAATATCTAAAGCATAAAAGTCATAGACACAAATAATTTAGACTCAAGAGAAAAGGGTTGGGCTTACATAAACCCGATCATCAAAAGCAGACTTGTACTTTAAGACTATAAAAATATATACAACATTAACTAAATGCATAAGGTCTATGCTCTTCTAGAATGAAATTTAATATCCTATTTGATCTCAAAGGCCTAACTAGGTAGTATATAATTAGCAAGACAGGCCACACATTAGCTTGTGAATATACTCGGTCACAACTCTTGTTACATGCTCCATGGTGGAGCATGGCCACTTCACTGAGATCAGGAAATGCTCCCTGATCTGAGCTAGGCAATGGAGTACGAGGATGGTGAAAGTGTGCTTGGAAGAAGAAGAATGTACATCAATTCTAAGTGGGGAACCAGAGTTATAAAATAAGATGCAGACAATGCAAAAATTAATGGGCTAAAAGGGAAACGAATGGGTAAATCAATTAGAGTGCAAATGGCTGTCTCATTTCATTAATAAACTAAATAAGAAATTAGGCAGAGAAAACATAAAACAAAACCAAAAAATTAAAAGAAAAAGGTGTGTGATAAGATGATAGCCACTAACACACAACTAACAATTGTTACCACAATTTAATACTAAGAATGACATGGAACATGAGCGAGGAGGAGCATCCCCATCACTATACAGAGGACTTCAGTCATATCCTCTGCCCTGACACCATACTTACTACAGTGAAAGACAGAAAAGAGGACAGGACAAAGGCAACATGGACACAACAGCAAGTGTGCATGCATGTGCGTATACATATACAAGCGCACACACAGCCTCCTTCCTGTTTACAGCATCTACACAATATAAAAGACATAGTCTAGTCACAATGACCTATAAAACATCTTTGACTGTACCAAATACGTTGTACATAACATGAAACCAAGGAAAAGTGTGAACTCGAGAGGTGTCTATGGTTCCAGTATTAATAAAGCCTTCACTGCAGAGTCTATTTCTATGAAGACTATTTTCATTAATTTTTTCTTTCCTTTTTATTTTATTTGCACCCTCCCTCCCTCCCTCGCTCTCTCTCTCCCTCCCTTACTCCCTCTCTCTCCTTCTCTCTCTCTCTCTCTCTGTGCATGTGCATGTTTGACAGGAGGAGAGGCTCCTAAGCACACACACCACTGGTATGGACACACCATCTGAGGACAACTTTGGGAGTCAGTTCTCGCTTTCCCACGGATACGCAGGCCATAAGGTGTGCAAAGCAAGTACTATATTAGCTGAACCATCTCATTGGTCCATATTATAAGACATTTTAGGAGTAAATTCCAAACCCTTCAGTAACCCAATAGAGGATCTACTGTAACTGATAATGATGGGATATTTCTAACAGTGACACAAGCCCTTCACTACCTCTTTCATAATTTCAGAAAGGCTTCAGATCTTCTGAGATTCAGTGATGGACATGACTGCGTAATACACCCTAGAGAAAGATTTAATTCCCAACTTACTTTTTCATAATCTTTCCAATTAGTATTTGTCAAGTGTCACTTTCTTTTTAAGTTAGGTTACATCCATTTGGGAATTACCTCTTTATTAGCATATGTTCCTAAGAACCATACTTTGCTCTTATAAATTAGACCATCCTACTTAAGGTGGGTTTTCTGGTAGTTGGGACAGTTGATGCACTTTCATGTACAGCAAGAGAATTGTGTTTTAAATAGAGAATAATATCTTTCCCAGAGCCAAGACACTGTGATGATCCACCACTTACCATTTGGTATCCAACCCCAGCATGTTGCCCACTCAACTATGACATCAGAGAGCTAAGCATGACTTGTTCTTAAGTACAAAATCCATGAACTATTTCCATATGCCTTGACCATTCAGCTAAAAAATTGTTTATAAAACAGTTATTAGCCATATCTGGAAAATATGACGCACCTGTTACAAAATATGATTATTTTAAAACGCTAACAAATGTGAAAACAGATTTTCCTAATAAATCAGTCCAAATGAATTAGACTATTCATATACTTCCAGAAAGCCCTTTCATCCTTATTAAGTTAACAGTTTGTGAATAATGAAAGTAATTAATATTAATTTTAGTTGACAAACGCAACACCAATAACCTGTTAGGATACTTTAATCCATTTCCCAACAGACTGCAAAAAATTGACAGATGCTTCCAATCTTGTAAAAGAAAGAGAGTGATTAGCATTGCTTTGATGATACCAAATGTTCAAAATATGAATCTGGTGATTAAATTTGATCTATATAAACAGTGCTTTATATAACCTTGTTAAGTATTAACAGAAGCTAAAAATTATAAACTACATCAGCTCTTCTGAAATCCAGATCAGTTTTGTTCCACTCTTCATTCATGCGTTTCAACTGAGATGTCTAAATTTACTAAGACGAACTAAGACTGTAAGAGCAACAGGAGTAATGGGAAAGGGGCTTCGGATTCAGTTCACTTTCCCCAATGTCCAACACAAAGATGAACATGCAAAATACCGCAGCATTTGCTGGCTTGAAGAATAGCTGTCCAATAGAGAGAGGCAGTTGAACAGATAAAGAGGAGGAAGAAGAAAAAGAAGAAAAGGAAAATGCTTGGAAATATATAGACTTAGGGACCATGTATACTTTCAACGGTATGATTAAAGCATTTTCTTAGTAGAACAATGATATGAATGGGAAAAGAAAGATTTAACTTTACTCCGACTCCGGAGGCAGAGGCAGGCGGACAGCCAGGGCTATACAGAGAAACCCTGTCTCAAAAAACCAAAAAAGAAGAACAAGATGATATCTAACTGAAAATACATAGGAACAATACACACATATATCATATGTATATATGCATAAGCATACACATATATAAAATATGTAAACATGTCTAACAGGAGTTAAAAGATGAAGTTCATATCCCATATGTTTAGCAAGAACATGACTATGATGACTATGACTATGGTCAGGTGAGGAAAGATGGCTCTGTGTAAAGTAAAAAGTACGTTATGATCACTAGAGCAGTGATTATGCAGTAAAGGTAAGCCGGGATAACATAAACCTACCCAGCAGGGTGTGCTCGACCTTGACTTTATCCCAGAAATCTGGAGCCAGAGGCTGGAGAAATTTTTTTTTTTTTTTTAGATAGTGATTGTATACAAAAAAATTTTAATGAGGTTTCTCAAGCCTGATTAATGACAGTCTATGGTCCTCTTGGGAAACTATTATTACCCACATGGCATAATTTCATATATCTCACATATGTACTACATAGAACTTCACACAAAATAAATAAATAAAACATACATGATAATATAACATTATAATAAATTGTATATGTAAAAAATTTTATATATAATAAGATAAAAAGAAATATTTACTTGAGGGACTATCAGACAACCTTCTTTTCTTTGTTTTTTAATTTATTTATCTTTACTCTTTAATCCTTTCTTAAGGTCCAGACTTCACTTCATCCCACTCTTTGAGTTGAAGAACATCTGGTTCACACAGTGACTTCTAAGCCAGACAGGCTACACAGTGAGGGTCTTCCTATACATACATACATACATACACACACACACACACACACACACACACACACATACATATCATATATGTAATATATATATATGGTAAGAAAAAGAAAGACTGGACAGAAAGGACAGGAATAAGCAAAGGGGGAAGAGAGGAAGGAGGTAAAGAAAAGCATCCAGCCCTGGAAACCCAGTAGCTCAATGGGGATCACAGGCTCCTCCGCACTTCGCAGGATGTTGAGAACTACAAATCCCAACAACCAGAACAAAAGAAACCAAAGCCTAAGTCTGTTGTAAATATCAGGGCATAAATACTGATCAAAATAAAATAAAATAAAAAATTCAAGGTTCTATGCATTTCCCAAGCCTAGAAAACATGCAGGATTATTATGTCCACAGTACGAAGCTCAAGACTAATTTTCTGTCCTTATTAACTGAGAGGTATCCACACTATTCACTGCAAAGATTCAACACAATAAAACGTAGACACACAGGCATAAACATCACACGTTTCACTAATTGAAGACTCTACTTAAAATGCAAACTAATGGTTAAAATCATACATGCCTACCCCACACAACCAGGAATCTCAGGAAATGTATTAGGATTGTGACCTAGACTAAAGGATGCTAAGGAGCAAGACTTGATTCTGAGTTCAGAAATGATAGATAACCACCTCTAGGATCACTGTACACAGGCGAATGTGAGCATTTGCACATGATATGTCAGCAGATAGGTCAAAAGCAGATAACCACCTGTCCATGCCACAACTGCATGCACACGTGAGTTCTGGAACATCCTTTTCCCTTTCATTTGCATCACTCCCAATAAATGTCTATACTTTCTCTCTAAAAGCAACACACACAATGGCTGCACATTTTCATAAAAATGCTCATGGACTAGGAATGTCGGGAAAGTGCCCATGACTTATCATGTAATGCTCTCAAGGAATCATCTGCCCAGATCAACATCACAGAACAGTCATTTCCCAGACAGTGGCTGACAGTTCATTATGAAATGTTGATATATCTCAGGATCACAAGGTCTTTTTATTCAGTTTAACAAGTATCATTCACAGTCACAGGATTAAATACATAAACATGACCCAAGCTGCAGGTGAGCTGAAGCAACACATGTCATAGACGCTGTCAGCTGTACTTGAGTGAGGGATGTTAGAGCTAAGAGCTAACGTAAGGCAAAGGCAGACAGGAGTAAGTCTACTCAGAGAAGCATCCTTAGTTCGCACCTTACTCTTTCAACCAGTATTCGATTGAACAAACAGATTTTCCTCCTTGTAACCATGAATCTCAAGGCTAAAGTTAGATGACTTAAGAATTTTTAAAGGTTCAATTATTTCATTTAAGGCTAACACTACAGCTAAATTAAAGACATGCTAACAAGTTTCCCTTTTGAGCCTCATTAATTAAGAAAGTAATCAGAGGAAGATGGGAAAAGGACGGGTAGCTCAGTGGCAGCTCCACCTAGAGAGCTCTGAGGTACCACCATTTGTTCCTACTAGCAAGACGAAGGGAAAACTAATCAATTCCAGATTGTGAAATCTGAAAGTCTGAAGGGTTTTACATGTAAATACAGAATTTAACTACACACATTTCCCTTGATTGCCTGAAGACTGAACTAATCTTATTCAAAGGAAATCTTGATTCACCATAATCAAAAGGTAAAATTAAGACCTGCTTACTTCACAAGTTTTCCTTTGGTGAGCTTGTCAAAAATTCCTCGCTGTCTTTAAAGGCCACAATAAAGAATTTTCAATATTTTATTCAAGACACATCCTGCACAGAAATACCTACTAATTCTACAATTACCTGTCAGACAAAGTTTATAATTTACAATTATTTCTTAAAGAGTTTCTAATTTACAATTATATTTTGGGAAGCATTTCAATAGATAAAAATGAATTTTTAAGGTTTAGCCAATATTTGTAAATAGGTATGATGATCAATTTGAATCCTACATATGAAGCATATCTAGCACTGTGTTTAGTAAACAGCATGTATTTAAAAGTCGATTCCTCTCTAGACGAACCAAGGCAAAACGAGATTTCACTTCACATTGTCTCTGGAAATGCACAGCTTTGAGGACAAAGCCTATGATGTTACATAGAAAACTAAGTATCAAAGAGCATATTCGGAGTTTTTAATTTAAATTTGCTCATGTTATCACCTGTGTGAGAAAAATTGCTTTGAAACATTTCATTAGATCATTTATGTATATATTAGTAATAGAAATGTAGTAATAGAAATATAGTAATAAAAATTAGTAATAGAAATAAGAGATTATTGGTGTATTTTACACATTGGTAACTATAAAGAATCAACATTAAAATTTTTCAGAATAAAGATAATAACCAAACTATTAAACTTACCTTTTTCTTGGCAACAAAAAGTGTTCTCAAGTTTACAAAGCAAATCCCTATTTTCATACTTATTTTCATTTACTTTGATCCAGAAGCAGTTCTCAGACATTTCATTTGGTCCGATCTGCAATCAGAGAAGAGGAAGTCATCAACGCTGGACGCTTCACCCGTCCTGGCCCAATCATGGCACACAGACAGGCAACCCAGGGATCCAGCAAATGGTCATGAAGTCACCTCCCTTAGATATGTCCCCAAAGCCTGCTCAGCGACAGACAGATCTTGTAGAATATTAATGGCTTATGAGGAGAAGAAAACAGTTTCCATGATCAAATGACAGTAGATTTGAAGCTACATGGATTGAAGATTTATTTGTTTCTTCATAGCTATGATCTCAGTTATTAATAATGTTCACTTGTACTATGCATCCTGAAGGGAGTTAACATCACACACAATCTCCCATATTTACATGATCAGGAGACCATCCTTCAGCGGTATTCAGAATATCTATAACCCATGTGCAAGCTAATAGCTCCCAACAGGAAAAAGGAACTGTAAATGCTAACATTTTGAATTTTTGAGAAACACTTCATATATATACAGTTAAAGGCAATAAAGGTAAGTT
The DNA here is from genome assembly GCF_000001635.26 of Mus musculus. Classification (NCBI taxonomy): domain Eukaryota; kingdom Metazoa; phylum Chordata; class Mammalia; order Rodentia; family Muridae; genus Mus; species Mus musculus. The sequence goes on from NC_000080.6 coordinate 86,966,055, forward strand.
ATCAGTTTATTAACAAATCAAATTCCCATGAAATTGACAACTCATACCAAACTTACAAATCAGAAATTATTAGACTATAGCAAAATACTTGACTTCAACACTTCCAAAAAAATTAATGACATGTACATAAAATATATGCACACATATGATGTATATGCCATATCATGTATTGTCATTATGAGGAGTTCCCATTGGAAACTACGTATTAATATATCTAAATTGAAGGTTAATCCAGGAAGAAGTATGCCTGATCCCACTAGGAAGCCTTACCTTTAACCAATTCAATCTTCTCATGCTGATTTCAGGCTTAAATTCTTTCTTTGGTTTCAAACCAAATGGCAGGTTTAATGGAATAGAGCTTTGCCCACCCAGGAATCCCAGAGGAGGTGGTGGTGGTACAGGGCCACCAAATGGCATTGGCATTCCTGGGAGTGGTGGGGGTGGTGGAGGAGGGGGCGGTGGGGGAGGCGGCACTCCTCCACTGAGTGCTGGTGGGGCAGGAGGAAGGGCTGAAGGGCCAGCTTCACCTTCTACTGAAGGTTGCAAAGGAATTTTTGTACCAGGTGGCAAGGCACCAAACTAGAGAAGGGAAAAAGAAATAGAAAAATAATAAGAATCTGTGCACAAATAGTAAAAGTACTTTGTTTTAAAAAATAAGTTATTAAATTTAAAATGCCAGTATTTTGCATTTACTTATAAAATTCTAAAAACATCTCTTCCAATTTGACCATATAACCATAACTGTCATTCTTAAGAAAATGTAATTTCCCCTTTGTGAAGCAGTTAAATGCTAGGAATGGGTCAATGAGGCTAGAAGACTAAAGTGTCAGCAGGCTCCCAGTACCACTAGAAGCTTTATGAGGAAGTAAGTCCACAGGGGTATGCAGAGAGAATATAGCAGGGGGACAATCTCTGTACAGACGGTGTTATATACTTCACACACACAAATATAAAACATTATCATACTGTCACATCTTCTCAGAATACAAAAAGGTTAGTAATATCTATGGTTGCTATAAATAATAAAATTTCACATATGAGAAGACAAATATATATATATATATGTATATATATATATATATGTTATTACCAACATTAGAACCTTTGCTCCAGTCTTCTCCATAGTATTCAAATACATTTCAGTTGGAGGGAAGGGAATCTAAAACTCATAGTAGAGCCATCATTGACTGTCTCCTGAACACCATTAGGAGATGTACTTTTAATTCAATGTATAGTCCAAGCGCAAATACACACATAGAATATACTAATATCACTTTTCAAATATCACGTTGCACCACTCGCCCAGAACATTTGTGACCCTGTCTTCTGCCTGCTCCTTCAGTCTGAACTAATAGGTCCTTCCTCAGATAACTTGGCCTGCCCACTCTGCCATGTCCTAGTACAGCCTTGTCCTTCTCACAATCAACCAGCAAAGCTGTAGTGCAATGATGGAAAGGACCAAAGTGAAGCTGAGCTCGCTGATGACAAATAAGCTTTATGAGGGATGTGACTATGTTTTCTTTATCATTCAAAGGCTGTGACAGGTACACACTGTGAAGAAATGAAATAGGTTAATGAATAAAAAACAAAAATAAAAGTGCAAGCAAAAGCCACAGTCATGAGGTAAAGGAATATCAAGTTTCGTGGGGAATGGTGCTTTTAGTAGGCAAATGTCACAAATAAACAAAATAAAGTGAGGACCTGCAAAGCATCCACAATGTCTACACCTCCTTGTGAGGATACATAGAGTGAAGTAAAGGGATTGTACTTATGCAGCAGAGCTCAGGACCTAATCTTTATAACAAGACAATTTCTCAAAATTACTAGCTGATGTTACTTTTATACTATGTATATATAAATATATCCATATATCTCAGCATACACATAAAACACATATGTAACATAGGGTACGCGGTGTTGGGAAGAAAGAAAGGAAAATAAAAACAAATGTCCTAAGTTGTTAAGGAATGACTGTGCATGGCAATCTTCTATTAGTAAGTTTCTACTGCAAAACTCATGAACAGAGAGTGTCACTGTGTAAGATTTAAAACAAGAGAGGGAACTCCTTTATTTTATTTCAGTCTTACAGCATAAATTTTTCTATGTATTAATATTAATATTAATATCAATATATATTTAATTCTGAATTTTCAAGAAGTAATTATTCAAATGGAAATTTTTTAAATAAATTCTGAAATTTATATTAGCAGGAAACAGAAAAAAGTTACAAATATTTCAGCTATTCCTTTATGTCAATAATCTATAAAACAGACAACACACACAAACACATACACACACACACACACACACACACACACACACACACACACACACACACACAAAACCTGTTTCATTTAATATAAAAAGAACCTTATCTTAGCCAGAACCTTGCTGAACATGGTACTTAGTACAAGAGAATAAAGAAGACAATGAGAACAGTATCATTTTCTTTTTAGTGACATACTCTGTAGCACAGGCTGGCCTCAAACTCTCATCAGTTCTGCTGCCTCAGACTCTGAAAGCCTAAGATTATAGGCATAAGGCACTGTGTCTTGCTAATAGCTTTCTTGATTACAAAAGGTTTTAGTTTTGAGCAACAGATAGGATCTTACAGAGTATTTTCCAGAAGTGTTAGTCACAAAGTTAGCATTGTATATGCAACAGAGAACAAAAAGGCCAGGAGTGCTAGAAACAATGTACCTGAGCCTAACTCCATCTAGCCAGGAATTAGCAGGAGAGAGAGATGTGAGAGGATGCCTGTTGCTGAGGATCGCATGGAGATCTGTAGGTAGGGATGAGGCTGGGAATGTCTGTGTAATGAATGCAGATGATGTACTTGCTGTCTCATGTCTTGTGTGTACAGTGTACAAGGGAGCTATCTGCTCATAATCCAGATTTTCTCCTTTTTGTCAGGTTTAAATCTATTTACTTTTGGAAATTGAAAAATTATCAGAAAATGTTCTCATTCAGCTAGGGGTTATCTTTCATGGCAAGGAAACCCATAGGCTGAAGGCTTGAAAATATAAATAGCATGAGCAATAATTTCCTGCGGTAGGATAAAGATCGGTGATGGATGACAAATGCAAGAGGAAAGACTTTCTTAACCTTTCCGCTTAATTACTTAGGAAACGTGTGACGGCAGAGGCACAACCCCAGTGAAGCAAAAGGAAGCCGCTTAATTAGGAAAAGCCGGGATATTCATAAAAACACAAGGAGGAAAACTGTGACAAACAGTATCTTTATACACTATGAACAGCAGCCTAGAGACACACATGGATAATACTGGAACTATAAGGAAAAGTAAAGCGCATCCATTTTGAGACTGTGAAGATCTAAGATGACCTTTGTTCCCCCGGTACGAATTCAAAACCAAATTCACACGATGGTATTTTACCTGGGATTTAAAAGCTTGTAACTCTGCTTGAAGCTCATTAATCTTTGCCTCTCTTTTCTGCAATTGAGCCTGGGTTTCTTGGTGGTCAGTACACTCTTTTTCAAACTGAAAAGGAATAAAAGAGAGGGAAAGATGGAAATAAAAAGCATTATTCTTCATATAAAAATATGGCTCTAATGATCTGTCAATAAAACACCTCTGAATCGGTTTCATAAAAGGAGTGGCATATTCCTGACAAGTCGCCCACAAGCCTTTCTCTAAGTCTCTCCAGGTCCCTGAAAAATCATTTATTCAGAAGGGAAGAGACAAAACCTGAAGTGGAAGACCATGACCTTCTATTCCCAACAGAGCAAACAGGCCCATAGTTATCTACAACCCTGGCATTTTTCTTAAAAGTCCGTAAATATCATGGCGATTGTGAATAAAGCAACTGAAAGAAAAGCATTGTACTGCCTTCGCTTCCACCCTCCACCTGCAGAACCTGACACTTGAAATCTATCTGAAGTTCATCAGTATGATTTAAAAGTGTTCCCTTTTAATAGTTGTAGTGGTTCGGAACTTCAATCCATAAACACATTAACTGTTCAGTTTGTTTTTCTTACAGCTTATCTCCTGCTATCTTACAGAGATTAATGATAAATTAGTTTTTCAAAGTCCCTGATGCAATACCTTCTGGGAGAAAGGCAAATAATAAAATCTGGTGTTCCAATGAGTTTTCTAATTTATATAGCCACTCATCACAGGTTCCTATCTTGCATTCAAATAGTTTCACTTTGCCATCAACAAGATTCAAAACCTATCCTGAGGGAACTGAATTTAAATAGAGCATTGTCTTATAATCAAGAACAAGTATGTGGCACTTTTTCAAAGAAACATACACACACACACACACACACACACACACACACACACAGATGCAAGTTCTTTGTGCCTCCAGCCACAACAGGGACCGCAGTGTGGTATGGACCTCTGTCTTAGTTAGGGCTACTGATGCTCCGAGAAAACACCATGACCAAACAAGCAGCTGCGGAAGGAAGGCTTCATTCAGCTCACACCTGCTCAGCACAGTGCACCACTGAAGGGCGTGAGGACAGGAACTCAGGGCAGGATCCTGGAGGCAGGAGCTGATGCAGAGGCCATAGAGGGCGGCTGCTTACTGCCTTGCTGCTCAGAGTTTGCTCCTTCTCCTTTCCTCTGGAAACCAGGACTACATGCCCAGGAATGGCACCACTCACCGTGGGCTTGACCCTCTCCCATTGATCACTAATTTTAAAAATGCCTTACAATGGGATTTCATGGAGGCATTTCCTCAACTGAGGCTTCTTCTCTGATGACTCTTGAAGAGGAATTTTAACCCAGCAACATGGCTGTTCTGCCAAGGGATAATATACGAAGACCTAAGTCTGTATGATCCTGCTGGAATGCAAACCCACTACACATCTTTAAGACCTCTGGCTAGAATACAAACATGCCCTTAGTACAACCTTTCATCCCAAACAATGAAGGTACAGTTAATTTGTAAAAGGATGTAACCATGTTTCAAATGGCATCTAATTGAAGGGCAGAAAAAGTGTCAAAGCAGAGAAAGGTTTGACAGAATGAATTGATGGGATACACCCAACTCTCATGAGAATAGTCAGGAAAGAGATGACATACAAGTGGGTCGTAGCTCAGAGAAAGAGAAGGGAGGCAGTTTTACCATGATGGGTTTATAGAGACAGGTTGCAGGTGAAGACAGAATGAGCCAGAGAATGAGAAGGAGCCATGAGATTAGAAGAGATTTCCAGAATTAGTTTGAGACCAAGCAGAGCAATTCAGGCAGAAGCTGAGACAAACAAGTGATTGAATCTCTCAACTTGGAAAGAACTTTGGGCCTGAATAGCTGAGCTAAACAAGCCAGCCAGAGTTCAAAAAGAACTAGAAAGGGTGAGTTTATTCAGCAGTAAGCCTCCGAGATGACAATTTCATCTGATGAGTAAAAATTACCTTTACATACTCTACCTTGGGTCAAGTTGATACACAAAGTCAGCCAATATAGCCACTAAGTTTACCAAAGGCTGTTACCTCTACTTTGTTTATAGGGGAGTTCTTATTTTCCCCTTATCATGGAAAGGCAGTAAAGGCTGTATTAAGTGGAAGACCTGATATTAAAAAAGAAAAAAAAAGCAGTTTCTGTTTTCACAACCTGAGTTATTCAGGTGAAATCATAACAAATTCTCGTAACAAATTCTTTTATAATGCTTATCAATTTCTTAATAAAAGTTTAGAGCATTTTAGGTTCCCAGGAACATGCAAAAATGATACATAGCTCCATACCCCCGCATCTGCATGGTATCCCAGTTCTTTAGTCTTTGAAGTATAAAAGCATCTTTAAGTTTCATAATCTAAATTCCTTGAGTTAGAAAAGCTACTTTCCTTTCTATCTTCCAAATGTGAAAAATAAATTGCAGACTACAAATCCTCATTTCATACCCAGTATCAATGTAATGGTAACAGAGGAGGGGAGGGAGGGAGAGAGAGAGAGAGGGAGAGAGAGGGAGAGAGGGAGAGAGAGAGGGAGGGAGGGAGAGAGGGAGGAAGGAGGGAGGGAGGGAGGGAGGGAGGAGGGAGGGAGGGAGGGAGGGAGGGAGGGAGGGAGGGAGGGAGGGAGGGAGGGAGGGAGGGAGGGAGGGAGGGAGGGGGACAACAGCAGGCCAATGAGTAATGGAACTTGCTCCCAGACCAGAGTTTGGTGACTGGGACTAAATGCTAGAGAGAACTGATGCCCACCAGCTGTGCTCTGAATTACATGTGTGAGCCATAGCACACATGCACATGAATAAAGAAATGGATGAAATTTTTTAAATGGCTTAAAACAGGTAAATAAGAAAAGTATATTCTGTAGAAAAAAAATCAATTTTTAAAATAATGAAAAAATAAAATTGTTCAAATTCTACCAAATTGTTCACTTCTCCCAAAACACACCAGCATGATCACCAGTACTGTGAAGACTCAACCAAACACGTCCTCTATTAGAAAATTAACTGAAAAGATACTAACACGCAGCTCAGTGAAGTAACAAATTCACAAATTAAATCACAGTTAGGCTTATAGGTTCACCTGCTTCCCTTTGAATTTGCTTTTGCAGATATTAACTATAAAAAGCATGGGGCAACATTGGCACGTTCTCAGGATGCATAGCAAGTACTTTAATTACTCTGTACATCCTCCCAGCCCACCCACAGTATCCCTCTTCCTCTAGCAAGGGCATTCTTCTATCCTCTATTTAACTCCTTCTTGGTTCCACACAAGAGAAAATTCACAATACACTCTTTTGACTTCTTGACTTATTTTCCAAATCAAGTGTTTGGAAATTCCTAAGCCACTGTTACAGCCTCTCTGGACTCCTGCCCTTCACCTATTCCTGAATAGCCCTCTAATATCTGAGATTTCACTTCTAAACTAGATTTTCCAACATTCTTTTTATCTCATACTCAACTTCTCTAGCCAACTGAACATCATACACTTTGTTACCCATAATATGACAAAATTCCTATACTACAAAAACCCATGAGCTGCCAAACTCCACATCAAATGACTGTCTCAGCCTCATGTTCACCATTCCACAGCTGTTAGTCTTAAAGTCATGATCAATGTCATAGCTTTAAAATGTAAATATAAACAACTAAACACTAAGTTAATAATTCAGAATATCCTTAATATCATAAGCATTAATACCAATTACAAGCAAATAGTGCTAATGGAAGTGAACATTCTTGTACAGAGTAATGAAAATGATCAAATAAGTGAAGAAACGATATACAGAATATGAGAGAATCTTTACATGTCCAGCAAGAGTATAATATCGAGAATCTATCAGCAAGTTCAGAAGTTAAAGACCAATCTCAAATTTTCTAATCAACAAATGGATGAAAGCAGTGAACAAAGAAATACAAAGAAGAAATACAAAGCTCAAATCAATATTTTAAAACATATTTAATATGCTTAGTCAGCCAGCACGCGCGTGCACACACACACACACACACACACACACACACACACTCCAGAAGAATCAAAAATCCTTGTGGAAGAGGAGACAAAAAAATTAAAGAACCAGAAGTAAAACATTTCACTGAAGTGAAATGGTATTTTCCAGATACAAGGTAACTGCTCAAATAAACTCCTAGTGGTTGTGGGAAGCATGTGAAAGACTTAGACAGCCAAACCAAATCCCAGAATGGGTAAAGTCGGTGAGCCCTAGTCTCCCTGCTTAGCTGAGAAGCTGCTGACAATTGAGAATAAGGGAGTGAGAGTCAGTTTTCCTTCAGGGCAAAACACCTGGTAGGTCAACCATGATCCAGGAGAAGGCCCCAGAGAGAATTTGGTCAACATAGTCCGGACTCCATGCACTTGAAACAAGCAAGGAAGGAAGAAAGGACAGTGAGTGGATAGTAATGTGGAAAAAGAAGGGAGACAGGAGGTATGATTAAAATGCAGTGCATGAAGTTCATAACCAATCTTCAGCCTTACCAAGCATATTTTTTGCATATTGTGCTGGTTTATTTTTGTCGACTTGACACAAACTAGAGTCTCCATGGAAGATAGAACTGAGAATTGCTTCTATCAAATGGGCCTGTGGGCATACCTATGGACATTCCTTCACTGGTCATCAGTCTACCTATTTTCCATTACAGAGTAAGTATGTCACAGTATGCCTACAGTATGGCCCTAAAAAGTGTTAGGATGTGTGTGTGTGTGTGTGTGTGTGTGGAGAGAGAGAGAGAGAGAGAGAGAGAGAGAGAGAGAGAGAGAGAGAGAGAGAGAGAGAGAAAGAGAGAGAGAGAGAGAAAGAGAGAGAAAGAGAGAGAAAGAGAGAGAAAGAACAAGAACATGGTCAGACTTTCTGGTAAGCAACATAGAACTGTTATTTAAAAGCAAACTAACCACCCTGGATGCATAAAGCCTGCCATCAATAAAGGCAGGAGAAGACCAAAAGAAACACAATGAGTCACTGAGAAAAGAGATCTTGAGGAGGTAGTAGAAAAGTATTGGTAAAATTTCAAGAGTAGGCCATTAAATGGTATACAATCTGCTGAGAGTTCTGAAAGAAAGCATACTAGGAAAGTTAATATGCCGAATTGGCACTTTAAAATACCCAACTGGCAGCTATGTGGATTATTGAATGAAAAAGAAATACTAAGCACAGAAATTAGCTTTGAGTCTACTGCAGTTGTCAAAGCAAGGATACCGTAGAAAGGATGCCAGAAAACAATAGGATATAGATTCAAAAGACCGTGTAACTGAGCATAAAAAATTTCAACCAAGGAATGGTAGTCCACACCTTTAATTGCAACATTCGGGAGGCAGAGGCAGGCAGAACTCTAATTTGAGCGCATCATAGTTGAAAGAGCAATTTGCAGGGCAACCAGAACTGCACAAAGAAACCAGATCTCAAAGAAATGAACAAACAAAGAAACAAATATTTTAAAAAGAAACGAAATTAAAAGGAGAAATTAGGAAGCACTGTATATTTAAGATAAATACAGGTATTTTGTTATTATTGTTAGGTGATATTATCTCAAGAAACTTAAAAATAGCAAACAGAGGAAATGTATTATTAGAGAGAAAACTGCTTTAATTAACAAAATTATTGGACACAGTCTACTTATGAAAGAAAAGGTATATTGCTCACAGCTTCAGAGGCTCAAATTGCAAATGACACAGAACAAGAACAAGGATAAAGTGCGACTCTTGGTGCCATCACTTCATGGCCATGGCATGAGAGCACTGTGTGATGCAAGCACACAATTGGATGGAGAAGCAGCAGCATAGGAGAGGAGAGGAACGGGCCTTCATCCTTTATCAAGGGCCCTCTGCTCTAAGGAGAACTACAGGGATGAAAGAGTTAAGTAAGCCTATAGTGCTGACTTAATTAAATGCCCTCCCAGTATGCTTCACTGCTGCCTGGTTTCTGCTGAGGACCAAACCTTTTACACCTGAGTCTTTGAAGAAGTGCAGTTATAGCACAACCGAACTACATGCTAAGCTTGAGATACCGGGTAGACATTCAAAAGACATTCATAAATGGACCTGCTCCTTGGATACTCAACTTCGATACTGTACATTGATTCCTCAGGGCTAACAGACATCATTAGCTTCATTTAATTCTTTCCTGCTTACCCAAGGCTAAGTGAGAACTCTTCTGCAGGCTGATACACCAAATAAGCAGGAATTATCATACGTCCATATGAATATACTAACGTGATGTTACCCACCTTAACAGCACTCAACTTGTAAGCTCACAAAAGTGAAAACCCTTTCTAACTTACTTTTCACTTCCTTAAATGTATAATTAAATTTAGCAAATATTTATTAAGTGATGAGCCTACGCTTTTTAAGCTCTCACCTTTAATACTCTCATGTCTAGCCCTCCTTCTCCCCCCTCCCCCTTCTCCGCGTGGCCATGGGTGGCCTCTCTCCCTCTTTCTACCTTCTCTCTTTATCTCTGCCTTTCTACAATAAAGCTCTCAAACCATAAAAAAAGGAAAAAAGTGATGAGCCTACTCCTGCCAAACCCAAACACTGAATACTGTATCAATACAATTGATGAATTTCTCAGCATCCAAACTCCTTTCTCGGTTTTACAATGAAATCAAATTTCACTACCAGAAAAAATATAACTGAAACTGAACAAACCGAACAAGCAAACTTATCAGAATGACAAAAGGAAGGCTTTCTGATAATACAAATCTTGGGACATAAAATACAGAAAGGATTTACTTAGGGGCAGTAGAAAAAAAAATCAAGTAGATTATAACGAGTATATTCTGAAAAACTTATTAAATTGAGTTGATGATACAAAAAACAACATTTTTTTTTCCTAAGAGAAAAATGTCCATTTCCTTACTTACAAAAGAGCCAGGTAAATCTCCAATCAAATCACTGTAGCCTTGGAGATAAACCAGTGTCTCTTATTAAACTATACCTTAGGAAAACTGATATCAAAGTGGTCTTTCTCCCTACCCCTCCACCCAAAAAAGAAAAAAAATTTGCTGGGGCAATATTATACTAACAAAATTACACTAAAAACTGTCAAGAAACACAGTTAAGGTTGAGTTTCTGCTTAATTTCATTGCCTGGGGTAAATGTATTAGTGGCTCTGTACTAGAAGGTTGATAATTCAATACACTCTATATACTTTCTGGCATCTCTGCTCTTCATTTTTCAAATTTATGCACCTAAATAAAAAATGTCCCTAGAAACTATGATAGCTTAATGCCTAAAGCAAAGTATTTACATGTGTCCTTACAAAGCGATCAGAGCAAAGTTTCTGCTGATATATACAAGATGGTATGGCACTAGAAATCTTTTATGGAGCAAGAGAGTTTTTTGAATGCATGTAACGCATACAACTTCTGGCTTTAAAAAGGCAGCTAACCTTGAACAAGGTCTTTTATTTACATGTAAAGCTTGCTATTTAAAAAAAAATCTATCGAGTACTTCATATTCAACTCTACTGATATTCCCTACACATCAACAAAACCTAAGTGCAGTCAGTCTCTATTATTCCTGATGTATCTGCTGCTAATACTGGAAAATCAGTACTACATGCATGAAAAGTGCAGGTACAAACTAAGAGTAGAATACAATGTTGGCTGAGAGAATGCTCACACTGTATCTAACAGCTACTAACCATTTAATGGCCATTTGGATGTTTAAATAATCTAACCATTTTTCCTGCACCAAACCAAACATCATATTCATTGTTGTAACCCTAGTGAGCTGGTTGTGTTTGGTCAACTTGACATCAACAACAGTCCTCAAGAAACAGATAGCCTCAACTGGGAAATAGCCTCCATGAGCTTGCCCTATGGGCATGTCTGTGTGTTGTTTTGGAAATTGATGGCTGATGTAGGGGGGCCCAGCTCACTGTGGCAGTACTGTCCCTGTTCAGGTGATTCTAGGTTTTATAGGATAGCAGGCTGAGTTACCACTGAGAAATAAGGCAGTGTCCTTCCATGGTCTCTGCTGCAGTCCTACATTGCTGTCCTGGATAACTTCCCTCAATGAGGAATTTTAGCATATAAGCCAAATGAGCCCTTATGTATTGGTTTTGGTCAGTATTTTATCTCAGCAACAGAAATCTAACTAGGACATGTAGCAAGCAGCCAATGGTCTGGAAGGGTTTGGTTGATTCCAATCCTTAGGGCATAAAAAACTTCACAGACATAAAATTCATCAAACCTGAATAAAGTTCGATTTGCAACTAATGTGTAATCATCAAGTTTACAGGAAAGTACAAATCTCTTCAGGCACTCTTAGGTCCTACTCCATTAACAATGTTTACTTCATAAGGCAGTGCCTAACAAAAGGCTCATAAGGAAATAGCTATATGGTTTGATTATATGGCAATATAGTTATTTCTTCATCAACGTGAGAAGCTGGATTTAAGAATTCAACTCTGAATGACGACTTCAAAAGTCAATCATCCAACCAAGAAACTATCTAATACAGATATCTAAGTCAGTAAAAAGAGGACAAAACACGACACCAAAGAAAAGCAAAGGTGAGCAGAGTCAGGATAATTTCTAGACTGAAGCAACTGATGCTGGTAGTACCCCAGAATTTTTGTGCTGCCCTGGTTGTCGTGGAACACACTACGCACATCAACCTATCCCTGAACACCAAGATCTGCCTGCCTCTAGGACCACACATGGCTGCTTGAAACATTTTTTGAGATTATACTATATACATTGTCTCCCCCTTTCTTCTGTCCAATCATTAATTCATTCACTCATTCAAGAAGTATTTCTTGGATTGCCTATAAACAAAGAACCCAGAAACTATTCATGGTGTAGAGTGTGAATATAGGAAACTAAAGTCCCAGGTTTACTCTGGAAGAAGAGCTAACACATCATATGTACATGTTTAAACACATGGCATTTCTCATGACAATATAAAGCAAGAAAAGGAGGTACGGAGGCGGAGCACATTTCCAATAACGAACTGGTCTAGCCAGTGCTCATGGAGTGAGGCCAGCTCAGGCTGGCTCACCCAGCCTGAGGGACATGAGACAGGAGGCAGGAACCATAACAAGCACTCACACAGGCAGGCCTGCAGCAGCTCACACACACAGGCAGGCCTGCAGCAGCTCACACACACAGGCAGGCCTGCAGAGTTACTTACTTTCTTGCAATGTTCGGATGCTTTCTCTTCCCACTCATCTAGTTTGGCCTGATCTATGCAAACATCTAAAATTAGAGTAACAAAAATTAAATTATGTTTCATGTAAACTGTTGGTGACTTTATGAAAAAAAATCACAGAAAACATAATCCAGGATAATGTCAAGTGGAGGAAAACAGCACAATATTATAGAGGCTCCTCAATGTGTTATGCCAGTGGAATTCATATTGACCTCCAACCTTTCATCAGGGAAGAGGAAAAGGAACAGTTATACAGCTCAACATGGAATGATTCCCATTATCAATGTAGATTTGGAAAGAAGAGATGCCAAGACCCAAAATCAACCAGGAAAGGTGAGAAACAAAGCTAGAGGAAAAGAAGCAACTGACAGATATTTCTTTCCCCTACTAGTGGGACCATATATGAATTCAATGAGAAATCACAGCAAAGGGTACGTAATCCAGTATGTGGAACATTAGAGCTTTCATACGTTAACCAATCATCCCGGAAAATGATTGAGATACATGCTTTACTGATGAAAATTGGGTAATACTTAAGATTTAATTTTGGGCTTCCTTTCATCTAACAAATCTATTCTCCAGAACTTTGCATTTAGACAAGGCTTCTGATTTAAATGTCACTATGTTAATAGGCACTGGAAATAATATCAATGCCCAATAATAATGAACTAAGTCATAATATACATCCATATGTCTAATGCTAGGCTTGACAAATTATTCACTTATTTATCATAATGTCCTTTGTGTTCCTTTTAATAAAACCAATATGCAAACGAGTTTAAGGAAACAAGTGTGTAATAAGAGAAAGAGTAAAACGAAATATCAGTTCTATTTCATAAATACAACCTATAACCTTGCTGTTTTGCACTATTCTGCTGGCTATTTTATTTAAAATTAAATGTTACATATTTTAAGGCATTTTAGGTAATTTTCAATTATAAAAGATTAAAATAAATCTCATCCATCTAGTTCAAATATTTTTACCATTTTACTTGCAAAATTGACTACCTATACATACACAGGGGAGGGGAGGGGAGGGAAGGGGAAGGGGGGAGGGGAGGGGAGGGAAGGGGAAGGGGGGAGGGGAGGGGAAGGGGGGAGGGGAGGGGAGGGGAGGGGAGGGAAGGGGGGAGGGGAGGGGAGGGGAGGGAAAGGGGGGAGGGGAGGGGAGGGGAGGGGAGGGGAGGGGAGGGGAGGGGAGGGGAGGGGAGGGGAGATGCTTTGTTTCTAAATGCCACTAAGTTGAGGAATTCCTTAACTTTCTGACCATCCTCCAATCCCCTTGCAGATATTGTACATACAAAGGCCTGGCATGTTTTAAAAGCCTTTTTCGATCAGTAATTATTTTTCACTGGGTTGTATCAACACTAGTAAATGCTGCTACTTGAGAAGATAACCTGTGGAGTAATATATAAAGGAAGTTTTGGAAGAGTTATAACTCTAAGATCCATGATGAGGTAGCACTATTAGAGGATCTTTGTTGTTTATGGTAAGTCAGTATCGGCCAGTCCTGATCATTATGAACACTGCAGTTTGCTGAGCCATGAACAACTCCAAAGTATTGACATATCTCCATATACAATATTGAAAGAATTACATAGGTTAATACCCTCAGTGACCTTTGAAGAAAGGAAATGACTTAGCATTGAAAAGCTACTATCAAACTAACACTTCATACAAGCATTCAAAATTCCAATTCTCACTTAATTTGCAAGAATTTCTGATGGTCATTTTCTCTGAAATACATCTTTATTTCATTTTGACTCTTAGTAAGTGTGCACTGGGATCCAGAGAGGTGGCTCTGGAGTTACGAGCACTGGCAAAGGACTCAAACTGGGAAGTGAGTGAATGTGTGCATTATGCACCAGTGTGTATGTAGATAGATCAACTTTCTTATAACTCTAGTTGTAAACCCAATGTCTGTTTCTTTCCTCTGTAAGCTCCCGGCAAGAATGAGGTGCACAAATATACATTTGGACAAAACTTTCCTACACATGAAATAAAATGAAAAAAAAAAATCCTAAAAGTGGGCTGCACACCTGATGTCAGCACAGGGAGTTTAGTTTATATGACAGAATGAAAGCTGGAGAGATGCTTAGTGTCTAGGAGCAGCTGCTATGCAATAACAAACAACAGTTTGCATCTGAGAACGATATCAAAGCTTCCCATACATGTATGTAACCCCAACCAGCGGGAGAAGAAAGAAGACCACCTAGGCTTGCTGACTGCCAGCTGGCCACAAAACGCAAGTTTGCATTTCAGCAAGAACCTCTGTGCATTTGTCCCTATCCATAGCAGTGCACACAGAACACACTTACTCACAAACACATACACTGTACCACCAGTACACACACAACACACTCACTCACAAACATATACACTACACCAACACATTAATGGAAAAAAAACAAAACAAAACAAATGGCCACTGCACACACAACACACTCACTCACAGACATATACACTACACCAACATAGAAATAGGCCAAAAAAAAAAAAGCTAGTTCTGCTTATAATTCAAATAATGATGTCCACTTTCTCAATGTATTCTGAAATGCATATATCCCATTGTATAGCACAGAAATTTAAAAGGGCATATATATGAATGGATATTCAATAAATTAATATTAGTCAAAAAATTCTCAAATTCCTTCCTCCAGTGTACTGAAAAAAAAAGTATACAATGACTATCACTAGGGTTTGGTGCCAATATTATGATATCAGGAGTCACCTATTGTACAAGCCATTATTTGGAAGCATCAGTTCTAGATACCAATACACAAAGATTTGTATGAAGTTATCAACATAGCTTTGACATTTAAGACTTCATGATAGAGAATCAAGTGTTCTCAGGAGATCTCCAGCCAAATGAAGAAAACCGATACCTAGAGCTAACCCAACTCAAGGTAGTTCTACTTAAATAACAAAGAAATACTCACCTACAAACTGACTTAAGTCCAAATCTAGTCTTTTTCTGTATGTGAAGTCAGGGTCCGTTCCATCTCTATGTAATACAATCTGTGACACACACTCATCAATTAATTTGAAATACTGCTCTCTAAAATGAAAGAGAACAAATATATACTCAATAAATACACTCAATTAAAGAGCAGAAATTTACATCAAAAGAATATACTTGATGTAAGGCTGACTCTAAATTTGAAATTATACTCAGCATAATTCAAGAGGTGGCATAACAGAACACAGGAAACTCATCTTTCTAATAACATCATGACATATTTTTAATAACATGTCAGAAAGTACACTGTACACGTAATTTTCTTTTAAAAGTCAGACATTTATTTCATTGATTTTCATTTAAAAAGAAAACACGAAGAAGTGAAAGATACTTAAAGCCACACTTGAGAGCACAGCTACTGGATGGCTACCAGGAATTCATCTTATTAGTGTAAACCAGCCCACAAAAAGTCTTCTCTAAGAATTTCTACTGGAAATTCTGGAGTTGGTGAGTGGCAGAGGGAACACCGTTATAGACGCAGCTTCAAAAACTGGATGTGCTATCGATACAGTTCAATACATTTGGGAAACAGATACAGAGAATTAAAGGCAAACAATAGAGAGAGCTGGAGAGTGTACAGGAACAGTGGGAGAGGCGCTGGAAGAAGCTGGAGGGGTCAAGAACACCACAAGAGGACCTACAGGCTCAACTAACCTAGGCCCACGGGGGCTCACAGAGACTGGACCACCAACCAAATAGCATACATGGGCTGGACCTATGCCCACTGCACAGAAGTACCAGAAGGGCAGCTCATTCCTCATGTGGTCCCCTAAAAATTAGAGCAGGGCGATCTCTGACTCTGTTGCCTGCCCTTGGATCCATTTAACATAGCTGCACTGCTTTATATGGTCTCTCTGGAATGAGATGCCTTTAGTCCTGCTGTCTTGATATACCAGCATGGGTTGGTAACCATGGGGGAACTCCTCTTCTCTGAGGAAAAAGGGATGGAGGAATGGGGGAGGGGTATGAGGCAGGGACTGGGAAGAGAGGAAGGAGGGAGGCTGTGATCAGGTGAAAATATAAATTAATGAAAAAAAAACCAATTCCGTCTATCTGCATTTGTAACAACTTAGGAACATCTCCTTAACTTAAGGCAATGTGAAGAAAATACAAAAAATAAATAATAAATAATAAATTTTGTGTGCAGAGGCCATTCAAGCAGCGGGGTGGTTTATAATAAGGAACCCTACCTCCCCCACCTCGTGGGCATTGATTTCCTTTCTCAGTGATTTATAAGCAGCTTTTTATTTTTTTCTCCAAACCATATTCTTCTTATGTGATGGCCCTTCTGGCCATTTCAGCTTTCTTCCCAGTGAACCATATATTAGGACTACTATCTGTGTACTAAAAACTTACACCTAATGAACCATTTATAATGCTGAATAAAATTGCTTCAGCTGAACATGCTAACAATAACCCTGAATTCAAGAGGGCTCAAGCATCATTTACCAAGCAGAGGTTGACAGAACCAGCCATGTGATGACCGAGAAATGCATGAAGATTCTTTATATAGATGTTTCCTGTCATTTTTACATAAATTTAGAGTAGAACTATAACACTGTCTTAACAAGCTACCCTATTATTTTTAATTGACTCAATTAGTAGGTTCAGATAGCACTTATTAGTGCTTAAATATTTAGTCTCCTTTTTTTTTTCTAACAAAGATCCAAAAAAATGTCACATTAAACAACAAAACAGGTTGCTGGTCAAGTTGAGAATATTTGAGGGAATTTTAATTTCAATAAAAACTTGATGTGTGAAGTACACCAACAATAAAGAATGTAAACCTTCATTTTCATTTTCCTTCTGTAAGAGGTAGCAGGTAACATTGAGTTAAACCTTCTGCTATCACCCACGGGTGTGCTATCTAAGTAAGGTTGTCCTATAAATCCTATATGAATTACCTATGGGAAAACTAACTATCCTCCTCCATCATCTACAAATGAAATTTCTGCAAAGCTAAATTGGTAACATAATAATTTTAGACTTGAAGACTTAACAATGGAAATTCATAACTGTTAAAAGTGGAAACTGATATGAAAACCATTTACTGGGCATATGCTGTGTGTCAAGAATTCAACTCCAATATTGCTCACATGACCATTTTTAATCATTATAGTATAGTCTCTTGGGTACTCATGTCTACCTAGAACCACATTTTGATCTATGTGAAGTAAACAAAGAACAATTTGCCAAGCTCAGACAGCCAAGATAAAATCAAGGTTTAAATGGCATTTGTATAATTGTCCTGATAGATTAAAAACGTTAAACATGCAAATGTTAATAAGGTAGATTCAGACAATTTAAACACTACTAAAAGCAATCGTTAATACTGTCTACAACTTATAAAATCCAATCTATCAATGGCATTACTGGTGTATAAGAAACAACCACAAAATATTACACATGATAATAAATTAATAAGTTGTCAATGGTTTCAACTTTTTTCACTTAGTATATATTTCTCTTAGTATATATTTCACTTAGTGCATAATTTCTCCCTTCCTTTTCCTCTGTCTAAACCCTCCTTTCTCCCTTTAAAATACATGGCCTTTCTTTAAGTGATTTTACATAAATGTATGTAAGTAAAAATATATGTGCACACACAGACACACATAGACACAGACATACACAAGACCCACAAGTAGACTTCTAAATATAACCTGATCGGTCTGCATGTTACCCACACATAACCTACTGGAACTACAAAACACTCCCCCACCTAAGGTTCAAGGATCATTGTGGAAGATGGAGCTGAAAGAGTGTAAGAGCCAGAAGATCTGGAAGATGGCTGGGAGATTTTGTCTCCTAGGAACATCAGAATTTATAACAATAAAGTCTCACCAACATGACTGCCTCAATGAGCTGAACAAGAAAGAGCAACAATCAACATGGTTTCAACTTTCATTAACCGAAGAGGATACAACTGTAAAAATTCTGGAGTTTAAAAAAGCAACAAGAATAGCCTTGAGGGCAGAGCTAAGTAAACTCCTTCCTGAAGGAACCAGCATACTCTGTAGATCACTATCATGAAAGAAAGAAAACTAACATGCTCATCTGCATAAAGTATCAGGTGAACATCACGAGTACTGGTTTTATCAGTTAAACATTAGAATACAGTTTCCCCTTACCTTATAAAACGATCATTGCGAATGAGCAGGAGATGCTGAAGAATAGAAAGAAAATGTCCCTCTGCTCGAGTTTCCTTAACTGTGTCCCATAACATGCTGTAAACATCAGATGCTTCAGTGAGCTGATTAAGGACAATATGAATTTATTCAAACCCTACACCAAGCAGCTAGTATAACACAGTGTCTGCTTCATGAAGGCTTGGAAGATTTGTATACAAACTGTCTAGTGATGTCTGTTTTTAAAGGGTTATCTAGGAATTGAGTGTAGAGACATCAGGGACTGAAATTTCACTTGAAACTTTTTCACCCTTCACAATCAGCTGTGCGAGAACATACAGGGGGCACACAGCCAACAGCCTGCTGGGAAGACCCACTAAGTTCTAAGGATGTCCTGAGCACCAAAGCAGGTGCATCAGTGGGACGCCATAGGAGAAAAGAGGATTGTGGTATGGCTCAGAAACAGTCCAGACACTGTATACCCATCAGTTTACAGGAGGCCTCCAAGGTGATGCAACCATTGTAGAGAAAGGAGGCTTCACTAGGTAGAGATTCTCTCAAATCCAATACTACAAAGAAGACAGGCTACAGCCATATGGACAACAGACTGTACACATAATATAGCAATCTAGTCTAAGGGACTCACTTAACTAACAGCAGCATTCCTTTCCACAAAACAACAAACTTACACTACTACAATAGTGATACTTTAGTAACACATACACATTTGATTTCATGTTCCTATAGAAGGACTTAAGAGTTCCACAGAGCAAAGTTCATTATTATGGATGAAACAGTCATTGTACATATCTTGTGACTGGGAGTCAGTGCAAAAGGATATTCAAGTTCAGCTCTAATGTCTTCAAGGCGATGGAAAAACTCACTCAAATCTTCTTCTTTGTGCTCATCAAAGACTTTAAGTTGTATATCCAGGCCATCATTCTTAATGCCCTTTAAGTTCTATAGAAATTAGGTAAAAAATATGATGGATTATGTTTTCAGTATGGGAAAATTGTCAATAACATAAACAATAAACCAATCACTCAACCTGACTTGCAGAATTCAAACACTTAAAGTATTAATACTTAAATTTTATCATCTATATTTCAAAACTAGATTTTTATACTCAAGTCTTTTCCCGCAGATAAATTATTCTTGAGAGTAATTTATCTAAATTTCCCCCACTCAAGTACACTTCTAATTTAAATATTAATGAGGAGACTGCAGGGCACTTACTGGCAATATCTCTTTCAATCCACAACGCATAAATTCATTTCTGAGGTGAAGCCTGAAGTCCAAATCATCAGGAGATGTAACGAGAGCATTTATGAGCTGCATACAAGCAACCTACAAGAGATTACACGGGGGACAGAGAGAGGGCTTACAGCACTGGAAACAAAGAGAGCAAAGGGGAGGAAAGCAAGCTTCAATCCAATGACTATCAAATATCTCCCCCAGGAAAGCCTAATAAGTAAAATATCATTTATATAAACATGCATACACGTATAAAACAAAAACTTATAGATTCAAC
The DNA here is from genome assembly GCF_000001635.26 of Mus musculus. NCBI lineage: Eukaryota > Metazoa > Chordata > Mammalia > Rodentia > Muridae > Mus > Mus musculus. Next base: position 86,986,310 of record NC_000080.6, read on the forward strand.
TAAATTTTCATTTATTTGCAGGATGATATGCAGAAAACGAATTTTCTCTTCACGGAAAGTTCATGTAGAGCTGAAATTCTTCCTTAATACCATTCTAAACACATACAATACAAACAGAAAATATGGTAAATAAAAAACTGTAAGGATGTGAGTAAAAGGAAAAATAGAATAGTACAGTAATTTTCCATTCCTCAAAAGAATCCAAATTCACAAAAATCTCAAGTTCAACAAGATCCTAAATATGGCTGAGAAGGCTACTATAAAAATAAATTTTAAAAATTTGGACACACAGTGGTACACACTTTTAATCCCTAACTCTGGAGGCAGAAGCAAGGGGAACTCTGTCAGTTCGAGGCCTGAGGGGTCTAACAAAGCAACTTCCAGAACAGCCAAGGATGTTACACAGAGAAACAAACGAACAAAAAAGAAAAAACAATGGATGGATGGGTAGGTTGGTAGGTGGGTGGGTGGGTGGGTGGATGGATGGATACATAAAGAGATACACAAATACATAAATGGATACATAGGTATACAGATACATAGATAGGAATAATTAAATATGATGAAAAAACTAATTGGCATTGCCTAAGTAAGGATTGTCAGGCAATCGCTCTTATACTTCCTTGAAAATTCAACCTGAATGTACATTGTATTTATGAGCAAAGTAAAGTATATAGTTCCTGAGATGGAACTGACCTAAACATCCCCTCCGTGAGGACTAGCTGTCATGGAAGCACAAGGCACTATATACGCTTCCAAAGGAGGGAAGCAGCCAAAAATTCCACACAGCTATGACCCTTATAAACCACATGTATGCCCTCGATGGCACTGGCACCCTAACTGTGCAGCAGTGACACGCAAATGTTGATGACAACAAGCAGCTCTCTAACTGGAATTGAGACACATTCCACAGGTAGAGACCATGCCTGGTACTGAAAAGCTATATAACCAGTTGGTACTAGTGAATTAACAACACTGGAGGAGAGTCTAGAGTCACTCATTTACTAAAGCAAAAGAATCCCTAACAACAATCTAAACATTAGCTCTTATATCTACAGGTTAAGTGTAAGTCTTCACCCTTCAGCAGGTAAGATCCTCCTTGCAACAGATGGAGGCCACTAGCAAAAGAAAAAAAAATCACAACTAATAAAACTAAAAAATTGTAGATCATAGCACCAATGCATACAGCCAACACTCATTCCCATGCCTAAAGCCCAGGGGATATAGCAGAAGGGAAGATGGAGGTGTAAGAGCCAGGGACTCAGGGAGTTTCTTCTGAGATTCCATCCCTAGGAACTTTAGCCCAAAGCTAAAGTCTCATCAACAAGAGTGTTCAAATGTGAGCCATCTAAGACAGTAGTAATGGGGGTGCCAAAGTGGATAGTAAAAACCTGACTAGGACACAACTCTGTTCAAAGAACCATAGGCAAGAGAGGAAAGCTGGGAGAATGAGGTGTGGCCTTCCCTGGTGCAAGGACGTACCAATTAATTGGTTGTCCAGTACCAAACTGTCAGCCCTAAAAACATACATCAAAGTAACACTATACAAACTGAACACATTATGTTTAGGAACATAATTATGTATTCATGAAATAAAAATTAGTAAAAAGAGGTTATGAATTTAAAAGAGAGCAAAGACTGGTGTATGAGAGAGTTAGAAGGAATGTGGAATATGTTATAACAATAATGACAAAAAAAAAGAAAGAAGAGAAAAGGAAAATAGTTTCTCTCTGGAGAAGTATTCTTTGTTGTTAATAATGTTATTTTTCCGTGTCTACATTCTACCCCAAGTCTAGCAACAACTACTGGACTACTGATCAATATGTTTGACCTCATGCTGTTCCCTAAATTGTCTTTTCTCCATCCCTTAAGGCAAGGTTTATGTGAATTTAAAATGTTGGTTTTGGATTAAGACACCAACAGGGGTCTCAGTTTCCTGCTGCTTGAAAAACATAGTAGTAACTTTTTAATTTGATACCTAAACACTAAAATCTGACCAGCATGCCTCAACTGTCAAATCGCAAAATTTTTTAAGAGGAGATAGGAACTATAGCAGAAAAGCAGAAAAAGAGAGAAAAAAAAAACACTTTAAAAAATAGAAAACATAAAACAGTCAACCTTTCTAGTACATATTCACTCAGCTGTGACCAGTTCATGTCAAAAAGTCAGGTTTAAATGTTTTTTTTCTATTCCCTTCCCTTTCCATACTTGGTACACATAACACTTTCCTTCAAAGCAATAGAATGTAATTTTCAAAACTCTAAACAAAGATGGAGAAAGGGAAGAAAAGATATAGGAGGAAGAAGAGAATGATTTTTGCTAATTTTTCAATACTTGTCTATATTCAGGGAAGTATACATCAGTCTCATTTACCAAAGTTGTAGAAAAATGAAAACTATAACAAAGTAGGAAAAGTAAACAAAATTAGTAGAAAATAGTGTCTAAGCAGCATTCAGAGTAGTTAATAGTAGTAGGAAATTAAATAACAAGAAGGCATAGAATGACCCAAATCATTTCTGGGAAAGATTCACAAAAATAACTTGGCTGAGAAGGAAAAGTTGATAGTTAAAGTTTGTGCTAAATCTATAAAATCTTTTCCCAACTCTAATAATTGCTTCATGCCTTCCAACTACATGTCAATTAATCTAAATCACACAATATATCTGTAAATATCAAACCATATTGATTTGTGTGAAAGAGGAACAACTCAATAACCAAAGGGAAGACCAAAGAATCCTTCAGGATACAGAGTTCTGGCATAGCGTCCACACACACACACACACACACACACACACACACACACACACACACACACACACACACACACACACTGTACTGTAGCACTTCAGGATACAGAGCTCTGGCATAGTGTCCACACAAACACACATTACTGTAGCACACCATAATTTCATGGCGGGTTAACTGGTTAGCTGTGAGTACTGGCCAGAATCTATACTGTGGTGATTTGCAGGAAATGTCCCCAAGAGTCCCCTATGTTTGAATGCGTGATCGGATCGTGGAACTGTTTAGGGAAGGGTGAGGAGACACAGCCTTGATGGAGAAGGTGCAGTCTTGTTAGAGGAGCTGTGTTACCAAGAGTGAGATGTGGGGTTTCTTGAAACCCTGCTCCCTATCTGCTGGATGGAACGTTCTCAGCTACTACTCCAAGCCATGCATGTTTGCCGCCATACTCCCTGGCCTTGATGATTATGGACAAATCTCCTGAAACTGTAAGCAAGCCCTCAATTAAATGCTTTCTTCTAAAAGTTGTTCTGGTCCTGGTGGCTCTTCACAGCAGTAAAAGAATAACTTAGACATTGACCATGCAAATAAACTTAGAAACTGAAAAACTCTCAGGAGCTGCAAAAGCATACAGGAGAAGCTGTATACGTGAATGTAGACAAAAACTTACAAAGCTAAAACCACTCTACGTGCTAGAAGGCAACAGTTTACTATATGGGAAGAATAGGAACTAGTATTAAATGAGAAACAAACTCCATTTAATAGAGACACCAATTCATGAGTCAAGAGGAAGATGATGAATGATGGACAAAGACACTGGGATACAATTTTTTCTGCACAAGCTGACAGCGAGGGCCCATTGCTGAAACCAACACCTACACAACTCATTAAATATAGAAATGTTGTGCCAGTGTGTACTTGAGCCTTCAGCCCTATGGTCCAGCATCTTTGTTACAGGAAGACATTTTGTAAGCTGTCAAAAGAGAAACAAATACCAAACCAGCTATAAATCCTTTATCTACAATGATGTACTACCTTCAAGATATCCTAGCGAAATGGTGGGACACTATTAGAAGCAACCATCCAATTACCACTGCTTGGGTGAGCAAGTACTGGAGATTACAATGCCCAATGAACTATAATAAAACCAATTATTACTTGTCTAAAAAAAAGGAAAAAGAAAAAGATATAATGATAAAATGACTCCTAATGATATTCTGCTATACTCATAGATCAGTGACTTACTCAGCCAACATCAGAGAAGCTTCCTACTGAAGGAGATGGAAACAAATACAGAGACCCACAGCCAGACTTTTCCTAGAGAACGAGAAAACATGGAACATGCATCCCTAAACAGAATCCCTCCCCTCAGCACTCATGAAACTATGGAAGACAAGGGGGGCAATTGTAAGAGCCGGAGGGGATGGAGCACACCAAGAAAACAAGGCCCTATACGTACATCAACATAAGCAAAACTCTTTTGACCTGACAGAGATGAAGGCAGCATGCACAGGGTCTGCACCAGGTCCTCTATGTTTATATTATGGCTTTGAATTATACCATGGCTTCTACTGATTGTAAGGGACTCCTAGGCGTGAGTAGGAGTGGGTCTCTGATTTCTGTGCTTTTTCTTGGGCTCTGTTTCTTCTGTTGGGTTGTCTTGGCCAAGTTCAATGTGATAGGTTTTGTTTTATCTTGTTATAGTTTATTTTTAAAACATGAATGAAAACTTAGCAACTAATGTAATGGTTACCAACTAAACTGTCATTTACATCTTCTGAGAGAAGGAAAATCAGTTTTTACCAACAGAGTGACAGACACTGGTATATTAACTACCCTAGGACAAGTCTCATGTTCAGGAGTAAGTAACCAATACACAGTGGACTCTCAACGTTTTACTCTGTGCTTTTATTTGGTTATAGTTTAATGTTTTGTTGTTGTTTATTATAAGATGGGTTTTGCTTAATTTTGTTTTCTGGGTTTTTGGTGGGGTTGTTAGAATAGATTTTTTTTTTCGTCTTTTTATTTTTAAGAAAAAAATCACAAGTTGGGTGCATTGGAAGGGGTAAAAGATCTGAGAGGACTTAGGGGAGGGAAATATGATCAAAATATATTTAAATCAGTATTTACTTTTAAAAATTGTTTTAAGTAAAAATTAAATAGTTTTAAAAAAAAACAGAAAAACGGGGGAGAAAATAAGTTAACCTGTTCAAAAGCATGTGCCATTTCATTAAATTTCAAGTAATTCAAGTCTCATACTGTGTGTGTAAGCAGGGAAACTGAGCAAAAGACCCAAAGAGATGAAGCTGTGAAGACCCCAGGGTTGCGTAAGGTTATCACACTGAATTCTATGAATAAGAGGTACATTAATAATGACATACTCAGTTTGGTAAATTAGTAGAGAATAGAATAAGAAGCATTACTCAATCATGTAAGAAAGGTTTGAAGCATTTGACATATCTAGAAGAAAAATTGAGAGACCTGGGAAGTGAGTTTGAAATATTGGCAACCCATGTCTCTCTGAATAGTAAATGATGCCAGTAACAGAGACACATAAGGCAAGGGGAACAACACTGCCCAATGAAAAGGATAAACTCTGTTTTTAAGAGTCTGAGTCTTTTATCTATACTAGAAATCCTGAACTTCATTAGAATTGATCAAATTACTCATTAATTACCTTAACTAAGGATAGTAACAGAAATTCAAGTGACAAAAGGCAGTATTCATAAAGATGGATTTACCAATGTCTGCCTCATATTCAGAAGATGTAAAATATTATCCTCATCAACTTAGATTAAACTAAAGCAATTGTTTCAAAGGCATGACAAAACTACTTTCCCCTAGAGCTTAAATGTGAGAAAATAAATTACTCACATGCCCCTAAATGCATCCTAATTAGAATAAAGGGTCTATCTATACGCATCAAAATATAGGTCTCCATATTATTGGTTCATATCTTCTAGCCTAACAGGTGCCTATTCTGCACTAGACACTGTTCTAGATGTTAGATTTAGCTATGACAAGGAGACAGGAGTTGTTTATCTACTCCTGTACTATTCAGAGTGAGTGTTGATCTGATGAAATACCATCATGAAAAGCAATATGTGGGAAGGAAGGACTTATTTGGCTTACATATCCAGAGTCACAGTCCACTGAATGAAGCCACTAGAAGAACTCAAAGGGGGCAGGAACCAGCAGGAACAAGCTGATGCAGAGACAATGGAGGAGTGGGACATACTAGCTTGCTCAACTTACTTTCTTACTTACTGGAAATCAGGACCAGCCTAAGGGTGGCTCCCACAAAGGAGAGTGGATATAGGCAATAGTACCAGAAAAAAAGTCTTCTATGTAGTACTAGAAAAAAAGTTTCTCTGCAGTAGTAAGTGAAAACCAGTATCTCAAGTGGGATCATTGGTATGAAATCGAGAAAAGAAGACATTTAAAGAAGGGTTTTAATCTGTAGGTTGTGGGAGTCGTAAGTAAAGGAGCACTAGAAGAGTGGAAAGGGATGAGGGAGATTATAGAGTCTAGAAGAAAGGAAATACGATGACCTGTGTCAAATGCAACTATAGGACAAGAAAAACCTTTTCTACAAAAGGACAGAGTGACTCACTGTTCAACAGCCCGAACAGGTAGCCCAGAGGGTAGCCCACCTACCTTCTTCTGTATAGTATAAGCAAGCAGAAAACAAAGCATGCAATTCAAACTGACTCAAAAATATTCTCTTCTTTACTCCAAATGCATCATTATACATGAGAAACACTGCTCTTTAACCTTGGTTTAAGCATTTCTACATAAGGACACTTTAATTGTTACAAAAAAGATTCAATTCTAAAGTTTCAAAAGCAAATACTCTCTTCCCAATTATTAAAAAAAAAAATCTTTCATGAACAAAAAAAACTTTAACAACACAATTACTACCAGGAGGGTTTGGTGGGAAGTCAGGCTCCCGTTCTTGCAGAAGTACAACAGATTTGTTCCAGTGCAGCTGCAGCATAAGGACATACCCCATTAAGTGAGTCAAACTGAACTTACACTAGCACCACAACTATCACTACTGTCCAGAGCTAGACACTAAAGGCATAACCGAAGGCAACAAAATAAATACAATAAACCAGCCAACTCAAAATTACATAATACAAAGGATGAAATCCACCACAAGCAATCTCAAGAACAAAGCCAACAATAAAAGAAAATCATTAGAATTAGAAAGAGGTTGACAGGACAAAGAGGTTTCCTGACCTTGAAGGTGATGGAAAGTTTCTCCAAACACAGATGCATACCTCCTAAACTCCTCTGGGTACACAATTTACTTCTATCTCTCATTCGCCTCAGCATGCAATAAGAGAGAAAGTAAACAATTTATGTGCATTTAACCTTTGTCTTCTGAACCTTTGTGCACAAATAGGCTTAAGCACAAAATTCAAGGTACATTAGCATATGTGATGCCCAATTTTTCTAAGACCACCAGAGCAGAGAAAACTATGCTGAAGGAATTTAGAGTAGAGTCTACTGAGAGGGAAAGTGCCTTTAGAAAAGTCAGCTTGGAGTTAACATGTTCTTTCTGGATATAAGTAGATGTTTGGGTAAATAAACCTGTGGCTAGACTACACTGTGAAGAAAGAGAGTGCTTTCAGGAGCTCAAACCAGACTGAAAACAAGTCCCGGGAAATAATGCAATGAGAATTCAATCATCTCTGACTGTTCACTCTCCAGCCCTGGAAGACACAGCTTCAACTGTTCATCTTCCTACCCTACAGTGGAAATCAACCATCTCTCTACACAATCAAATTTCACATTTGTCAAGTTAAGATGAGTAAATGATGCTTATAGATAAAGAAGTTACCTCCAGAATATAAAAAGCTTTACAGATTTTTAAATAATATATATATATTAATTCAGAAACTAAATAGACTATGTAATGTAGATAAACCCCAAAACAGTAATGTGAATCAAAGTAAGGCTCTATAATCTTATTTATACTCCCAATTGAATGTTCAATAAATGATAGATATGGTTAGAGAACAAGCCAAAACTTGAAAAATGCAAATGCCCTACCCACAAATTCAGGAAAATGAATTGTAATACTCAGGGCTAGAATTTGCATGATCAGAAAGATGAAACACAAACCCACATTTTAGAAACATTTACTCCCCTTGAGACATCATTAGTTCCTGCCACGTCCTCCAGTGCATTTTGTGGAAACTAATACCAAGTAATAGACAGCTGAAAAATAATGGTGCATAAGCCTCTTCCGGGTGGGAGTACACACGTGTCACATACCTCAGGTCTGGTGAAACTCTAAGATCCGAGTGATTTTAGAAAAAAACAAGTACGTGGCCCACAAGAAGAAGACACATCTCAACCAGTCCTCAATATAAGTTCACTCATTCAATGATAGAGGTGGTTTAAAGAAAGGATTTAAGCGTGTTTTGAGTGAGAAAGTGAACCAAAGACACTAACTCTGCATCTCTCAAAAACATTTCCCAATCCTCCCTGTAGTGGCGATTCCTGGTTGCCAACTTGACTATATTTGGAATGAACTACAATCCAGACTGGAAGGCTCACCAGTCACCCTTATCTGGAGGCTTGGAGATAGAAGTTTCTGATCTGGATCTTGGTATGGAGATCTTGAGGCATTGTGGCTATGGATTCCAGAAGATTAAATCTCCAAGTTCAAGGTCATCCGGGATTAAAGGTGTGGTGGAACACACTTTTAATCTGGGCTACACTTTCTGCTGGAGACAATATAAGGACATTGGAAGAAGGGAGTCTCGCTCTTGCTCCTTCGCCTGCTTGCTGGGTGAGACTGAGTAACTGCTAGATCCTTGGACTTCCATTCACAGCTTCGACTGAACCATTGTTGGGAACTGGGCTGCAGACTGTAAGTCGTCAATAAATTCTTTTACTACATAGAGACTATCCAAAAGTTCTGTGACTCTAGAGAACCCTGACTAATACACTCTCCTTAACCAGACTTGTTCTACCCAAACAAATCCTCCTTCATAAATCAGAAACTTGAGACAGTCTGGTTTTTTTTTTTTTTTTTGAGTAACAATGTAGAGGAAATTGTCCTGTACTACATAAGTCAAAGTAGTGAGGGTTCCTTTCTACTGGAACTGAATCTAGAGTACAATGAATACAATAAAGGACTCGAGAAACATCGAGAATGAAAGCAAAGCAAGAAAGAAGGTGGCATTTCTTGGATCAGTATTTTGTTCCCTATTGCAAGACAATTCCCCAGAGTCACTCTCAATTATGCAGAATTTATAGTGGAGGCTTTGCCATACTTGCACCTACACAATGCTTATCTCAAAGTGCCTTAGAAAGCAGAGAAAATGTCTTCTTCCAGGTCAAAGGACAAGTAAGCCCCTGATTCAGTGTCCCCTTAAGGCAATACCTAGAGTTCATTTGAAGAGAACACTGTTCTGTAATCTCAATGGCCCTCTCTTACAGCAAAATCTGCCATCACCACACCAAAATGTTTCTACCATTTGTAAAAGGGATCTTTGGAGGTCTACCATACACCACAGTGCACAGCTGTGTGTGTCTACCATCTGTGGGATGGGGAATCACATAGACAAAAATAAAACGATGGACAGTCTTTAAGGATGCTCCAAGAGGGTAAAAGAACTGGTCATTGGAAGGCCATTACACAGTGGCTGGTAGCTCCATACAGACATTTTCATTTAAGGCCCCAAGGCCTTCGGGAGAATGAACCTTTCTAAGAGTACCATGTATGCCTTCACAGTTAAATATATTAGGTGGAAAGCAAACACTAATTAGATGGGACATTATATGTAATTATGAAAGATGGAGCCCTCAGAAAACTCTGGAGAAAGGCTGGCTGCCTTAGCTGCCCTGAGACGCTTACTAGAAGGAAAGGTGATTCATCAAGTACATCCTCACGATACACAGCACACAGCCAAGATGATACGACTCTGTCACCATTTGAGCTGAAGTGGCCAAGAATATCACATTAACCACGGATGCATTCTGGTCAGCTACAATTCTCTGTCTGGGATGTAAAGACTGTATGAGATTTGTTTCTTCAAACGCCTTCTGTAAATAGCCCTATACAAATCATACACAGTATGAGCTTCACAGGATGGGAAATGGGGCACATAGAGCTTAAACCGTGCCTTCTGCTATGAAGATCTTTTGTGGACTGAGGAGACAATTCAAGGAATAAAGGCCTTTCCATACAAGCATAACAACCAGAAGTCAGACCAAGCATGCAGTACCTCATAATCCCAGCTCTAAGGAGGCAGCGATAAGGATCCCTGAGTAACCAGGCCAGCAAACTAGCCGGAATGAGTGACCTATACAATTAGTGAAATGTCCTGCCTTAATAAATAAAGAGGATAGTGCTAGATTTTAGATGTAGAATATAGATACAAAGGGCAGGAAAGAAAACAATGTCCACACTCAACAGATATCATTGTCACAGACAGTGTGTCTTTCTTCAGGGCATGAAGGGGCTGTGGGAAGGGATAGGGGTATTTGTAATTTATATAGAGCCTTGGAAATTATAAAATTGATCAACTGTGGAGGGCTAGGTTAGGGTATGGGTCTCTTCTTCTTGGAACTGTTAACTCAAGCAAGACAGGCTATCTGATGAAACATGTTGTCTCAGCAAAGAGTCCTCTCTGGGTTGTGGCCTAATGACTATGGTTGATCAAGCTCAGCTGCAGTCTCATAGGAATCAAGTTTTTACAAGGAAAGTACTCTACCAGAGAGAGATGAAGAAAGCTTCTCTATCAAACTGCAGGCTCCCCAAGGATGCAGACATGGAAACAAAGACCCACATACACATCTGCCTACGAATGCAAACATGCAGTTACATATACATACTACATGTATGAAATGAAGAAGGAGGACATCTTTCTAAAATTTCTGGGAGATTTTGTCTGAGAAAGGCACCCATTAAACTGCCAAACTGACTATGTTAGACTATGCTCTTAAAATTCCCAGACACACGTTCAGAATGAAGAGATGCCTGGAGGTGGGGGGGGGGGGGGTTGCAGCTCTCACCACAGTCTAGAGGCCATATCCACCCAAGAAAAATCAAAGATGCACTAAAAGTTTCAGTCACCCTTTGAATCCTTTCCTAAAAACCAATCAGTCCTGATTAACAACAACAAAAAAATGTCAATAGGCGCTCCTCCACCCTAGGATAATTCTTCTGACACCCCAGCAGTGGACAGATTTGGCTAAAGGTAACAAAGATCCATGTACTGTGGAAAGAACAAGGAAAGGAGAAACTGTGGCATGGATCAGAAACTGCTTAGCCTACACTGACCCCAGACATCCTCAAAGGACGATGTGGCTGACATTAATGGACATCACTGTGACAGGCACTTCAGTTCTTCCAAGGAAGCTACAGCAGATTTACCTGCCCAAGCATCCCCAAGACCAGTTTGAGCAGCATCAGAACTGGCTTTTCTACGGGGACCTTGCTGTAACTTGACACTTCTCCTCTGTCTTACATTGAGCACATGTTTCTTACATAAACTCCCCGGGCTTTCTGGAAATCCTATAACGCACTCAGTATCATTTTCTGCATAAATGGTCCAAAATGGATTAGGCTGTTTGCAGCTGAAAGGTTCTTTCTGATATATTTGAAAAGAGAAACTATTCTACATTTATTTCAAGCCTAATGTTTTTACTTTTAATCTATTTTCCTAAAAATAAAACTAAGGCCTGAAAGATAATCGTTAATTCATCCCAGGCTTACAGTTGCAGTCTCTTTCCAGACTATATCAAAAGAAGAAAAACAGGCTTCATTCCATCATAGTCACAATCAGAAACTATCTTTATTATCAAAACAAAAAAATCTTAAATTTCCCTTTAAGACAGATAATACCAGAAATACACATATCAATAAAAGATCCTCATTATTCTTTATTAAGTCCCATTTTCTCCAATTTAGAAGCAAACAATTGGTTTCTATTTTATTTAGTAACAAAAAAGTTTTATTTTTAATATGGTGATTGCTAATATCACTCACACTAGTACATTTTAATAAATGCAAATTACACCGCTAATAGAATGAAGTGGGCACTTAGAACAACAGCTTTATGGGAAAGCATAGCTGGAGCACTCTAAGATGTGCCTTATTTGAGGAAGATTCAGAAATATGCCAGAGACAAGAGTGTTTTATATTGTATTACTATATGTTTATATTATATTACTATAATTACTTCATTGGAAAGAGCATACCCAGTAATACTCCCCAAAAGTAACACTGCTTTGTCTTCTTATATGAGGAGATGGGTAGTTAATTGACTTTCCAGAAGATGATACGTTTTAGTCTTAAGCTTGCCAGTTTTTAGGTACTTTATACCTTAGATTTAATAACCAGAAGCCTCAATCATGAAGTAAAATCCTTTGGCACGCATGGTGGAACACACCCTTAATCCCAGCACTCCAGAGGCAAAAGGAGGCTGATATCTCCAAGTATAAAGCCAGCACATTCTACTACATAGAAATCTCCACAAGAACCAGGCCTATTTGATTGATTGGTTGATTGACTGACTGACAGACAGACAGACAGATAGATAGATATGATGGGTGGGTGGATGGATGGACAGACAGATAGGTCGACAGGTGGGTGGAGGGACCAAGGGAAGGAGGGAAGGAAGGAGACAGAGAGAGGGATAGAGTAGGGGAGAGAGACAGAGAGAGGGAGAGAAGGAGAGAAGGAAAGAGAGACTGGGTGGTGGAAACCTGGGCTAGAGGGAGATGGCTAAGTGGATTAAGCCTTTACTGAGCAAGCATAAGGACCTGAGTACAGAGCTCCAGCCCACATACGGATGTACACAGTGGCACATCTACCTCTAATCCCAATGTTTCTACATCAAGTTAGGAGGTAGAGACAGACGACTCCCTAGAAACTCATACGCCAGTTAGCCAGTCATACTGTAAACAACAAGAAACCCCTTCTCAAACAAGGGGGAAAGGAAGAACAGGACCTAAAGGTATTCTCTCACATCCACAAATGTGCTGTGATCAAGCCAGGCTTGTACATTCAATAAGCCAGACCTGTTAGACTGCAACTAGTGTCTGAGTGGTTTGTGCAGTAATCCACAGATCCCAAGGACAAAGAGAAACACAATCATGGAAGAGATAAGAAGCAAAAGTAAGGGTGAATAGAAAAGGCAGGAGAGAAGGTAGATGAGAAGAGGCAGAGGAAAACAAAACGTTCAGAAAAGAAATGCAAGGGGTCAGTAGTCAAAACAAGCAACCCTGGCTGTGGGCATGCAGGTCAGTACAGGACACTTTTGAACCCCAACTTATTAACTCCCTCAGCAAGATGAGAAGCTTGTTCTAGAAGCTGAACACAAGCAAGAGGTACCCATTGTCCTGATCTCCAGTCCTGCAAACTGACAAAAGTAATGAGTCCAGTAACAGGGTTTCAAAGGAGCCACTCATAGTATGTTATGTGACATAACATGGTCAAGGCCTATCAGGGCTATATATAAATTTGGTCATAATAACATCTTTTTAACTTTTTAACACAATAAGTAACTGAGTATTATTGATTGGGTTTGCTATAACTGTGAAGAGGTAAACACTGTCATGGATGACCATGAGCCTCACTCTTACTTAGAGATACTCCTAATATCAGTTATAAAATCTAAAATGACAAGTCATAATTCATGTAATGAAGACACTACCTTAAATTTAAAATACTTACTAAGCATCACAGGACTCTGTGATGTGGTCTGTAGAAAATTCTGTAAGTTTACACAGTTGGAAAGTCAACCTAAGAGTATTCACCAATACATCTGTAAGATGTCCTGAGAATACAAACTAGAATTCTATACATTCATTATATATAAAAACAAAAGGACATTTGCTGTTATATGATGTTTACATAAAATTCAATCACAAGGCAGTTCCAACAATACACAAGATATTTCTCTCAGAACGAGCTTTGAAAACAGGTACCTACTTGCAGGTTCACTGAGTTATGCCGGAGGCCTTCCACAATGGAAAAAAATCTGTCAATCTTTCTTTCTTCTCCAGCTGAAGTCAAGGCTTCTAACACTTCTTCAAGGCTATCAGAAATTTAGAGTCTATTAATTAAATTGCAATGATCAAATAACAAAATCAGCAAAATACAGCCAGTTTAATGTGTTGTTGAGTCAATGTGCCTAGCCAATGGCAGCATTAGGAGTAGCTTAGGGAATTCACACCATTCCTGTAAGCACGTAGCAACTGTACAGGTCAGTGGCTGCACTGTGCCGGCTCCAATCACACCCACCCTGCACTTCCCTTGCCCCACTTCTCCCTCGCCTCAGGTTCTCAGTCTCTTCCCTAAGTTCACAGTCTTCTACTTTGACATTAGCTCCTTTCCCCCAGTGGTATCCACTTAAGGCAAAGCACAGTGTCTTTCTATCTGGAATACAACGACACTCTAAGGACCTATTTTGATTTTTTTCCTGGCAATACCTTGTAAAGGTATCCATCAAGCATCTATAAATTACCAAATAGCAAGGACTATTTTAGCAACTGTTACCAATATAAACTCATACTGGATTTTCATTTTACTGTTTTATTGATTGAAAAAATAAAAAAACTGTAAAATGTGATACAAGGTTTTAATGCATGCTGGAGCCATGCAATCTTAACTCACAAAAAGTATATCTACCTCCCACATATGTCATTCTCTGATATCAAAAGCATTTAAAACTCTCTCTACTGTTTTTGAAACATAAATTATCATTTTCAAGATTCAACATATCCTGGAATTTAATGTGTGTACTTGTATGAAGTGGGTATGTTAGTATTCACTTTAATTTAGAAATCAAGGCAGCAAAGGATTGAACAACTTGATCACAGTGTAACACCTTCTCCAAAATAGTGATGCATGAATCCAGACAGCCTATGAAACAATCTCTAAAACATTCTCAACCAATATATAATATCTTTTAATTAAAAAATGTGACAGTTAAAAGCAAATAGTAGCAAAATACAATAAATCATTAAATATAAAATGCAATATTATACAAAGAACATTTTCCCTTTTAAAAAATATAAATTCATCTTCTGTGTATGAAAATATGCAATCCTAAATGCTATGTTAATCACTATCACATTCATTCAAATTCAATAAACAATAAAAATAATACAAAAGAGCTGACCCTCGCATTCAGAGGTCGTGTGCTTGCTTAGTGCATCTGAAGCCCTGGACCTCATTCCCAGCACTGCAAGCAGGAGTTGAACAAAATATGACGATGCCGACGACAACCAAGACAACAGAGGGGAAGAAGGGGGAGGGAAACAAAGAGAGAATAAAATGGAAAAAGAAAGTAGGGAAAGAAAAGAAGGGAAGACAAAGGAAAAGCAGAAGAGCGTAGGAGATAAAGTGTAAGAAGAAAAGGAGCAAACACAGAGAAAGAAAAGAGGAGTAAAAAAGAGGAAGGAGGCAGTGGAAGGAATGGAGAACAAAGACTGAAAGGGAAAACAGGAGGCAGTGCACATCAGGACCACACATCAGCATATGTGCCAACTCTTTGATTTGCATACTAAAATCTAAACAACCTTCTAGATTAGAAAAGTAATGAAATTGTATGCTTGGTGTTTTCCATGGCTGGGACCACAGTCCAATTAGCTAGATGACTGCTATAGGCACATGTGCACAAGGAGCCAAGTTTCATAGTGGTGTCTAACCAGCCAACTCCAGCCAGGCTGAGGCAGTCAGTAGTGTCCGCTCTGACAAGATTGCCCCAAGGCTGACTCTGGTGTGAACAGAGAAGTTCCACCAAAGAACACAGGTTAAGATCACATGGGAACTGTGATCAGGAGCCCTGTGGGTTGCATGCTTTGAAATGCACAGCTCGCACTGTCAGAGGAAAGCTCATTTCCCACAGAGCATTCCAGCAACTCTGACCCACAGAAGAATCTACCAGGGTTTTGCTTCTGGACATGTCTTGCTTATTACCTTAGATGCTCCTCTGTGTAAGCATAAAGCTAGCATTAGTAACCTAAAAATACATATGGAATCCATCACTGGATGTGGTTGCCAGTATACACCTTGATGAAAACTCTCCTGTCTCTGGATTTTACCATCGCATTAAATGTCTTATTGAAGCCAGGCTCTAGCCTAGGCCTTTCAAACTAATAGAGCCAGGACTGTTTCAATTCTATGATAACTATAAGCACTGTCTTTGCTATTCAGTTGTTCAGTTTTCTCATTTAAAAAAACATTTTAAAGGATTACTTATAAATTAGAATCCTAATCTTGCTTAAGGAGAGGGCTGTATCTCTTATCACTGGGCTATATGTTGAGTAGTTGATTATTGCAACCATAATAAATGTAACCAAGCCTAGAAGCTTCAGCGGGTCTTTAGTACTACTACATATTTAACCTGTCACGTGCTTACATATAAATTTTCAAAAACTAATGTACATGTTCTTAGAAAAGGTTAGTGTGACTCACAACCTCAATTAATTGTTCATAAAAAGGAATTAGATAATAAAAGAACCCACTTGTATATTTCCACCCTCCCCTTAGAATTTTTACTAAAGGATACGCTTAAGCAGTTTAAAATACGATGAGGAAATCGGTTGTTCATAGAATTATTCTAGTCTCCTAATTAATAGTCTGCTTAACAAAATGACTGGACAAATATTACAATTATGCAGATAAGAAAGTGAACAAACTGCCTGTTACTAAGTCATGATGTCCACTGTGACGGCCTGAGAGTCACCGACGCAGCGGTCGGCCCCAGTGGGAACTTACATGCTTTCCTCGCCGACAATGCACACTGCAGACAGAAGCTTCACCACGTCTGCCATCATAGCGGGCTGCCTGGGATCCATGGCTTTTGCCAACAAGGAAAGACTCCTCTTGTCACTCATAATCCTTTCTAAGCCATACTGTAGTAGCATTCAAAATAAGTTAAATGTTAGGAGAGATTTCAAAAGAACAGTGTGTATGTTTGTAAAATTACATTTACATCTAAGAAAGACAAAGTATAAAGATCTTATAACACCATAAAAGTTTCCCAAGTATTCATTTTATGGTAAGAGCTATGAGAATCGGCCAAACGCAAAGAACCTATGGAGTAATAAGGAATTCTCAAGTGGCATACAAAACAAATGGACAAATATTAAATAGCCATGAGGACAGGGGCATCTCTGCTCTGAGGAAGTTGGTGAAGGAGTTACAAGCAAACACACAGACCAGCACTGCCCAAGAGAAAGGGAAGGACAAAACCATGAATAACTATGTGTCGTTTTCATGAAATAAACAAGTTTAGATACAGTTAACCCAGCACATTAAAGGATTATTATTCTAGCATATAAACAATGTAGAACATTATATTTCCTGGAAGATTAAAATCCAGTTGTATTTTATAATTATACCACATCTGAACTCAGACTAGACACATTTCAAGTCTTCAAAAGCTGCCACAGGACAGTCCAGGTCTCGGTGGGAACATGGTTGATAAATGCACAAAGCTAAAGGACAATTTGGAAAGGAAATTGGTAGAAACTGCCATAGTTGCACTATGCACAAATACATGCCTACATATATAATGATTTATGGAAGGATAACATTTTACTTGCTATTGCCATAATACAGCAACCAATTAGAAGATAAGTAGTTAGGTTAAAGGCATATTATTTTAAAGATGCATGTATCTTTTGGCATAACAAGAATCTGCAGCAGTATAAAAACGCATACAAGAGAAGACACTAAATAACACTTCTGCTAAGTAGTACGATATTTGTGGATTAAGTCACTGTTGTGAACACAGGAAACTGAGTCCCAGTTATATACTTATCAATTACAGCTGAAAATGGGCAATATATACAAGTATGAAAGGTAAAACTCAAGAAAGTTTTGGTTTAAGCTTGTTAATCAAATCATATTTATAACTTTATTATCTCTTAAATAAGCACTTATGAAAGAGAGAAAAACCTGACATGGTGCTGAGCTCCCACACTTGCTGGAAAGCAGGAACATGTAGACAGACGTCAGAGGCAGTGCAAACAGAGGAGCCAACCCCACAGAAACGGCAGTGGGAAAAGTTCTCTTTCTCCTTAGTAAAGGGAGAAGGCGTCATGACAATTAAACTGCTCAGGAAGGACTTTAAAAGCTGGCATACAGCTAACGGCCTCATGCCTTGGTAGTGTTGCAGAAAATTGTCAGTTGTCTATAAAGCACCATGGACCTGACCCAGAGAGTCAAAGGTTACCAACTACCAAAGGCAGGCTTCGTCTCACAAACCTGTGGGCTGGGTAAAGCTTGTCTCTGGTGCCTGCCTTCCTAACAAGGTGGCTTCCCCAGACTCAAGACAATCTGTGATGTGCCCAGACAGACTTTCTACCTTTTCCTTCCAAACTTCTGGTTTGAACTACTGTGGAGAAAAGCTGGAATATGAGCACACTCTGATTTTGTGAGTTGATTACCATACTATGACAGCAGAGCCATGCTCTCTAATTAGCTCAAGGTTTAGTAAATAAATAAATCACTCAACAATAAAATGAATAAAAATGGAGTGAAGCGAGATTAGACCTTTTCCATAACTACTACTAAACAGCGAACTGCTGTATACTTCAATAAAATTATGTATGCAAAGACTTAGAAAAAAGAAACTGATTGTGAGAAATAGTTCACTTACCACTGCTAACATGAAAGTGCTTTTTTTTAATGAAGGTTTTTACAAGTGGGAACGCTATCATCAACTTATGAAGGTCTAAATAGGGATCTTTCCTGAATGCCAAGGACCCACTCGGGGTAATATAATTGGCCTGTTCTATACCAGGACCAAGGCTGGGTTCTATTTGTATTCCACAGGAGTCCTATTGTTACCTAACAGAATTCCAGGCTACTAAAGATGAGTTTAAGTTAAAGAACAGAAATACTCTCCCTCTAAAAAGACACCCACCATCAATCCTACATGGCTACGGAGATAAGCAGTGGTCGATGGTGACTGTGTCCCCACAGCAGAGAGAATGTGAGTGGTGGAGAAGACAAACCACAAAAGCCCCTTGCTAATGGGCACACGATTCAAACCCCACCCGCCTGAAGAAAACGAAGTCTTTTTTATTGCCTCAGTATTTTAAAATGATACACTTAAAAAATATTTTAGCTACATTTAATGTGACAAAAGAAATTCATTTCCTTTGAAATGTAAATGAAGAACATATCTAATAAAAAATTGAAAGAAAGAAAATATCTAATAAAAGAAAGAAAAAAAAAGAAAAAAAGAAATTCATTTCCATAGAATATTGCAGTTGTCCCTATCAATGCTATACTTAATTGTTGATACCAAATAACTTAAAGATTGTATTTCCAGCAAAGATTTCACAGTGACAATTAACAAAGTGTGCACCTGCATAGCCAATTCAGTGACGTGTAGGAGAGCTAACTGGGGCCTAAGGCTAATAATCCGACCCACAATACTACGTATGAGAATCTACACATCAAAACAGTAAGCCCACGTGTCAGGAACTGAACTCTGTGCCCTTGTTAGCCTAAGTGCCACTATCAAATTCAAATGCAGTATTTTAATGCCTCTAAATTAACAAAATTTAAGAAATAAAATCTACTATAGCAGATTGCTTAAGAATATAGATGTGTTACCCTCAAATTCTGACAGAAACCAAGTAGGGATGTTATTTTTGTTAGGTACTAATTCATTTTAAACCTTAGTCTTCTCAAATTAAATTTCGGTCACATACAGGCTTTTGGTCTGAATAAGGCACACCTGCCTTTCCTCTCCTGCAAGCTTCATGTCACCTGCAAAATTTCTTCAATTTCGTCACTTTAAAAGCAGGCTGGGAAGGATTTTCAAATTCTCACTCTAGGACTTAGTTGTCGTACACTTCAAGAAGAACATACAAATAGCCTACTTCATAAAACAAAGATTAATTCTCAAAAAAAAAAAGAGAGATAAAGAGAGAGAGAGAGTTATGGGTCTCTCCTCAGGCAGTGTCATTGGAAAGTTTCAGACTGACCAGGAAGGAAAGACGACTCAGCACATGAGGACACTTGTGCCAAGCCTCAGGACCTGGTCTCAGTCCCCAGAAGCCACGTGGTAAAAGAAAAAAACCAGTCTCCATGAGCCGCCTTCTGCCCTCCACATTAGCACTGTGGTAAACATGGCATGGACAGGCAGACACACATAAACATGTGGTAAACATGGCATGGACAGACAGACACACATAAACATGTGGTAAACATGGCATGGACAGACAGACACACATAAACACAACATAGAATCGAGGAGAACATTTAACAGAATGCTTTCACATAAAAAAAAAAAACCTTGAATGCACAAACATTTACTATAATAAAATTAAATAGTAATAATTTAAACATTTATGTATTTAACCCTGTGAATGTTTATTTTTAAAGCAAAAGGCAAAAAAAAAAAATCCACATCAGAAAAATGTACCATTTTCTATATAACAGACATCACACATCACAACACCCATAGGTAACCTTTCCCATACAGAACCTGATGTCCAACAATAACTGACATAGCACACCCATCATTATTTCACTCACTGTGAGGTGAAGATCACACTCAAGAGCTATAGAAATGGCAGGAAATGATGCTAATATCAGCAATCAGCAAAATGGGGTGGGCTAGGCAGTGAAGGTTTGAAGTATTCTGTTTCATTAAATGTTACTACACACATGCTACAGATGTAGCCATATTATGCTGCCTCATAAATGTACCACTACTGCATTTCTAGAATCTTCTCATGCTTATAAATATTAATTTTACATCCTTGAGATAGGAAACAGGATTCTTCACATGAATCTCTGGTAACATATGACAGACTGTAGCTAGTAACTATGCAGTATAATAAGGCTTTGATCCTGCTGAGGTGGGAGAGAAGCAAAAGAGGGAGAGAAGCGAAAGAGGAGCCTAAGTGGAGAGAATGGGAAAGAAAGTTAGTTCATCTCCAGACAAGGGTTTATGCTTCAGGTGTGAGCCTGTTCACTGCCAAGCTTCTCCTAAGATCTGCTGTGCCACCAAAGAGAAATGAAACCTAACATCACCCCATGATCTGCAAATAGAGCCTTCCCTGGTGAAGCTCTGGTTCCTGGGAGGCCCCGTGGGGAGGGAGCAGGCTGCAGTTTCGTCTGCTTACCTGTGTGTTCATCAGGGCTCTCAGACACTGGATGACTTTGTGCTGAGTCTTCTTCACAACTTTTTCTTGGCTGCATTAAGATAAATGATAATGTTGGATGACAGTTGGACATACTAAGAAAGCTTAATTAAAAATTATTAGCAATACTCACATTTGCCCATTAATTAGTTTTTCCAAAATGTCCAGCAATAATCCGAGTCCCTCGTGTCCAAAGCTTTGCACCCAACTGAAAAAGCAAAAGTAAGTTGCAGGTTAAGTTAGAACTCAACAAAAATAAGAAATGCTATATAACTATACCTAATTTTAAAACTCCAGTCATAATCATGACTACAAATTAGCATAATACTAGATGCAAAACGGTTGAAGCTTTCACAAACCCTGACTGTAGGAGTTAAGGGGGGCAGTATAGACAGCAGTGAGCTAGCACAGTTCCCTCTGGCTGAAGAGACCCGGGCCTCCTCATGCTCCATGTTCAGTATGTTGGTAACTATGAGTCCTCCATAGAAACAAATATTTGTACGAAAACCCTGAGGAAACTATCAAACATACTCACAATATAGAAAGGATTCCTAAAACTCATCTGCCAAAGCAATAACCTGATTAACCAGCAGGAAAATGACCTATAAGATACTTCTTAAAGAAAACAAAGAAACACCCAACAGGTAAGGGACGAAAGCTCAACGTGGCGAACAGCAAGGAAAAGAATGAGGCAAAGGCAAAGTAAGCCACACTGCCAGTCCATAAAGTGAGGATAGCTGTTTAACAGGAAGACAAAAGACCATCTGTCTAGGACTGGGGGTATAGGAAAGGCTTACACATGGCTGATAGGAATGGAAATAAGTACAGTCATTGCAGGAAACAGGGAGAAGTCTCTTCACTATTTCATAAACTACAATATGATCAATCAATTAGAAAGAGTTAATTGCTCTATTAGGATTAAAGAAGCTGAAGGGAAGGGCAACCCCACAGGAAAAAGACAAGCGGTCTCCACTAACCCAGACCCCTAGAACTCCCAGAGACTGAGCCACCACCCAGGCAACATACATGGCCTAGTCTGAGGCCTCCAGCACATACTCAACAGTGAACTGCCTGGTCTGGTCTCAGTGGGCCCCAGAGAAGCCTGGGGGAGGGTAAGGAAGGGGACCCATGGGGAAGATCTGGGGAGGAGCACCTTCACAAAAGCAAGGGGAAGATAAGGGACTATAGGTGAGAGGTGGACAAGAAGGTGGGGCATTGGCTGGAATATAAATCAATAAATTAAATAATTTAATAAAAGAAAAATAATTCTATCCAAAGGAAATACACAGAACATTAATTGAGCATAAAAAATGAAATCTTGATATTTATAAGCACATGGGTAGAGCTGAAAATCCTTATATTAAGTGAAATGGAAAAGGCACAGAACTATAAGCACGATGGCCTCTCCCTTGGAGGAGAAACTAGAAAGGCTGATGACATTCAACAGGAGACACTAGCAGTCGAGTACAGTACCAGGAGGCATGGATGGTTTACTGAATGGGTACTGACAGAGAGGACCAGAGCTTCTGGTGTGTCAAAGGTGGGGGTTGCAGCTAATGGCTTTGTGCTTCTCTAAAGTCACAAGAGTTTTAAATATAGGTATCTGCAGAAATGACAAATATTTAAGAGGACAAATGTTTAACCTAAGTATCGCACTGTAGATAGATATTAAAACACTACAGAATGCACCCCTTTACATGTATGTAATTTTCCTTTATCTGTTTTACAACTTAAACTACGTACATTGTTTAAAACTCATCTTTTACATTTTACACTTTGTAGACAGAGAATCACCACCTATAATCTTTGACAATTTCTGGCATCACAAAAAGTCAAACCTATTTCTAAACTGCACAGAGTAAATGTACTTCGCGTTTACAGAGGCCATCTCCAGTCAGACTATCACCCTCGTCTCCTCCCTGCCCAGTGAAAGCCATGAAATACCTAATTCAACAATGCCAGGAACAGGGAAGACACTCCCCATCAAAGACTGAAGACCATTATTATGGCTGAGAGGAGGAAAACAGCTAACTAGATGCCACTGCTTTCAAATGAAGATGCCACTTCAAAAGGGAAGAGTTCACTTTCCACTATCAGCTACAGACAGATTACCCATGGGCATTTCAAATCTGGCTTTCATGTTTCATGAAAATAACCTACAGCATCCGCTTCGCTGTTTCCCTTGTTGACATCTTATACTGTATTTATTCTTATTTCATATGCAGTGCAGAAGCTTGAAATCAAACATGTAAAGAGTAATTTGTGAGCCTTACTTGGCTGCTATTGGGATGTGCAGAGCCTCCCTGCTCATCGTGACCTCTTGTGTTAGTACTTCCCAAGGGGCCTTCAATATTTTATTGAAAGTGAATTTTCAACCATATTCAAAAGCATATTCACGGTGCTGGAGAGATGGCTCAGCTCTTAAGAGTACTGACTGCTCTTCCAGAGGACCTGAGTTCAATTCTAACAACAATATGGTGGCTCACAACCATCTGTAATGGGATCTAATGCCACCTTCTGTTGGATTTGAAGACAGCTAACAGAACCTAAAGCTAATATGAATGATTTGAAATTATTCATGCTGCTATTCAATCACTAGTGAATAAAGTTACTATTCACAAAATTACCTTTATCAAAATATAGAGAGTAACTTTAAAATATGTTAATGTCACAAAAACAGTTGGTTGCACTGAATATGCTAATGTGATGCAGAATGAAACTGAGGAAGCATACAAACTCTTGCAAAGCAGAAAGTTCTCTGATCAGAGTAATTAATAATAGAACACAACTATGTGAAGTTTATTAATCCAAATACAATTATAGTAAAAAAAAACAGGATCCACAGTTCTTTTTTTTAATTAGATATTTTCTTTATTTACATTTCAAATGTTATCCCCTTTCCTAGTTTACTCTCTGAAAATCCCCTATCCCCTCCCCCCTTCCCCTGCTCCCCAACCCACCCACTCCCATTCCTGGTCCTGGCATTCCCTTATAGAGGGCATAGGGCCTTCTAACGGACTAGGCCATCCTCTGCTATACATATAGCCACAAGTTCCACCATGTGTTTTCTTTGATTGGTGGTATAGTTCCAAGGAGCTCTGGGGATACTGGTTAGTTCATATTGATGTTCCTTCTATGGGGCTTTAGTCCCCTTCAGCTCCCTGAGGACCCACAGTTCTTTAAATCAACTATTTCTAGAAATCCTAGAAATGTCTTTTCTAGACTACACAGTCATTAAATTTCTCAAGCTCTAATACTACATATAAATCAACTGTCCATGAAACAAACTTCCTAAGGTACCAGGAGAATAAGCAAATCTTAAATCTCAATCATAGAATCCTTTCATTATAGGAATGTCTCAGCAACAAGATGACCAAGGTGAGCCCACTGTTAGTGAACAGTATAAGATGGAAGGCAATAACATGTTAGTCTTACAGACTTCTAAAGTAGGAAAACTTTGAGGTAGAACTAGTCAGTCACAGTTTTCTGAGAAACCACCAAATTGATTTCCAGAGTGGTTGTACAAGTTTGCACTCCCACCAGCAAGGGAAGCGTGTTCTACTTGCTCCACAGCCTCACCAGCATATGCTATCACTTGAGTTTTTTGATCTTAGCCATTCTAACTGGTGTAGATGGAATCTTAAGAGTTGTTTTGATTTGCATTTCCCTGAATAAGAACTTTGAACATTTAAATGTTTCTCGGATATTTGAGATCCCTCTGCTATGAATTATCTGTTTAGCTCTGCACCCCATTTTTAATTGGGTTACTGGGTGTTTAACTTCTTGAGTTCTTTATAAATTTTGAATATTAGCCCTCTGTCAGATGTAGGGTTGGTAAAGATCTTTTTCCAAGCTGTAGGCTTCCATTTTACCCTATTGGCAGGGTCCTTTGCCTTACAGAAGATTTTCAGCTTCATGAGGTCTCATTTATCAATTGTTGATCTCTGAGCCTGAGTCATTGGTGTTCTGTTCAGGAAGTTCTCTTCTGTACCAATGAGTTCAAGGTTAGTTCTCTTATTCCGCTCAACTAAAAAATAATCCAGCCCCAAGAGGATATGTGTGGTATATACTCAGTTTTTTTTTTTCTGCTTAAGTCTGATATAAATTCTCTCTCTCTCTCTCTCTCTCTCTCTCTCTCTGTGTGTGTGTGTGTGTGTGTGTGTGTGTGTGTGTGTGCGCGCGCGCGCTTGTGTTGTTTGTGTGTGTGTTCCTGTTTTTATTACCTTTAATCTTTTTTTAATACTCCAGTGGTTATCCCCCTCCACTTCTGCCCTCCAACAGTTCCTCATCCCCTTCCTGCCCCCCCCATCTCCAATAGGATGTCCTCAACCCCAACACACCCTGACACCTCACCAGGCTTCCCCACTCCTTACAGCCCCAAGTCTCTCAAGGGTTAGGTGCATCTTCTCTCACTGAGGTCAGACCTGGGTTTTCTGTTCTTCCATAGGAAACCTCATATCATGGCCCTTAGTTTCCATCCCAGCAGGGGAAAGGGAGACATAGATCTCCACAGCAATTTCCAGGCCAGCCAGGTTATGTAGTGAGACTCTATTTCAAAAAAAGACAGTTTCCATTGTGAGATTTGTAATGCTTGTTCTAATAGGTAGTTTGCTTAGCACGCTCAGGACCACATTACACCCCAATTCTAACTGGTTCCATCAGTCATTAAGGACACAAATAAGCACAACCTGTGTTCTGGGAGGTAAACTGTGGCACTGAGGATGCAGCTATGTAGTCTTGATAGGGACTACTTGAAATTCGCAGATTTCTACAAAAATGGAAAGATTCTCATCATTCGAGAAAAAAAAAACTGGAAAAACATTAGCAACTGATCTACAAATGATCAATCTTCAGGAAACACAAAGGGCAGGCCTTGCTCTGGCCTGGCAGCAAAGTACCATCAAACTAAATATACTGCCGCTGAGGATGGATGGGCATCATAGAAACCTTGCGTGTTTGTGAATGGAAACTACAGAGATCATAATGACATCTGTACTGTAAGAAAAATGCTTTAAAGTAGAAAATGATGCATGTGGTAGACACTAATCTAACCTGCCTCTTAGAATTTTATGACAGAAGATAATCCCACTCTCAACACCTGAAGGAAAGCTGGCAGGGTCTCAGTGAGGGAGAAAAGGAGGAGTGAACTTCAGCATAGAGAAAGAAGCAGAGAGAACGGGATGCCAATTCTCCAGAGGTATAGTCCAAACCTCCTTTAAATACACAAAAGCACTTAAGGTTGCAAAATCAGTTATTCCTTCCAGGGACAAAGGATGAAATCAAAAGCAAATAAAATAGTTTCTTCAGACACAACAGAAGAGGGCATTGAATTCCATTACAGATGTTTGTGGGCCATCATGTGTTTACTGGGAACTGAACTCATGACCTCCGGAAGAACAGTCACTGTTAACTGCTAAGCCAAGAGCCACCGACCAGACAGCATTCAGGAGCTGATCTGAGGCCCCCTACACATATACAACAGAGGACTGCCTGGTCTGGCTTCAGAGGGAGAAGACACGCCTAACCCTCAAGAGACTTGAGGCCCCAAGGAGTGGGGAGGTTTGGGAGGGGGGGTGGCATCCTCTTGGAGAAAGAGGGGTGAGAAGGAATGGGATGAGGAACTGTGGGAAGGGGTATCAGGATGTGGGCAACAGCTGGACTGTAGAGAAGAGAAAAGAGGAGAGAAGAGAAAAGAGAAAAGAGAAGAGAAAAGAGAAAAGAGAAAAGAGAAAAGAGAAAAGAGAAAAGAGAAAAGAGAAAAGAGAAAAGAGAAAAGAGAAAAGAGAAAAGAGAAAAGAGAAAAGAGAAAAGAGAAAAGAGAAAAGAGAAAAGAGAAAAGAGAAAAGAGAAAAGAGAAAAGAGAAAAGAGAAAAGAGAAAAGAGAAAAGAGAAAAGAGAAAAGAGAAAAGAGAAAAGAGAAAAGAGAAAAGAGAAAAGAGAAGAGAAGAGAAGAGAAGAGAAGAGAAGAGAAGAGAAGAGAAGAGAAGAGAAGAGAAGAGAAGAGAAGAAGAGAAGAGAACTCAATGAACAGTGGGGGCAACAGACAAATTTCAGAGTGGTCACACAGAAATTCACAAATACCCTCTCAGCATCAGCCTGTTTAGCTTAAAGTTACTACGGCCTCTCTCCCTTATGTGTGTCCTTAGGAAAGGAAGGAAAAATGTATTCTGAATGAGCAGAACTCTAATACGACCACTAGACCATAAACATAATCTCCAATGCAAACTTTTTAAGGCTAGGAGCCGTTACTCTTTTGCCTCAACTTGGTTATAAACTAAGGATGCAACAAATGGTTGGGAATGAAAGGAAGGTGCTTTGCTTGCTGCATTGCTCACAAGTGTCTTAAACTCCAGTTCCAGGGTAGTCAAGGTATCTACCTAGCCTCCCTGGACATCTGGACTCACATGGACATACCTTAACGTTATTTTTAATGAAGAAAAACAAAAAATAATAGTTGAAAGATACATTTTAAAAGGAGCCTATAAAATGAAACAAAGCCATGTTTGCTAGTTTATGTAGCAGAGGGTTACGTAGTAAGAAGTTAAGGTCACTTGGATGGAGAGGCAACCTCCTCTTGTTGGTGCCCAGACCTTTACTGTACAGACTGAGAAGGCAGCACAAGGAGGTAATGTCTTTGCAGCAATGCTGAGCTGGGCCCAGCCTCCATTCTCCAAATACCAATTCAGCTTTCAGATCGAGTAAGCATCCACACCGAACCAGGAATGATGGATCTGGAGTCACTGTCCTAATTCACAGTTTAGGACTTGCCTGACTGCCACTCCAAGGATGATGTTTCCTTAATATTAAGCTTCAAGTGTTCATTAACAAAGGCAGCAGCAATTTTTAGAGACTCACTGTGTGCATGACTCTGCATTAGGTATGAGAAATACAAAAATGAATAAAATATGTTCTTTGACCTTGAAGCGATCACAGATTAGTGGCTGAAATAAATTATTTCTATAAGGTAGTAAGCACTGTCACTGTGGCACTATGGGAAGAAAAGACTTCATGATAACTGATGTCTGACCTAAGTAGTGAAGGTTAAGTCACACAACAGGAGGTTTGAATACAGGCAAGAATACACAGAGCCATTATCTGTAACAGGGGACCCTGTGATGAGTACCACAGAAAGCTCCATCAGAAGTGACACAGATGGGCTCTGAGCACTTGACTGGGCAACTGTATACACCATGGATATCAAGCCATCAAACAACTAGGCGTGTGGGGGGAGAATTATGTTTTAGGGCCTCAGAAGATACAGCATGTTTCAAATAGAGGCTGAGTCCAGTCACCCTTCAGTCAAAAGCATTTGCACTTCATAGCACAATGGAGTCTGATGCAGTTTCATATCCATCTACAGAGAGGAAAGCTTGGCCAAGGTCTCAGAGAGGAGTAGGGATGGAATGGAGTAGGGAGTGTCATCACCATGAAATGGGCGCAGTTTGCAAACAGCAAAGGAGGAGTTGGTGGTGTTTGCTGGTGTTTGGTTGGTTTTTTCTCCTGACCAAGGCAGGTTCCAAAACCCCATAGACATTGAATAAGCAGCACGTGGGTCAAAGGGTGGGCTAGCTAGCAAAGAACATACCTATGGTCTTTATAACATACCTATGGTCTTTATAACATACCTTGCCTGCTCTTCTTCTCTTCCCTAAAACCTACTGTCTGAAGGATCTCTTCAAAGACATGGAGAAGGAGGGAACACTGGTTCTCTGCCCGTCTGACAGACAGTACAGTCATCCTCCCGGTCTACCTAAAGATGTGTGCGTCCTAACAACAGAAACGATGACTATACAATAACATGCAGGCAAAGGAATTAAGGCGAATACCTACTAACCAGATAATTTTTAAATAGACGACATCCTAATCATATGACACTTAGAAATTATGATTCAGTAAAATTGGAAGATCAAAGTGAAAGATTCAAAACATGAAATCAATGCACCCTTGTTTGTCATAAGTGTGGGGTCTCTTGGATTTATTTACTGTTTCATAGCTTTCAGTATAAACTTACTAAACTTTGTTCATTAGAATTTAAAAAATTATGAATGGTCTTTTATTTTTCCCAAGTTAATAGCTAACACACAGAAATAAAGTTGATTTTTTTATATGTGCACCTTGGATCCTTCATCCTTGTTGAAATTACTAATAAAATCTAACATCACTTGGTAATTTTGAAATTCTCTTTTTAAACACTCTTGCCTTCAGCAAACAGAGACTTTCATTTTTCCATTCATAATCAGCGTGCTTTTCCTTTGCTGCCCTTGCCTCTGTGTCCTGGGTACAACCTACAGTGCGGTGATGAGAAACGCAAGCAGGCCCCCCTGTACTCTCCATCTTACGAGGGCAAGATACAGGCTTTCATCATTAAATACAACATTAACGTGGGGGGAGTTTTATGAATTCTGTATTTTGAAATACTAATTTTATGTGGATGGATTATCTTGCCTTCATGTATGTCAGTGCATAGTAATGTGTATGCCTAGAGCCCATGGAGCCATAAAGAGAACACCAAGTCCTCTGTAACTGGAATTTCAAATGGTTCTTAGACAGTATGTGAGTGCTCGAAAACAAACTCACAGGACCTCTGGAAGAGCAGCAATACTCTTAGGCACTGATGCTCCTCTCTAGCCCCTTATCAGTAGGACTTTATTTACTATCAATCGGATGAGAATTAATGGGTGTAGTATTTTCATAAAGCTGTGACAATAAAGCCAGAAAAGGTGGGCAGTTTAAAACAGCACATGTAGTCGAGTATGCCACGAACAGTCTATTGGTAGTCTACTGAGTGTTGTTTAAGCTCATTAAAACATTGCCTCTGACTGCTCTTCCAGAGGTCGTGAGTTCAACTCCCAACAACCACACAGTGGTTCACAGCCATGTATAATGGGATTTGATGCCCTCTTCCAGTGTACCTGAAAACAGCTATAGTGTACTCATATACATTAAATAACTGGTTTTTTTTAATTACCTCTTGAAGCAAAATTGTCAATGTCTCCTTTTAGACATACATGTTTTTGCTTTAATAATTTATAAGCTCTTTATTTGGAAATTGGATGTGCCACACCAACTTTGTGACCCAGTGGGAATAACACAAGGACCCAAGTTAAAAATGTCAGATTTGTAAGAATAACTGAATAATAAACCATTTTAACAATTGTATAAGAATGGGTCAGAAGTAGAGTGATTATGTCACATGTATTAAGCTCCACAAAATCTAGAAGAGCATCAAGTGAAAGAGAGAAGACAGCAGTTCAGCCACAGCAAGCTCATCTGTGGTTTCTCTCCACCTTCAAAACTCCAAGTGGCTGCCACACCTCCCCCAGTGGGAGTGGTTGTCTGCTAGACACAGGGAGCATCAGGTTGATAATGTTACTCGATATTTATAATTTAGAGGACTCAGCTAAGGGGACACACTGCTCTTCTGGAGACTCTCTGAGTTGGAACTCCAGCTGGCTGCCATAACAGAGCTACCCTGGTGGCTTCAGCCTGGGGTTTGTAAGCCCCCTCTGGTGACATTACCTTCCTGCTGTTACTTTTTCTTTTCCTTGAAAGCTTCACTGGAGGGGACTCTGTACCAAAAGTGCACCTGACTAGAGCAAAGGGACTACCCAATCGATTCTTACGGATACTCTCATCACTCAATCGGATAATGTTCCGCTGTGTCTCGGTTGCTATTTATTATTACATTAGCTTGCTGTACACTCATTTAAAACACACCCATTCAAAACCAAAATTATGTCTATCATAAATGATTCTCCACACTCTACAAAAAACCGTGTCTTTCCAGAGGATAGAAGTGCAAGAGTAGGATGTCACCCAAAGATGGCATCTTGTGGATATTGCTTCTTAATGCCCACAACTTAGCACACCCCTGCTACCCCTGTTCCCTGCACTCCACACCAGGACTCTGTCTCTGCTCCAAGGAGTACAGAATCAAAGTCATGTTCTTAGGTGGCTTTCCCAGGATTGTGATAGAACATTCTGACCAAACAACTTGGAAAAGGAAAGGAGTTATTTGACTTATGCTTTCTGATGACAGTCCTTCACTACAGAAAACCAGAACAAGAACTCAAACAGAAACCTGAAGGCCAAAACTGGAGCAGACACCATAAAGGAATGTAGCTAAATAGCTTGCTCCCATGGCTTGCTATTTTATACAACCCAGGTCCAACTGCCCAGAAGTAGTGCCCATGGCAGTCTGAGCTCTTCCCACATAAAATATTAATCAAGAAAATGTGCCACATGCTTGCCTCTAGGCCAATCTGATGGAGGCAGTTTCTACACTGACAGTTTCTCTTCTCTGACAACTCTAGCTTGTGTCTAGTTGACAAGCTCCATCAGACTTCCACATTAATTATATCAAATTTTTCTAAATTTTTCTAAATGATAAGTGACTATGTCAACAAATATTACAGTTGTCACTATAACCCTCTGTTCAACTTTGTCTCAGATTTTTTTATTTTTCTAATCAAGTGTTAGATTTTGGCCAGTGGTTATTCTGGAATAACCCATTTGATTATATAACTTTTCTTCTTTAGCTTAAGATACAGTTCATTAACGAACCACCTTTCTATATTACCCAAGATGGACTATTCAGAGATTATTCCGTATACTTCACATTTTCAGTGTTGCATGGTCTTCAGCTGGTTTAATTATCTGGTTAACAACTTAACGAAATAAACTAAAATATTTCTTAATGGTCTACTTCTTTGAAGAGACTTACAGATTTGATAATAATTCTTCATTAAATGTGTGATACATTCTCAAGGGAAATCATCTGTACCTGAACACTGTTAGGGAGACATTTTAATTAGGAACTTCATTGACTCAGTACTAAATTTTCTACTTTTCACATTCTATTGCATGCTAAGTAATAGTCTAATAATTTTCAAAACATTAATTTCATTCAATTTATTCAACTTGTGTACTTGACGCTGTTTACAATTGTAGCAATCTATTCTGTGTTACTCTACCAAAATGCATGTGCCCAGGGACATCATAAAGAGGTGGCATATTTAGTTCATTGGAGACAGAAAGTCCTATATCAGAGAGCTTCGAGTGTTCAGTATCTGGTAAAAAAAAAAACAACAAAAAAAAAAACCACAGCAGGTATCACATGGGACATGCCTGAGGGGAAAACAACACAGCAAGATGGAAAATCTTTTTTAAAAAAATATCATATTATTCCAGCTTGTAAATTAATCATTTCCAACAACCCACTCTTTGTTTCAGTGATTGCCTTTACTGTTTGTATCTTCTTTATTTATATTTTCAGATTGATTATTTTCATCCCTTTACCTACTTTAGCAATTTTTTCGTTGTTTGGTTTCCCCTTTCTTCCCTTTTGCAGCCCACAGGAAATCATACGGAAGCATTAATGCTTACTTGAGCTTTTCCTCTTTCCTGATGTGTCTGGTGCTATACATTGCCCTCTGAGTATAGCTCTAGCTGGATCACACATTTTGAATTGTCAAATGTGTAATACAGTAAAATGTACATTATACATTATATTTCCCTAGATACTGTTTTATGAATAGAAACAGTTCTATGAACCATAAACTGTTTATGTATGTTGTTTTACAAGTGTACAGTAATCTTTTTAAATGTGTATTATTGAGTTCCAGGTCCTTTGTAGTGTTTTTAAATTGATAAGATTTACTGTTGGCATGCTATATGGCTTATCTTGATCTATGCTTCATGGCTGCATTAGAAAAACTGGTTCTATTATTCTTTGTTTGACAGCACTTAAATGTTTTACATTCTGTCACTTAAAGGTGTTGAGTTCTGCCTAGTTGTTAGTGTTCAGAACATCCATTGGGAACATAATACAGCATCAACCCCCACTGTATGGTATCAGCTACTTGCCTAGCACTGCTTGTGTAGACCTCTCATCACCCAAGATGCTTAGAAGCCCATACAATGTGTGGGGTGCTTTTATTCTGCACATTTCCTAGGCATAAATTTTGACTTCTTGCTTGTATGTCTGGTACTCACTTGTACCTAAGTGTGGATTTAACCATAGGCACACTCCTGTTACTTTCCAGGGTCTGTAAAACTGTAGTCATGGAGCAGCAGACCCTTAGTCAGCACTGTGTCACAATCCTCACTTGTGACTCTGCTCCTCAAGGTCTGCACTAAGCCAGCCCCAGTCACATCC
Source organism: Mus musculus (assembly GCF_000001635.26). Classification (NCBI taxonomy): domain Eukaryota; kingdom Metazoa; phylum Chordata; class Mammalia; order Rodentia; family Muridae; genus Mus; species Mus musculus. The sequence goes on from NC_000080.6 coordinate 87,019,350, forward strand.
TTCAGAACTCTAGAATTCTGTAGACAGGCCTGAGAATTCACTGTAACAGGGCTAAGCATGGCTGTTCCTGTAATTTCTTATTTCAAATGGGATCATTTCATAGCCTCGTCACATTTGACTTTGCTTCAGTGAGAATAAAGCTAGGCGAGGAGTAGTGACTTGACTTGGCTTTTTCTCAAGGTAATTATTTTCTCCCTGTAAATACTAATCCCTTTAGCATCCCCACCCCTCACCCCCAAAATGTGTACTATATTATTCTGAGGGCTTTTAACCGTCAACAAGCAGACTATTCCTAGCACCTGTCCACCTGTTACCTTTAACTCCCCCAAGCAATTCCTTTCCTATACACCCTTTAACTACACAGAGATTTCACATAAACTTCCCTACATAGTTTCCCCTGGGGATGCTAATTCACATATTTCTATGCTTTCATAGTGAACACCTGAGTGGTATGTACAGCTTCACTACAGCTTCTCCAAACACTTGACATACTTCACAAATTTGGCAGCCTTCAGCACTGGCTCACTCTAGGACCTGCTGTCTTGAGCAAGTATGAGGAAACCTCCCATGCCCGGCTGTCTCTGTGCTGAGAGCTGGCCTGTTGCCATCCCGGAATAGCATGCTGCTGCTCCACCCGCATCAGCCATCATCTTCATTGACCACCCATTGGGTCTGGTCTGCTGTGCCCAATAATGGACCCATAGCACAGGAAATGCTTTTCTCTAGTGTCCTTTTTTCTCTGCTTTCAGGATTTTTCATACCTACTATAATGTTTCATAATTGCTTTAAAGGCTCACATTGGATAATTCTAGGATTTTGGTGTCTACTGATTTTTTTTTCCTTCATCCAATTTGGAATGTTCTGGTATGACAGCTTATGCTAAAAACATGGGAGACTTTGGGGTATAAGACACAGGATCATAGTTAAATTTCTGACTTTAGCTGATTTTAGTATAGTGGCACTGGAAGAAAAGGTACCTGAGCTGTCGAGTAGGAACGGGATTTCAAGCTTCTTGTGTGTACACAGGCAAGCAGAAGAGGACGGTCCAATGACTGGAAATCTGGCCTCCACAGATCGATCCTAGCAGGCAGGAGCATGACTGCCTTGTTAATCTTTACCACGTAACCTCTCCCGGCAAGGGACGGTGGGTTAGGGTGTTACCGTGGTGCTGGTGAACAGGCTGGGGATGAGAAAGAGTGTCTCCTCTACTGTGGAAATGAAGGTCCACAATTCCTGCTATGGTTTTCTCATGTGAGGAAGAAAGGGCCACGGGTTTCTTCTGCGGAGCTCTTTTCAGATAAACTGATGCTTACAGAGGTCTACCTGCCCTAGCAGGAGGCCAGAGATGAAACCCATTACCAGAAAACTCGGCCTACAATCACTATAGAAAAATACTTTTGTAAGTTGGATTTTAAATACAGATTGTACTACTACTTTTATTTTAAAATGTGTTTGTTCTCATACAGGAGTGTATACAAATATATGTAGCTGCACAGACATTCTTAGCCATCCTCCACCTGTGCAGATAACTCAATTATGTATATGCAATATCTATTAACGCCTGTGGCTAACATTCAGAACTAATGTTCTGTTTACTAACACACCCACACATTTTGGTTCCCACGAAAAGTCAATGGAATTTGTTTCCAAATCTATTCTTAGCAATTGTGCTGCTTCTGTGAGTGATGGTGGTGGTGGTGGTGATGTGATATGATGTGATGAAGCTATAAGAGCATATAAGCATGTAATATACCATGTGGGGGAAAGCTATTGCTTTTATAATACCTAGCCTAAGGCTCTGGAAAAGCTTAAATTTTCCATATTTTTTTATTTTTCCATACTTTAAATTGCTATGGAAGCAGGAGTGAATGAATAAGTGGAACACAGACCTAAAACATTATTGCAAACAACAGGAATTTTGGTCTCAGATTCGTCTGCTTAGAGTCTCGTAGGTTAATGTTCCATGTGAAAGCACCAAACTCAGAAAGGCAATAGATAAAGTGTATGGCTTATGCAATCAGTCTACTCACCTACACCACACCAAGTTCTAGGTCCCACATCACATGTCTACACAATGGAGGTAGGTGGGGGTGAGGGGCAGCAAGAACTGAGACTAGACAGGCTGGGACCTAAGAGAAAACCAAACACCACTCTTCTGCTAAAGGATCACAGACATAAAATGACGCCTGCATGTCAATCAAGACCTTGCTCTGCCATCTTCAGAAAAGCTTCCTCCTACAGTAGCTGAGAACTAATAGACTCACAGCTGGACAAAGTAGGGAGGAAGTGACCCTGGGACACACAATCATACATGCAATGCCCCTACTGAACATTTTCCCTCAGGGCTCAGGGAATGCTGTAGAAGAGGAGACAGAAAATGTGGAAAAGCCAGAGTAGATGGAAGACAAGGAAACAAGGCCTTCTGAGCACAGCAGGACCGATGGACATACAAACTCACAGATACTACAGCAGCAGCATGCACACAGGACCTGCACAAATATGGGCCAGACGGGGTCACGACGCTCAGGATACATAGGCATCCAATTCCCAGCCTAGACACTGTCTCCAATTAACAACTGTTTGCATGGAAAGACTAATTTTCTCCAGTGGAATCTCACTGGGGCTACAAACCACAAGGGCAGGCCCCATACCCAGAGTTAAATGGTCAACACAAAATGAACTCAATGGCACTTTTGGAAGTTCTTTGGCAGGTGTTATTTTTGTTTGTTTTGGTTTCTGGTTTTGGGGTTTATCCTTATGTCAGGGATGAGGAGGTTAACCTTGTGAAGGAAAAAGTGGGACGGAAAGCAAGGCACCAGCAGGCTCCTTCGACCTCTTGAAGTCCTGATCTGCTGTACACAGCATTGGACCTAAGATGCTCCCAAAACACAAGCAAAACAACAAAAAGGGAACCAAGGCCAGGGTGGTAATTGCTTCCCTGTCTTCATGGAAGTCCTAACAGGGAAATGACTGCCCCTTTCTCCTGAGTTATGTCAGCAGGCAGGGATTTCATTGGGCCTCACTGATGGTGTGGCAAGATACAATTCACCAAGGATTTAGGGGCTAGGGTTTGGCTCAAACACTGAATATATACTTATGCACCCTGATGCTGATCTCTGAGTCTGTTTTCCCAGAATTCATGGCATAAAAGTCTGTTCCTGAGTCTATGTGTCTTTTGTCCTTTTCCCCCCTGGCTCTTTTTCTTGTTTGTTTTGTCCTATTCTAGTTGTTAGCTTTTGGTTTAGCTTATTTCTCTCTCTCTCTCTCTCTTTCTCTTTCTCTCTCTCTCTGCTTGTTTTCTATGGACAGAGAAAAAGAAATGGTTTCAATGGAAGGGGATCTGTGAGAAATTGAGGGAGTGAAAACAGTAATCAGAATATCTTGTATAGAAAAATCTATGTTAGCCGGGTGTGGTGGCGCACGCCTTTAGTCCCAGCACTCAGGAGGCAGAGGCAGGCGGATTTCTGAGTTCGAGGCCAACCTGGTCTAAAAAGTGAGTTCCAGGACAGCCAGGGCTACACAGAGAAACCCTATCTCAAAAAACCAGGAAAAAAATCTATGTTAAAAGAAAAATAGAGAATAGAAAATAAATAAATAAATAAATAAATAAATAAATAAATAAATAAATAAATAAAGCGCTGTCTAGATGAGTGTTCTCAACCTTCCCAATGCTGTGACCCTTTAACACAGTTCCTCATGCTGTGGTGACCCCAACATAAAATTATTTCTATTGCTCCTTCATAATTATTATGTACTATTATGAATCATGATGTAAGATATCTGATATCTGAATCATATGCAAGATATCTGATATGCAACACATCTATGAAAGGTTCACTCAATCCACAGGTCTAAATGAAGAATGTTTATGTTTTGAACTGTAAAAATAGAGTATTTGAATCATTTTTTTAAAGACATCATGCTCTCAGAAACTTCAAATTACTAAGCAATTCCATTGAATAATAGGACTTCTTTGTGGAACTGTCTTCTCTTTTTCACTCTCACGAAATCACATGAAGTCACTGTGTATAAACAGGTATTAGCTAGTCTTCATTATCTTTAGTATAAGATCATATTTATTTCATATGAAGAAAAAAAGAGGTCACAAGGGAAATTCTAATTTTTAATTACCCAAAAGGATAATGTAACATGAATATATGCAAAGGCAAAGTATACTTTGTTCAACATCCACAGAAACTTCGTAGTGACAGAAGGATGTGGGATATGGCAGAATTGCACACATGTAACTAACAAATTTCAAACCCTAGACTGAGAAGGTCGGCTTTCATCCTGTATAGTATCCAGCTCCAATTTACATTCCTCTGTCAGCATCATACATCACTGACGCTGACTCTAAGTCGACTCATTTTAGGCTCTCCTTTCACCTACCCTGAGCAAGGTGACTAAACACTTGAAGTGAACTGCTCTGAGGGGACAGGAAAGCAATTTGCATGTTCTGTAGGGCAAAACACTCAAATACCCACATCCCATTCAATGTCCAGGTCACAAAAAATTACAGGAAATTAAAAAATAACCCCACAGAGAAGATCAAAAACTAAATAATGGCCTTGTAAAAAAAAATACCAAACTTCAAAATACAACTGTTATTATTTGAGTCAACTTTCTGGAAAAAAATGACACATTTAAAATAACCACTTATTCCTACAATGCGCATTAAACACGACCCTAGAGGAACAAGCAGCAATCGATTCTCATTGTGGCTTTGTAAGCGATTCAAAGCTGTGACATATCTGGGGGAATATTACAAGTCAGACACAGGGGAAGCAGGTGGAAAGCACTGGCAGCGTAACACACCTCCGGCTGAGAGCACAGCCCTGCTGAGAGCAGCACACTGAGCACATCCCGGGAGAACCAATTCTACAACTCTGAGAAGCAGCAGAACAACAAAGTTCCCATGGCACAGTAACTCAGAGCAAGGAGGCTTCTAGCTATGGAATGCAGGATCATCAGGAGGGCCTGAAAAGACTAAATTATGCACCTTCAACATATGTGGAAGAATCTATATTACATTTCAGGCCCACTATCCTATGTTACAGTCTTATACGTATGCCAGCACAGACCAACATCCACGTCAGTACAGCCCAATACTAGTCAGATAAGTCCTGATTAAGTCCAAGATCTGCAGTTAATTCTACAAATTCATGGCTTCTTCTGTCTCTTCAGCCATAAAGCCAGCCTGTCCACAGCCTCTCCTACATAACACACAAATCAATTCTGTCTATCAAGGGCACTCTACTTTTCCTTCCTTAGGCCCTCACTAATTTAAACCCTCATCCACTGCTGTCAGCACCCAATTCTCTCAGGCAATTTCACTCAGAAACCATCAGCCTCTTTTAAACCCACGTGTTACTCAATATTCAGTCTAGCTTCTTCCACCCACATCACCAACAACTGTTCTTCTCAAAGGTCAACAACCTCTACTGTTAGCAGGAGCAGGGTTGTGTCCCACATCACATTGCTTCCTTCTGAAGTAGTGTCCATCGGTTCAGAGAATCAGCCTTTTGTGTTCTCATCCTCCCACACTAGCTATACTTCATCTGCTATTCTGGTAATTCTAGCTGTACTCAACTGTTCCTTTCTGGATGCTGTGAACCTGGAATCTTTATAGCATTTATCTTTGCTCTCTGGCCTTATGCATGACACCTGAACTGAGATGTCATCCACTAAAGGAGTGTTTTAATTAACAGTTTCCATTACAACTACCAACACTACTGTCTACCCATTTGTTCAAGGCAGAAAACTTGGTACCACTCTTGAGTCCTCCTTTCCATCCACAATCTGTTATCAGTTCACCAGTATGGCCCACAGTTTCTACCCCCAATTTATCAATTTATTTTGTCATGCACATTTCTACAACCTTCCTCCAAGCTACCTTTAGCATTACTACCACTAGTGTGTCATACTGCTGGGGTCCCACTCTGTGTGCATGAGAAAGTGAGGAACGATGGTGGGATACTAGCAAAGGAACATAGAGCACTGCACATGCTAGGCAAATACTCCATAGACTGAGTTACATCTCCAGCTACCGAGAAGTACAAGTGTTCCTTGAAAAAGTTGACTATCAGTATTCTAACTTTAATTTTTATCAAACCCTATTTTTAATGATGGTTCTCAAATGCTTTAACCTCCGTTCTCACCCACCACTCACCAGAGGTGGTGGAAAAGAGAAGATACAGGGGAAGTAGATTTATTTAGAAAGGTTTTTTTCAAGCAACTCCTATCTGTGTGATCTGGAAATCGGCAGTTCAGTTCACAGGTCAGCAGCAGCAGCTCAATCCACTCATAATCACTTCATGGATACACCAGCAGTCCAGTTCAGTATAGTCAGGACAGCAAACATGAATCAGCAGCAGTGGCATGACCTAGCAGAGACAGCCAGGCCTCAGCCTTGACAATAATCAGCAGGAGGCACCAGGTGGGACACCAGAAAAAGGTCTTGGCTGTGCCTGCTTTAGGGAAATGAAGATCAGTGAAGACATAAGCAAGCCTAGCTCAGCCTAGGTCACTGTCCCTCGAGTCCAAACATCACAAGTCCTCCACAGGTCTTGCCTCTCAGCAGTGTCTTGCCTCAGTACATGTGTCTGTCTTAGCAGACATCACTCTGCCAATCAGCCTCAGTGCACAGAAGAGAAGAAGTTGCAGCACACCAACAGAAGGTTCTTGGTGCTTTTCTCTCTGTGGAGTCTGGAATAATGGAGCTCAACTATGGAATGTAAGGCAGACCAGTGCATGCATGTTGTTAGCAAAGAACCCTTCACCACATGTCCTTTCATGTGCCTGCTTTAGCCAAACACCCTTTTACCTGTATCTATGTTAGTAAAATGTTCTTTTAGAAAGTTTCCACTTCAGTATTTAATCTTCTTGAAGATCTTCATCGATTTCAATTGATTTAAAGGGAAAATAAAGACCAATATTTTCATCAAGACCTAGCAACTGCCTACCGCCAAAAGTCTGTCGGATTCTAACCTCCTCACCCACTGCCTCTTCACACTGCCCAGAGGATCTCCCAACAAAAGTTCACCCAATCTAGCATCTGCATTCATTTGCTCTCTTAAACAGCAAGTGTGTGACCAGCTTGCATCAAAAAAGCTCTCAAGTTTCTACTTTTGGCCCTGTGATCATTTATGTAACGCTTTTCCAGGTCAAAGGCATCCATATTCTGCCTACCTGTTCACTTCCACCACTCCATATCATCATGATCTCATAGCTTCATTTTTCCTGTTTTCTGTGTTCACTAGCATGGGCATAAGAATACAAACACCATGAGTAGATTAACAGATCTGTAATCTAATAGTATGTTAATGTAAAAATTCTAGTTTTTATTAGATAAGAGTTTGTGAAGTCACATATTCTTTAACATGGGCTAAGTATTTCTTTTTATAGGAAATCCCTAACTGGAAGGCAGGAAAAGTTCTTGCATCTCCTCTATTTTCCTCTAAGAGACTGCTTAAAGAGACACTAAATATTTGATCTCCTGTCCCATAAAATGAGCAGTATAGGCTTGTGCATTTCACTTTATTTCATGGATCAATTTCCCTATTCTCATGTTACTATTTAAATCTATTTAGCATGGACTTTGATCTTCTGGGTTCCACATTAAAATTCCAGAATAACATATTTCTCAGAAATGCACACTATCCTAAGGAGAGCAGCCATAGGATAAACTGAGGAGAGTAACAGGATCTAAAGGACTGCACATGGGAAATCAGTTGGAGAAGCGTAGGGATTAGGGGTGATCCCAGAGCTGTCAAAACATGCTCAGCTGGTAATGTTTTGACATTAGACGGAGGGCTAAGAAATGGAGGTGCTAAGACAGTCCAAGTTCTACTTCCTATTTGGACAACCTGATATCTACTGGCCGCAGCCTGTACACATAGCAAAACAACTTCAAAAGAAGATCTCTTGCTTAATATCAGCAGTCTTTCTTGAAATGAGTTCATGAAGCACCACAAAGGATACAGGACAATTTTGGATTCAGTCCATTTGTAGATGAGAACACATGTGATGCAGAACAAACTTTAAACGCAGCTTATTTCTAGACCACTCCTCTGAGTGGTCAGGAAAGAAAAAAATGGTAAAAAAAAAAAAAAAAAAAAAGTACAGTGGGGGAAGATAACTGAGCAACCTAAGATTCCAGAGAACATTCTCCAGCGCAGGATCTACTCATACCCATTGCAAGCCACCTTTCCCTTTAAAACCTCCCTGCTACTCCTTTCCCCCATGTTGTGTCAAATCCTTCCTGATGAAGAAGCAAATATGAGAGCACTGTCATAGAGACACATCCCTAGCAGAGAAAAACAAGTTTTCGAAGTGGATGAGGGGAAGGGGGTACGTGGGGGTGGGCAGAAAGGCGAACCTGATCTGGTATTGGATGAGGGAAAAGGACGGAAGCCCTGAGAACCGGCAGAAAGAATGGAAAACAGGCAACCTCAGGAAAGAGGAGGTTGAGGGGACCCTCAAGAATGCACCAGAGACCTGGGAGGTAAGAGACTTTCAGGACTCAAAGGGAGGGACCTGAGATGAAATGCCTGACAGTAGGGAGAGCAAACTTATAGAGCTAACCTCCAGCAGGAAGACAGGACATCAAGTGAGGGATGGGATTGTCATCCCACAGTCATAACTCTGACCCATATTTATTCCTGTCTGAAAGAATTACAGGGACAAAAATGGAGAGGAGCCTGAGGAAAAGGAGGTCCAGTGACAGGCCCAAAGTGGAATCCAGCTCAGGGGAGTCCCCAAGGCCTGACACTATTACTGAGGCTCACAAAAAGGAATCTATCATGACTGCTCTCCAAAAGACCTAACAAGCAGCTCAAAGAGTCTGATGCAGATATTTGCACCCAACCAATGAACAGAAGCAGCTGACCCCTGTTGTTGAATTAGGGAAGGCTGAAAGAAGCTGAGGAGAAGGGCGATTCTGTAGGAGGTCCAGCAGTCTCAATTAATCTGGACCCCCCCACCCCCACCCCTCGCCCAAGATCTCTCAAACACTGGACCTCCAAACAGGCAGCATACACCAGCTGATATGAGCCCCCAACACACATACAGTAGAGGACTTCCAGGTCTGTGTTCATTCAGAGATGATGCGCCTAACCCTCAAGAGACTGGAGGTCCCAGGAGTTTAGAGGTCAGGTGTGGGGGGTGGGGGGGAGAACCACGAAGAGACAGGTGGGTTGGGAGGAGGTATGGGATATGGAACAGTCAGAGGGTAGATTGGGGGAGGGGGATAAATTATGGAGTGTAAAAAAATAAATTAATTAAAAAAATGTATAGTCCAACTGGCTTACCAAAAGCGAGGAATTTCAATTTCATATTCAATTGTTCAGTCAACCTGGCACACATTAAGTACTCTCATAAGCCACAATTGGTAATGGGCTCAGTAGTGAACAGCACAAACAAACTTTGATTCCACTGTGGCATATGGTTCGTATTCATCTCTATTCCTGCAGAAGTGCTTCAGGGCATCTCAGTTACTCTAAGACTCAGCTGGGTGTTCTGTTGTTGTTGTTGTTTACTGTCACTTCTATGAATCTTAACAATGACAAGAGATAGTACCTGTTTGTTTTCAACGTGCACTGTCCAGGTAACATAAGTCCAAATCCATGACCAATTCAGATATTGAACTGGACTTTTTACTTTTACAGTGTTTTCTGAATCGAACTCTAAAATTCCCTCCTACTGTCAACATTCTGCTCACCTCTGTAAGGTTTCTTCTGATGTATAGATGGCATGTGTGTGTGTGTGTGTGTGTGTGAGAGAGAGAGAGAGAGAGAGAGAGAGAGAGAGAGAGGAGAGTAAGACAAATATTTTTCATTAAATCCTTTACACAACGTAACTACAAATACACTAAACCACAGAAGAAAGCACAAACAATTAGCCTGAAAACAATTATGTCAAGTCTGTCTGTAAGACAGCAGGGAATCTAGTGCCTGAAGGTCAATATCTTTTGTTACTGTCTCTTCAACAGTAAGCTATATTTAGTTTTCATTTATAGGTTCTATTTGATTATATGTAGCTAACAACTAAAATATTCATTGTTCAAGCTCAGTCATCTATAATTCAACCACACCTCCCACTTCTCAAATGCCCAATAACCACATGTGGAAGTGGCTACTTCATCTCACAGTGTGGACATACCATGCCTATCAATCAATGCAAAAAATTTAGTAACAACATAAAAATGTAGGCTTTGAACTCTGCTATATTGTCACTGACTTTGTGTTAATGGTATTTTTCTTTAAAGAAGCCTATCTTGGTCATCCAAACAGCAATTTATATCTTATATTAAATAGACTGGGAAGTAGATACAAACATATGTATGTGTTAGTTCTTACAATACACAAGGAAAACGTTACAATTCTAGGAGCCTTAGGGTCAAGTATAAATTGAGCTGAATGGTCTATTTTACCGTCTACAGAATATACATACTTATTTGTTAAAAGCAATTGCAGAATTTCCAGTGTGCTCTACTTTGATTGTCAAGTTTGCATTCAACGTGAAACCTTTTAAGGCACAAGTAAAGTTAGTTCAGAGACCAAGTATTTAAAACACATTTTGCTATGGCGATAAAGTCAGAAGAAAGCTGCTGTATGACAATAAACGAAGAGGAAGCCTCCTCATGGGGAGAAAGTTCAGTCCTCTTGGGTCTCAAACTTAGCTTACCAAGGGAGCAAAAGCAGCAGGTGGGGGAGGGGGGCAGGGAGGAGATCCCTGTGGGGTTTCCATGGAAACACTAACATACATTCTCTTCCAGCACATTTGTCATTAATATTTGACTCATTTAAATGACTTTTAGAAAGGACTTCAAAACTGTCTGAAAGTAAAGGATATCAACAACAAATATCCTTATAAGAGGTAATATGTACTATAAAAATTATGAAGCCTGAATATTAATTAAGACATAAATAATAAATGGCATATTCTAAGATGCATGGCACTATCTAAAGAAGAAGGCAAAGATAAATATTAACACCACACATTACAGTTTTTTACTACTTATAAAACAATTCTTTAAAATGTTTTTTAGAAGTAGGCACATCTCCCTGAGGAAAATAGTTCTGGAAAAACAAAACAAAACAAAAGAATCGCACTAACATTTTTAACCTACCTAAGGGGACATTTCTATCACTATTAGGATATTAATTTTTGGCTCTCAGCAGCCATTCTAAAGGCAGCAAAGGACTGTAGTTATATCCCTGCCTGGCAGGCAGGCCTCGTTTCTCCTTTTTTGTTCCCTTCATAACTGATACAAAGCCCACTCAATCTTTATTCTTCAAAAAGGACTTCTTGCCAAAGGCAACCTCCCCAGACTGCTCTTTTCTACTCTCAGGGCCGTCTTGATATCCATGTCCAGTTACCCTCCAGGGTTTTAGAGCTGTTCTTGGGACACTGTTTCTTTCATAGAATATTATCGTATTGGACACTGAGGTGGGATAACCAAGGAGACTGTATAAATGTAGTCAGAGGCCACACGTAAGACCTAAGTTCCCTAGAGGGTGCTGTCTAATAAAATTCTCATCCTGACAGAAATGGCCTCTATGTACTGTCTGGTAAAGCATCCACTATTCACATGTGGCTCCTGAGCAATTAAAAAGGTGGCACTTTCTAATGTGATGTTAACTAATTAAATAAAAACAACCACTGTGACTAGCAGTTATTGTGCTAACCAAAAGAAAGAGGCAGTCTAAGATCTGGCAGAGAGACACAGAAAAAGAACACAAAAATGTATCTCTCCTAGGGAACTTCTACTACACCATTTCAAAAGCGATCATTACAGACACTACCATAAACATGGGTATAGTCTTCGCAGATGCTTTTTATCATTAGTATTTTTTTATGTACGCATCTCATATTTTAATTCAAAAATTTAAAACACATCACTAGAAGGAAAACTACCTAGGGCATATTTTTCATAAGGAGGGAATACTGAGTAACATAATAAAGCATTTATGTTACTACTACAACAGCATAACAATAAATTTAAAAAAGCAGAAATACACACACACAAAAATCAGTAACAACTTGCTACTGTGAGTGTTCCTAAAGAATTTATGGACCAAAAACAGTTTTCACTTTTCTAATGCATCATTCAGAGAAATTAGGACTCAATGAGTATATAGTTTAAGATTCATTATTATTTTCTAGTGTTAAATGACATGTTCTCAAGAGCCCTCCCAACATTCACTAAAATACAACTTGAAATTCCTACCTACAGTGTTAAGAAAAAGTTTCCTTATGTTGTAAAATCTGCAAGTCAGACATGGCGGACACCCCTGTGATTCCAGCACTGATTCCATTTCAAGACCAGTTTGACACAAGATGAGAACCTGTCTCAATTAAAATAAACATCATGACGGTGGGGTGGGGTGATCTAAAATGAGAAATACAGAGAGTAAAAGAGAAAAGCGAGCCCCAAGACTCTTTTAATCCACTGAACATGTATAAAGCTCCAGAAATCTAATGCCCTCTGTGAGAAGCTGTGATTCAGAGCGCACCATCGAGCCCAAACAGACTGGGAAATGCTGGGGCCTCAAAGACATACATCTTCAGTAAGATGGTCACCTAACAGTCCAAGAAAACTGCAAGAAAACTGGTTCTGAGAACTCAGAACAAATAATGGAGTAGAGAGAGAAAGTAGCAAGTATAAATGGCAGGGTTAGAAAAGGGGTATACACAGTGAAACAGGTCTGATGTACTTACGAATCCTAAATAGGAAAAGGCTATCATAAGGCAAATATCTGAGATTTTCAGAAAAAGGAAAAAAAAAAAACTGGAAAAGACAAACTATTGAAAGAACTTGAAACAATCTTTAAAAAGTAAATTCTATCATTAGAAAAGTACTCTAACATAGAAAAGACATAGAAAAGAACCAAGAGAGATACAGCAGATGTTCTGTGAAGGAATGTGCTTTAGATGGGGGCCAAACTCTCAGAGAGAGAGAAGAGAAAATATGCACATGCTAAGAAAACATATGTAAGAAGCATGTCCTCTGCATCATGTGACCCTCCCTTCCACAGCACAGGTAAATACAACTGAAAGCAAGAATTAGTCAGAGAAAGACATCACCATCAACAAACCCCAAGAAACCCTAAGGATACCTGAAGTAATGTCTACAGATACTGTTCAAAAGAAAAGGATACAATTAAAATATCACTCAACTTAGTATCTAAATTAGTCACTGATATTCAAGTATACCTTAACTCAAGAGAAAACTAAAGATTAGTACTTATTTCTTTTTCTTTTTAATTACATGCTTTGTAGTTAAAAGAAATTTCAGTTTATTAAAGAATCAGAAGAAACTTATGATTTTAGTAAAAAAGAAAAATTAAGTAGGAAATCAAAAATCTATACAAAATAAGGATAAAGGAGAAGGCATAAAAACAGAAGGGAATGTGGAAAGCAAGCATGTAGCAGGTAAACAGAAGATTCAATGTGGAAACTCAAAAGCAAGAGCAGGATAGTAATTCCAATGCATATTTAAGTTAATACAAAAAAAAAAAAAACCTACCAGTGAAGAACAAAGATTATCAAACTATAAACAAATTCTTACTTGTGGTAAGCATGCACAGCTATACACACCAACATTAGCAAAAGTAACAACTGTGATGGTGAAGAAAATGACAAAACCTCTGGACAAAGGCGGGTATGCAGAAGAGAAACCCACTTTAATCATGCTAGGAAAGACAACGGAAAGGAAGACAAATCATCGGATTGGTGAAATGGCTTCACAATTAGAGGAGCTTGGAATCCCCAGATCCCAAGAGCTGGCAGGAGAGAACCAACCCCAGAGGTGACACTACCCTCCACAAGTGGTTGTGTCTGCATGTGCCCATCGTACAAGTCGCTCGCAATCACGAGGGAAATAAATTTTAAAAATCAGTGAGAAAAACCAAGTTATATGAGTGGTAAAAATACAGTGGAAAAGAAAAGAAATGGCGAATTCAAATGTGAGGACAAAACGTACCTCGGACAGGGTCGGTAGATGATGCTTTGGCTAGGGATATGAACTTTTCAAGACTACAATAGTCCACAAACCAACCCTGTTGGCAGACGTTATACTGTAACTGTAAAGAGTCCTTTCCATTTTTTTTTTAATATTTTGCTTTTAAAAAATTAAAGCAGATCAAACATACTAGTGCCGTCAACACCTTTGTCTTAAAGGCGTCTTCAGGTCACATTGGTCCCACTAAGCACACTGCTTGCCACCAGCTTGAAACACTAAGGGGGCATGCTTTGTGTTATCCAGCCAATAATGATGACAAACTGGACTATGGAGTTGACACTCAATATACTAAGTAATGATATACAAACATGTCTACTCGTCTAGGTGGAAACCTATTTCCATGAAAAAATTCACTGAAATGATTTTGTCAATGTTTTATCAAGACGATCAAACCTACCTTTTTAATAGCCTAAGAAAATGTCTGCAAAAATAAGAAAACATCTCTTATAAAACTGAAAAAGCAAAATGTATATTCAAAAAAAAAAAAAAAACTAAGATCAAAGACCAATGACTTCATTAGTGATTTTCATCAGAGAGAGATGTTTCCCTTGACAGGTGCACCAAAATTAGAAAACGAAGATGCATCCAATAGCTAATCTGACATATTCATAAGTGGGTAAGACCTATAAATGCTTGAAATCAATCATGATGATGTTAGTGTCTATCTGTTTTTGCTTTTACACAATGTATTCAATCACTCAAACAGAAGTATTGGCTTTGTCAAAATTCACTGAAAGTTATATTTGGTAATTTAAAAAAATTAATCTTTTCACCAGTGTTCAAAACTAGCTACAAACTGTCACAAAGAATACTGAATAATCAATGAACTTCCTCAAACAAAAGAGCTTTACAGACTTCATATCAAATCTTCATAAAAATGAGGCAAGGAGCTGGTCTCTAACACTTGATTTTCACATACTTCCCTATCCGGGTGATGAAAGGCTAATACTGCTCAGATTTGGCAAGCAGTTTCAGAATTTGATGAGCAGTTCTGAGAAATTCCATGGCCAGGTTGGGGGAGGCAGGACTAATTTAAATGACAGAAAGGCTAGTTTTCCCTAAATTTGGTTTAAGTAAATTCTAATTCTGATAAAATATTATAGAAAAACCATGGATCAGTTAACTGTACTTTCTCCATAGCATTCAAGAATTGTAAGTGCTGTGTGAAGACAAACATTTATAATCTTAGAACTTGGGAGCCCGAGGCAGGAAGATTGCAAGTTCCAGGATAGCTACAGCAGCTCTAAACTACCAAGAAAAAGCATCACCACACCAGGAAGAGAATCTTAACTGTCCCGTGAGAGCAGCCATCTAACAATGATCCAAGTCGCTTAGCTGGATGCGCTACATGCTGTGGGGACAGAAGCAGCCGTAGAAAGCTGACTCTCTGGGCAGACTGGATAGATAGAGCATACGAGGAAAGCCCAAAGAGCTGCCTATGGACATACAGCGGTGTTACAAGGCCATCCTCTACTGAAAGAATGGGAGAACAAATAATCAAGAAAACTCTCTTCAGAAAGATCATTCCATCTAGACTATTAATTATTTTTACTTAAAAACTTCATAGAAAAAAATGAATTGCAATAATACATCACAAAAAACTCTGTACCTGGGGACAAAACTTCTACAAGTATTTAACGGTATTTTAACAATTTGATTTGAATGAGAATACAGAATATAATTTCTCAGCATTTTGAGGTAAAATTTCAATAGGTTTTCCAACCTATTATATACTACACACAGATTGATTCATACAAAATCGTTCACTTTTATCTCCTCTCTTATCCACATCATCTACTTTAAAGGGAGGATGGGAAGGGAAGTGGGAAGACGCTGTTGGGTGAATAGTTCTACTGGGAAAGCAGCCAGCACATGAGCAGCAACCCCACCTTGCTGGCCTTAATCTACCTTTCCTACTGGAAACATATGAAGTCTCCCCAGTTGCCTGTGCCAGACATAAGCACACATGTGTAGTTGTCTCCCCCGTTTACCACAAAACACCCCTTTCACTCCAATTAAACTCCACAGAAACAGAGACGTCTTTCTCACGATTGGGGCTCGCTTGAGAGAATAGTAGGTTCTTAGTAAACATTTGTGTATGTGTGTGCATGGGACATTATGTTTTATGTGCACACATGTACGTGGGAGGTGTGCGCACCACGGGTTCATGTCAGGTGTCTTATTTGTGGAGACAGGTCTCTCGCTGAACCCAAAGCTTGTCACTTTGTCTAAACTGCTTGGCCAGAAGTCCATAGAGACACTTATGGTTCTGACAGCCACACATGGCCACATCCTGTCTTTTACATGAGCACTGGGAATCCACATTCAGGTGCCCATGCTTCAATTCCAAACACATTACTAACTGTGCCATCTCCCCAGACTCTAATAAACATTCTTAAATCTATGTATTTTACAAGTATAAAATGAGCTAGAAACGCAAGTTACTCATTTTATAAATATACCTGTTGAATTCACTATTCAATCTAAAGCTAAAATACAATTAAAACTTCTTTTTTTTTTTCGGGGCAGTGGTGACACACACCTTTAATCCCAGCACTCAGGAGGCTAAGGCAGGCAGATTTCTGAGATTGAGGCCAGCCTGGTGTACAAAGTGAGTTCCAGGACAGCCAGGGCTATCCAGAGAAACCCTGTCTGGAACAACCCAAAAAGAAAACAACCCTTTATTTTTTTTTAATCAACAACTCCCTCGTGCATTTCCCACATTTTTAATAGACTGATGTAGAGCATGAACAGCACACAGAAAAGCCTTCATCTCCCAGCTGTACATAGGCCACAGTTTAACAAGCACACCAAAAGGAAACACCCATAAAACTGCACTAGAACAGAGATGGTTTGTCGCTATTCACCTCTCGGTCTTAAAACCTAAGGCTTTTGTGTCAAATATTTTTGTGGTCAAAGACTTTCTCCTTTTATAGTCCTACCTGAAAATGTCCAAAAAAGGACTTTTCACAGAGAATCCTCAAGGAAGGTATTCTTCATACCAACACCAACCGAGTGTGCCACTCCATCGTGGCTTCCCACTTCTTCAGGCGTATTATGGACACACATATGCACACATACACTCTATCCAAAAACAACTACTCCTTACATAACAAGAAGACAGTGCCCATCTTTCTCAGATGTATTTTCAGGCTCCAAGTACTCAATATTTACTGACAACTGATTAAGTCTTTTCAAAAATATTCTGGTTAAAACAACGACCTAACTCAGAGTTAGTATAAATTCTCTATGAAAACTGAACTCTGACCTTTAATCTAGCAAAATTTTAAATAGGGTCACTTTTTTAACACAATACTCAAAATTTCTCAAAGGCACCAAAATGTAGCCCAACCTGGAACATGCAAATCTCATCTATAGAAATAGACATGGTGTATGGATGTCACATAAAAGACACCCAGCTAAATTTGGATTTCAGGTAAGTTTTGTTGTTTTGGTTTTGTTTTGTTGGTTGGTTGCTTAGTTGATTGGTTGCTTGGTAAGCTTAAAATTCTAACTTGATTGTACATCCTACCTTCTTGTATTTGTTAAATATAGCAACATGAATCTATGGCCCATACACAAGACAGCATTTTCACAAGAGGAAAATAATGAACAAGTGCTATGCCAGGCTGTGTCAGATAAGAATCAGCATGCATTTTAAGAATATAAAAGCAAAACTTACTCATATTAAATTGATAAATTTTTATATGATTGTTCTTTCACAAATCAAGTTGTTAGGAATTTATAAAACTGTTTAAGTCCATCAGTTATAATTTTCTCACTGAGACCTTTTGTTTATGAATATATTTTATATTATATTCCTAATAATTATTTTAGTGTGAGACTATATTATTGGACCATTTCTTCCTTCCCTTTCATCCCCACCCTCACCCTCCCATGACCAACCCCCCCTTTGCTCTCTTTCAAATTCAAGGCTTTCTTTGGTTACATAGGAGTGTGAGTGGTGTGTGTGTGTGTGTGTGTGTGTGTACCAGCTATCTGAATTTGGACTAAATGAAACTGGCATTGGTGATGTCTGCTCAATGAAGTAACATGCTACGGTGATGTCCAGAGATAAGTTACCTCACAGGATGACTGGTCAATGATACTCGGAGTGACTCCAGATACGTGAAAAGTCTCTCGTCTGTGTAACCCATTTTCAGCTCATGGAGAAATTCCTGAGGTGAGATCTGTCGGCTACTTCTAAGACTTCCCTGTAAAACAAATCAAAAGAAAGTTTTTTAATTCAGGCTCCATGAAGATTATCTATAAAATATGAAAATCATCACATCTTTCCTAGTAACAGCTAGATACAACTAACAAAATTACTATTTTGAGGTGATATTATTCTAATGAAAAAGCTATAAATTCATAATTTTATTCACAAATGATATTAAAAAGAACACTGAATGTTTTGAGACTGAAAATAATTGTTTTTTCAAATGTAACATGTCATGGAGAGTTATTAAGTACATACTATTAAAAACATAATAAAGTAATATTTAGGCATATTTGACTATTGGAACGCAATAAAAAACAATTATTTTCATTCTCAAGACCTTTAATGTACTTTTTAATATCATTTGCAAATCTCAAAACATCCTCTGACCAACAATTCAATAGGAGGTAACCAAACCTGATTTTAAATGAGGCAAATCTATAGCTTCTGGGATAAGTATAAAGCCCTGTGCAGAGTAACTCCAAGGAAACTTTCATATGAAAAATAAAAAAGAAAAAGTGTGTGTGGGGGGTGTAAGTGTGTGTGTGGGGGGGGGGGTTGTGAATCATAAAACTCAATTCTGATATCCTTTTGCAAACATCCTAACCTTAGTTATCCCTCACCAACCTCTTTTCCTGCCCTGCAACACTATTTATTCTTCTTCCCACTTAAACCTACCTTTTTATTCTCCTTTCCCATTCTTACCACTATTGTTCCATCACACCCAAGCCCACCCCTTAAGATCATGCTTACTCCTCCCCACAAATGGTCCTTTCTACTTGGCTGGATCTACAGATACTCAATATTGCACACATACACAACATACACACACACACACAAATTACACTGAATACTTCAAACAAAAGCACAAGAATATACAAAGAGAAAGAAAATAATCAGATGATGAAAAAAGACAGACAATAAACTGGTAATGTCCCACTATACTCTTAATTTTACAAGGGGGATTTTGGAAAAATCTAGTGTATATAACATATGGGTTGAAAGACCTGGAATTCCTTCATTACTTGAAACACATTAAATGACTACTAAATGTGAGCACATCAGCTCGGTTTTAATTGTTGAGAAGGCTAGCACACCTTTGGGTACAATCCCCAGTACTACCAAATACACACACACACACACACACACACACACACACACACACACACACACACACACACTGTATTATAAATAGCAAGTACATAAGTGAGAAAAATAAGCAAATGGCAGAAACAAGCCTAGTCTCAGATATACAATTTTCACTACAGTGATCACTGAAAGCCCCACAGGTGGGATTTCAAAGGCCTCTGTCATACCTGGTGCAGTTAATGTCTAAGGAAACAAAAGAGCTAGCACTGGGGCTGAAAGCTTCCAGGCCACTAAAATAGCTTGCAAATAGTATGGACATACAACATAATACCCAAGGAAGACATCAAGGTAACAATAAGAAAAATGCTGAGATTAGATGTACAAAGAAAAGGAATTGAGCACAAACACAGAAGAATTGAGCACAAACGCAGGTCAACAATGTAGTATTTTTTTGTCTACTTCTTTTGCTTTATTAATTAGCCAAAGCATTATGCAATAAGATATAACTAGCAATGAAAAACAAATTACTTTTACGGAAACCGTTTTTGCTCATGATGATATCAAAGAATACTACATACTCACTATAGCTCACTATACTATGTACTGTAACACTCACAATATCTACTCACTATAACTGTATCTAAAATCTCAGAGTTATTCTCAAAATAGAAGAAAAGGCTCATTTTCTCATTTACATATTAGTTCTAAAGGTGACTGGGATAACAAAGTGCAATGTTGGATAGATCATCTCTGTAGGGAAGTCATTAAAGACAATGGTACTGTAGTTACAGGAAGAAAAGCCAAATCTCCTAGAACCGAGGAAGACTACTAGTAAAGGTTAACAACTCTGTCTGATGCCCCCTAGTAGGGCAGCCGTTCATTCTGACTAATTCACAGGTCCTTTGCAAGATGCCTGCCCTCAGTGAATGAATGTGGTTACAAGAAAATGCAAATAAAAGAATGGAAATAATAAAAAAGAAAATCAATTACACAGAAAATATCCGCATTTCATACAATAGATTCTGAAACAAATGCTTACTTACAAACATTTCAGATAAAGCACAGGAAAGAAACCAACTAGTTGGGAAATTAATTTTAAAAAATAACTTCCCTACCAAAATAAAAATAAAAGTATAAAGGAATTAAAATTGCGAGGGGGGAAAAATGTGTGAAGAAAGAAAAAGCCTCCTTCTCAAGGCAGGTTCGAGTTCTTTTCATTTCCCCTGACTTCAAAGGAAGCAGAGGGTAGAGCGGGATGGGAAGGATACAGGCTGCCGCATATCTTGAAATCCATTAGCCATAAAGATGAAAATACTTGAAAAGCTTTATCCCCTGTGGTATCAAAACACATTAGTGAGATAAGGATGTCTGCCTGACATCACAAAAATTAGAAGGATATTTATCCCACATAATTTTTAAATCTATTTTAATCCCTTGGCGAAATGTATTCTAAAATCCCAAATGCCAGATAGAGAAAAGTCCAGAGCTTATGCCGTTCATATTCTTTACTAAGGTATCCAAGGGCACAAAAGGTAATAAGCACACCTTTATTCATACTCCTACCTTGCTATTTGTCTAAACCCAAGCAGTCTCACTCTTGCTAAGTGACTATTAAAGGTAATAGCAGCCATTTCCTTTGACCTGTCTTGACCAGTTCCTTTTGTTCCTGCCTGAGGACATCCCTCCTTTCATCTCAGCTTAGCTAAAAGGCAAATTCACTAGCCTAGACCATTCCTTTGTACAGTAAGTCAGAATCCCATGTCTGACAAAACAGACATGTACAGTTAGGTACCAGTGGAAAGTAGCGATGGAATGGCCTGCTCACCTCTGTCAAATAATTCCGTGATTCTTTATACAACTTTGAAGAAGCTATCACTTTAATGTTGACTTTGTTTTTTAAATTATAAAGAGAAAATACTTGGTCTAGATATATATACAAACTCTGCAGGGAAATGGCACCTGGAACTACCAGCAAGGACTCATCCCTGACCTCTGTTGGCCTAATACTGCTCCATACGATGGCTTCTAAAATGCCTGCTTAAATGGCCTGAGACATACTTCCACAATTGCTGCTCACTCTTATCCTCACTAAACTAGCCCTCAATCCACAGTGGAAATACCCAAAATTCACCATGTAGCATTCTCTAGTGTACTTAATACATAGTCTTTTAACTAGCCTTAAATCTATAGAGTGCCAATGTTAAAAATACATATCCAAAATATATAACTGCTAAAGATTCAAAAAATCAAAACTTAGGTGACAAATAAAAATAGACTGAGGTAAAGCTATTTATTAAAATAAGGCCTTCTCTTTGACACTTTCTAATTTAAAGCAGTAAAAGTGAAGGGGGAAAAAAGCAGCTATGGATATCAGTAGAATACATGCAATGTCCAATTCTTCAGTGTCTTACATAGCTGTATGTATCTACCTCTAGGACACCTAAGTCCATAAGTTAACTAGCTCTGTTCCTTCAGTCTTACATTTTCTTAATTCCATGTGTGTGTGTGTATATATATATATATATATATATATATATATATATATATATATATATATACACACACACACACACACATATCCATATCCCAATACCAAGAATAATTTTAAGGAGTTTATGTTAATAATTTAAGAACATGGCAGAGTCACCACAGGGCAGTCAGCACATCATTGCCAAGAGGCTAATTACAACTTAACTACTACCTTGTATGCTATTATTCAAATGCATTGCAATAATTCTCTTGAATTTTTAAATGATTTCAAGCATGTCTAATGTCACTGACCAAAAGAAACACTAAGCTCAAGTCATAGGTGGAACAACAATATGAACTAACCAGTACCCGGGAGCTCTTGTCTCTAGCTGCATATGTATCAAAAGATGGCCTAGTCGGCCATCACTGCAAAGAGAGGCCCATTGGACTTGCAAACTTTATATGCCCCAGTACAGGGGAACGCCAGGGCCAAAAAGGGGGAGTGGGTGGGTAGGGGATTGGGGGGGTGGGTATGGGGGACCTTTGGGATAGCATTGAAAATGTAAACGAGGAAAATACCTAATAATAAAAAAAAAAGAGGAAAAAAAAAGAAACACTATGCTATTTCAGCAACATATATTACTCATTTTCGGAACATCTACAACTGAAATCAACTTGTAGGAACAATAAAATCTGTTAACCTCACATGGTTTTATACAGACTCAAAACAGACACATGGAAGCTAAAAGTGCCAGAGACGAACTCACTGACCACCCAAACTACATTTCACAAGAATCTCCCTTGTTAAATAAGACATTTAATGAGCACCATTATATACAAAACCCTGCCCTATAGCTCTGGAAACCTGTTTACCTGTATATTTAAAATAGCACAGGTTGGGATGGAGAGGTAGCTCAGCAGTTTATTAAGAGCACAGAATATTCTTGCAGAGAACTTAATATCAGGTGCCTCACAAGCAACTGTAACTGCAGCTCCAGTAGACCCATGATCACTGTCTTCTGAACTCCACAGACAGCTACACTCATATACACTTACCCACACTGACACACCATACACATGATTAAAATTAGTTAAAGTAATTTTACAAAAAAAAACAGCACATGCTAAAACTTTAGAATTACCAAGTAAAATGTACAAAGACTAATAATAATGATAATAATAATAATAAAACAAAAATAATAATAGTAAAGGTACCTGTTTGGTTTCTAAATATTCCACACAAAAAAATGTTAAAGCCTAACAAACCAACACTAATTTTAGAAAATTATATATTAATTTGATACGATTTTTAAAAACTCAACACACTTTATACTTTCCCTATCTATCAGTACTTACACGATAAGTGCTGATATTGTCCTTGTTTTCGAACATTGGTCATTACCTTCAATAACACACTTATTTCTTCCCTATGTGTATAGTTATTTCTTTGCCTATTTGTATACATGTCCTAATGTGCTTGGGTGTTCTCATCTGTCTGTGCACATAAATGTGCAAGCTAAAGTCATTCTCAGCATCTTCCCTGATTGTTCTCCATCATCAACACGATTAGGGTCCCTTGATGACAGTGAGGCACTGATTCCAGCACTCAACATACAGTCTACATCAGTCTCTGCTGCACTAGCACAGGACTACCCCTGTGCTGCCATGTCTACCTTGCTTTTAAGTGGCCACTGGGGATCCAAACTTTGGTTCCTCAACTTCATACATTCACGGGAAATGTCTTACCTGCTGAGCTATCTCCCTTAGTCCTACCATTTCTTTACATACATACATACATACATACATACATACATACACACACGCACGCACGCACGCACGCACGCATGTATGCAGGAATACAGGAGGGATGCAGGAGTCAGAGGGAAATTTGCAGGACCAAGTTCTCTCCTTTCACCATGTGAGTTGGAGGATCATATTATTGATCAGGCAAGGAGGCAGAGCCCTTAACTGCTCAGAGCCCTTAACTGCTCAGTCATCCTGCAACCATTTATACTTGCTTTTGGTTACAGAAGGAACATTTTTAAGCTAGTAAGTATATAAAAGAATGTATATTAGTTAGCAGAGAAGGAATCACACAGAACTGTTCAAAAGTCCATAGAAAAAAGAGAGAAAAATGAAAATTTAGAAAGTCAGAAATCTAAACATACAGTAAACCCAAACTGAAGGTATTTTAGGTCAGATAAACAAGTTAGTATATTAACATATTGAAGGGCTCGATGAATTAAATTGCAAGTTATCAATACGAATCTTCCTTCCCTCTCTCTTTGTGTGTGTGTGTATGTGTGTGTGTGTGTGTGTGTGTGTGTGTGTGTGTGTAGGGGGGGAAGAGGAGGAGGAGGTGGAGTTATAGATTCATATAGAAAGGGGAATGAAAACAGAGAAATGTGTGCATGCATTGACACATGTGTTTTTCATACACAGATAACACAATCAGCTCTCCAAATCGTTAGTCTATGCACCTATAAATTTTATCAACAGCCTACCAAGTTTTTGGAATAGATTTCTTCCATATTGAATACGACCAGACTTTTTTTGTTATTTATCTTGTTATTATTTCTTGAACAATAAAATATAACAACAAATTACATTATTCTTTGGAAACATGGAATGTACAGCTGATTTAAATTCATCAATATGTTATCGATTAGTAAAAAAGCAAATTTGCAGGATACGGGTGGATACAAATAGGTCATTTGTCGTGTTTAGTCACTGAAAGTTCATCAAGTGGTATGCTTATCTGGATCTTGCTACATGAATATAAACTAAATATTGAAAAACATTTTTAACTTTAGTAACTTCTGAATTTTGCACTATTTCCAAAATTTCATACTTTTAAGTTAAATTGTGGAATATCATGCATTTCCTGATTGAATAAAACGCAAACTTACATGGAGTTAGATAAACCACTTGCCTCTACTTGTCATCTTCTGAGCATTCTCAGAATGGAAAAATGTTTAGTTTCGTCTGAGCAACACTGCGATTAAAGACAAAAAGAGCCCGAGGATGGGGGTGGAGGAGTTGATTAAATAAACATAGATGTTCTAATTTGCCAGCCTCTATTTGATGGTTCAATGAAGAATAAAGATCTGCTTGGCACATGTGAGGAGATAGAATACCTGAGTGATACTCTTAGTCATTGGTTCATTATCTTCTTTATTATGTTGATTACATTTATATAAAAAAGAAAACCACAACAAAACTTCTTTGGGCATTTACTATAAGGGGACAGGGGCTGTGAAAACACCAGATGTTCCAGTCTTCAAAATTAGGCAATTTGCTTTCAGTTCCTCCAGGTAATTGTGCAATTATTTGCCTCCGTGATTCTGAGCTCTACTTACAAGTGTCACAGGGAACATTGACAGCTCAGGTCACCCTTCCTTTTCCTTGATTTAAGAAGAAACCACCAGCCTCCCTATCTACCCACCGCGAGAAGGCTGAGCCTCTATGAGGAAGCACATTTGTAAATGCAAATACAGCCGTGTAGTGAAGGTTCCCTGGTTCAGAGAAGGGTGTGCCCTTTCAGAGGACTGAAACCTGATTCCCAGCAACCACGTGTCAGCTCACAACCATCTGCAATTCCAGAGTGAGGGATCCAACACCCACCTTTGACCTCCATAGACACTGCTTGCATGTGGTGCATGGGCATGTGTGTAGGCATATCTATATACATTAACAATAAAAACAAAACTGTCACACACTTTCTACAGTACTCTTTATGTAATAAAAATAAAAGTTGAGGGCTGGAGAGATCGCTCAGTGGTTAAGAGCACTGACTGCTCTTCCAAAAGTCCTGAGTTCAAATCCCAGCAACCACATGGTAGCTAACAACCATCCGTAATGGTGCATCTGGTGCATCTGAAGGCAGCTACAGTGTACTTAGATATAATAATAAATAAATCTTTAAAAAATAAATAAATAAAGGTTGAGTATAGGGAGATACATTAAGGAGAAAATGACAATACTTAAATCATATCCTACCATAACCAGTTAGGAGACAGGAAAGTCAGAGCTCCTCTATGTAAGAAGGTATTTTGTGGTTACAGAATGCTTGCAGCTGCAAAACTGAAAGACATTTTTAATACTCTTCTATCGCCATCACTGTAAGCATGTCTTGTTTGCAATGAACGCCACTTAAAGATCAGAACACAAGAAGGAAGATTGGGCCCACAGACTGCAAGATGGAGATAAGCTGGAAACACTGAATTGCTGGAGCCCAGCACCAGATTCTTGTTCCAGTATCCATCACACAACCAAGGTGATATGGAAAAAGCAAAAACTTGCAGTATTTATTTCCCCAAATCTGTTATTATGAACAGACATTATATGAATAATCCTTAAGTAAATAAATGAGAGGCTAACAGACCTAAATTTAGTGAACTACTATGTCTCATCTAAGAAAATGAACAAAGTGACAATCTAACACTGGTAGACTTCTAAATCCTTTTAAACTCATCATTTCTGTTGGAGACCATACCGTGAGAAAGTAGACCTTTAACAGTTTCCCATCCTAATAAGCCAAATGGCCTTGTGTTAAGGAGCTGGTCACCTCCTCCTCCCTATCTCTTCCTGGCACCTAAGACCCTAAAAAGTTGAATTATGGTCCCCTCTTCCTTATCTCTTCCTGACTCCCAAGACTTCTAAGGACATGAGTTATGTGCTGAGCCCAGCTTGATACCCCTGACTGTTAAGGGGGAATCTACATTCCTGAAATAAGACTCAGGGTGCCTCCTGCCTGCAGTCAGAATTCAGCCCCCATGTCCCCAGATGACTACTTCTTTGTTCTTTGTTAATTCCCCCTCAGCCCCTCCCTATTTCCGCTCACTGTGTGCTTATAACCTGGAGTTTCAGCCTAATAAACTGAGACCTTGACAGGAATCCTCCTTGGTCTCCTCTCTTCTTTCCCACCCGTTTCTCTTGCAGGTTTGCGGTTCCCCTCGTACCCACGAATAACTGGGTCCTGCTGGATGGGACACATTTCTAAGGTGCTCTGTGTAACACAATTTTCCACCTAAAGAGACAATTAGAATGAACCTATATCTGCCATGCACCATTATACTGAGTACTAGATTCTGTAGAGAATGAAAGTCTGTCCATGAGATGCCTTTGGTGGGAAACGGTAGCCAGTGGTTATAAAGTAGGACTAGATATGAATGTAGTCTCCTGCAAGCAAACAAACAAACAAACAAACAAAACAAAAAAACAGAATATACAAAGTATTGTCATTTTACACAATAGCTTTGAGATGAAACTATATAATAATATAGAAATAAAGGTAGTGAATACTTTCCTACTAAATATGGTGGAAAACTAGGTCTGCTTTGTGAGTACTTGAGTCTGTGTGTCTCCCAAGTGTGTGTGCAGGTATATGTGCACATGTAAACCTCCTGTGGAAGTCAGAGACAACCTAGGGTATTGCTCTCAGAGACTGTTTAGATTGGGTTGTTGTTTTAATATTTAGCTATTTTAATTTATGTGGATGAGTGTACTGCATGTATTTCTGTATATCACATATGGGCACTCTGCACAAAAGACAGAAGATGATAATAGCTGCTCTGGTACTAGAGATACAAAGGACTGTAGGTTACCATGTGAGTGCTGGGAAACACAGTCTGATCCTTTGGAAAAATAGTCAGTGCTCATAACTGCTAAGTAATTTCACCGGGCCCTTGAATTTTTTGAGACAGGATAGACTAGCTGGCCAGGGAGCCAGAGGTCTCAGTCTCCACCTCCCTTATGCTGGAATTACAAGCACTGGCCACTGTGTCCAGCATTTTTATTATATACTCCTGAGATCAACCGGTTCTCCAAGCTTACAAAGTGCTTAGCTGCCTTTTTACTGCTGTCATTAAAAAAAAAAATCAAGACCACAGGCAACTTATAGAAGGAAAAAGGAAGGAGAGAGAACAAACTTAAAATGGCATGGATCTTTTGAAACTTCAAAGCCCACTCCTAGTGATGTACTTCCAGCAAGACCATACCTCATAAGACTACCTAAAGAGCTACCAACTGGGGAGCAAATCTTCAAAATCTTGGCCTTATAGGGGTCATCTCATTCAAACCATCTCACAAAGCAAGCACTTGATGAACTCCAACCCACAAAATCAGGTCTTGAGAGATGGGGATTAGACAGGAGAATGGCATTAACACATGACAAGGCAGATAGGTGAGATGGCTGGAGCATTTTAGGAACACCATAGCTACAAGTTATGAAAGTGGGAAGAATGAACACAGAAAAGGCAGAGAGACCAGAATGTGGAAAGCACATACCCCACATCTTACACTAAGGAAGTAACTTTTACCTACAGGGTTAGTCAGTTTTCTAGGCGTTATAATATATGCCTGACTTAAATCAATTGTCAAAGAGGAAGGTTTATCTAGGCTAAGTTTCAGAAATTTCAGCCTGTGATCAATTGGTCGTGTTTCTGTAGGCACATGATAGAAGAGGAAACCGCTCACTTCTCAGGGACTAGAAGTAAGAGATAGAGGAGGGGCTGAGAGGGGCAGTATTCCCTCCAAGGCACAGTAACAGTCTTTTTTTATATACTTGGACCCACATCCTAAAGGTTCCTTCACCTCTCAATAGTATTGTGGGCTGGGAACCAAGCTCCAACACCAAGGGATCCAGGATACACACATTTCACAGTAACTATAGGAAACGGGAATTCACTGTAGAAAGACAGATACAGTCAGCACACTCAAGCAACTGCCAGGCAGGCACACATGAGCCTCAGAAGACACAAAGCCAGGAAGGCAAGTTCAGGGAGATTTCTAGGAAACAATGAATTGTTCACATTCTTAAAATGTAGTCAAGAAGGACTAACGTTACAAGAATGGTTCAAAAAAGTAGGTTCACGTCACACAAGAAATCCAAAAATATTATATCCACAAGGCATTTTAAAAGATAAAAGGTAAATCAGATATGACGTCCCGCACCTGCAATCCCAGCACCCAGGACTCTGAAGCACAAGTAATTTGAGTTCAAGGGTGGCCTAGGCAATAGAACTGCAGGGCAAGTCAAAAATGTATCATGAGGCTCCTGTCTCAATTAATTCTTTTAATCCATAAGAAGATAAAACAGGCACAAAATTCCTATTGGTAGGCAGGCACAAAAGATCTTCTAGCAAAAAATGGAAAATCATTTTATTGTGAACTATTTCAAAATCTCAACATTTTCCAAAACTACTCCTTTCCAACTTCATTTCCTATTGCTTTCCTCTTTAATGGCTGCTTCACTCTAGACAAAAGACAGCATCTTATCCACATAAATACAGACTGGCTTTCTCTATGTGTATACATCTTTATGAGAAAGAGTCACACCATCACTACACAGGCTTAATTCCTACCTGCCCCTGAACACATCTATATCCTTTTCCTTCTCCCTCTTCCTCTTGCTTTTTGAGACAAACACTGTGTATCACTGGCTTTCCCCCCTGCTTCAGGGTCTGGAGTTGAGATCACAGCTATGTACCACACCTGGCTGCTCTCCTTCCAAACTCTATTTCTAATACCCACAATTTTCACCTCCAATTCCTGCTTAATTAATTCTACCAGATATACTATCACCACTTAATTGTTAATTTGTGAATTCCAGAAGAACTTATAATTATCTAAAGGAGATTTGGAAGTCCAGTTTTGACAATGACCATGTAAGGACTGTTTGTCTAAAGCACAAATTGTACTCACTGTCCACTATGCATTTGCTGGGTATCTAACATGTACTGCATGTTGAAAACTGCAGAAGAAATAAAACCAGCAGAACTTGTGCGAGTTTCCCTATGCTTAGGGGACAGCCTCCTAAATCTTCAGTTTCCTGCAATGCCGGGCACTGATTCTGCATTCTATTGACTGTACCTCCTGGACCTTGACATCTGAACCAAACAAGCACACCTCTGATGATCCGTATGGAGAAACAAGGAGATGCACCTAGATGGAACACATGAAAATGTCCTCTACTAAAGTGCTAAGACACTAAGGAGGAATCTGAATAGAAATATTAACAGTTAAAGATAACCACAGGATCTCTTTTGCACTCAGATCTGCTATTACTACATATTTACTGATTGTCTCTACCAGGAGCATTCAAGCCACAAAGGAGGGGGCACCTGGTCAACATTGTTCATCACAGTATCTACTGCCTGCAACAGTGCTTGATACACAGCCGTATACTTAAAGAAAATGACTCAGTGTATGTCTGTGAGATAGGATATCCTGACTGCTCTAGAATACACTGCTATTACACCCCAAACCCGACCCTTTGCCACCTAAAGTAAGCAGGAGAACTGCCCCTGCACCTCAATCAGGAAAGTGGGCCCCAAAACCTTGCCTGAGCAACTCAGCAGAGGTAACCATGGATGTAGGGCTGCAGGTGTGCCAAAGGCATCAGCACAGGAGAGCAGGTCCTGCCTCTTGTCTGCTAAGTAGTACCACAGATGAGGGAGAGCCACCCTCTTCCCCTCCCTCATCCC
This sequence comes from Mus musculus, assembly GCF_000001635.26. Classification (NCBI taxonomy): domain Eukaryota; kingdom Metazoa; phylum Chordata; class Mammalia; order Rodentia; family Muridae; genus Mus; species Mus musculus. The sequence goes on from NC_000080.6 coordinate 87,049,636, forward strand.
TTGTAATCTGTCGCAGACAGGAGAGCTGACCCTACATGAGAGTGGGAGAACTGGCCATGGCCCTCACGAGCTGCAACACTGAGGAAAGCAGGCCCTACACCTCTGCTGGGCAGCAGGGCAGAGGTGGCCCTGACTGCAGAGATTGCTGGTGGATTGGCCCAGGGATGTGAGCACAGAAGAGCCAGTGGGGTGACCAGCTCAGATATCTCTTGGGCTCAGATCCAGAGCTTTGGAGGCCCTCCCCAACTCAACCCCATTAGTGAACTGCTGGGGTGCACTAAGGGGCTAGTGCTACAAATACAAAACTACAGGATCTCCATGACACAGGCCAACAACAGGATATCACAGAGATGTCCTGGTGAGGTCCCTGTATTGACAGAGTTGCAGAAACCGGAGGCCTCAAACCAGACCAAGGAATCACTGCAATAAACATTTGCAAGCAAAGAAGTGTGGACAAAGGAGTCTGCTATGGGGCACACCACTATAGATTCCACAAGGAGATTTTTTTTTCCTCTGTTGGGGGAAGGTTTTGAGGGTAGAGGGTAAGTATGAGAGCAGTCTGAGATAAGTGGAATTTGGGGCATGATGAAAAATTCACAAAGAATCAATAAAAAGTTTTAAAACAATGCACTGCTGTTGAGAATGCCTACAAGTAAAGCTGATGACACAGACACTTGTCCTGTATCTAACCACTAGTGTCATCCCCAGAGGTGATCTTAAGTCAGTTATCAAATCCTAGAGCTGTCTCTAAAAAAGCTACCTCCATATGCAGTGTTATCAAGTGTTAAATCAGCTACTAAACCAACAGGAATGGAAAACCCACAAATCTATGCTCTCAGCAACCAAAGTGGGAAGTTACAAAAGTATACAAAGGACAGCATAAACTCAGGTATAGACTGACAAAGAAGGATAATTAAGTACCTTTCTAATTGGTCAACAGAAAAATAAATGAATATAGTGACCACTAAGAAGAAAATGTATCATTAAAACATTGCATCACAAGATATATTTAAAAATGAACAATTATCACGTATAGATATAAATTAGGCAAGAGATATTTAAGAAATTAAGACTTTATTCTTCATAAAACACATTAAGAAAATTCAATAATCCTATAAATTTAATTTTTTTTAATTTTTTGTATATAGGTATTTTGCCTGCATATATGTCTGTGTACCACATGTGTGCCTGATGCCCACAGGGCCCAGAAGGTATTGGATATCCTGGAACTGCAGTTACAAATGAGATGCTAAGTGAGTGCTGAGAACCAAACCCAGTTCTCTGAAAGAGGAGCCAATGCTCCTGACTGCTGAGCCATCTCTCCAGCCCAACTTAGAAAATAAAATTTAATGGGACATTGATACACATTTGTATGTACAAGAAGCAATAAGCCATTTATTTCAAAGAGGAACTAGGCTATCCTATCCTAGATTTTAATGATAAGACAGGTAATTAATAGCTTGATAGATTTCATACATAAAATATTAAAAGAAAAATAAGTATTTCACATGCTATATTTCATACTTCAGTTTTTCATAAATCACACTTATATGTTGGAGCTTAACATCCATTTTCCAATTAACGTCCAAACACCTCAGCAACAGTGATGACTCATAATTAGATGAGATCATGTTGCGTAGACTTTTAGAAATCACCTCCTGAGAATAGAGACCTAAGTGGTAGTGACATGGAAAATATTCTCAACTGGTCCCTCAGAAGACACCAATCCAACATCACTGAATGACTCACTGCCAAACAACACTGCGCCCGACACTGTGTTCATACTCAGAATGCTCATCAAAAGCATTCCTCAGATGATAGGTTCCAGCTCAGCTACGAAACATAACCAGGGCTACACCCTCTGACTGGCAGGAAATCCTAGACATGTCAAGAGCATGACCCTACATAAATTTCAAACCCTCTAAAATCAGGCTGATGCTTGTCTCTTTGATCTCTTTGATCCTCAACTGACCTTTTACATTCACTCTGACTAGGGTCAGCCACCAGTCTAACCACAACATAACAAAATGAATGATTTAATAGCTTTCCTATGAGGGGTAATATGCTTAATGCATGTATATAATTAATATTATCAAAGATATGCTTAAAAGCTGTTATCTTATTAAAAGTCGATTTAATCTACATCTTCCAGTATATGTGACTGTTAGGATAGTGTGCATGATATGCTTGTATATTAGGTATTCATCTTTTTGAACCAATATTTAATCAATGTGAGGTATATATATGAAGTATGAGAAATCACACAAATAACCAAGATTAGTGCCAATAGTGCTTTTCTACAGTGAAACTGAAAATACAACAACTTATATAAGATGATTTTAAGAGTAATTCTTGATAACAATTGGCTTCTGAACAAAATCAAACATCTTTTGGCTTGTCTAATCTGTCCTTCTACATCTTACTAACATGTAGTATCAAAATTCTCACTGGTTTATCTATTTCCTGTCACATCATAAGGTACAAGCATGACCAACACACTTATATTTTGATAACCATGCTTACAATAAAATTCCTATATATTTATATACACATACTACAAATGGTAAAAGGTTTGGGGACTTCCTCAAATGAATTATCTTTTAATTTTCTGTATCATACTTTCCTCAATAATTTTTCCTTCATGAAGATTTTTCAAAATATCTGATAAATTTCCAAGTCTGTTACTCTAAACATAATATTCCAAGCCATGGACAGTCATAAACTATTTAGTGAATCCAACATTTTTTAATATTCCTTTAACTACTAGTGACTTTATTCTAGATCATAAAGCCTTCAGAGTAAAATTTTTAAGAAAGAATATACATTTTTTGTTCAATAGACTTCAAAAATATTATGTCCCATCAGCCACAAATGACTGTTCTTTCCATATCAACACCAATGAGATTTTAAAAGGTATAACAAGACTTTAATTTGAACATCTGGAACTGACAATATCTATTTATTGGAATTATTTGGACTTATTCATAAATTAGTATTGTTCTATAGTCTGTTTTCCCCCCTCTGAAGCTTCATTTCAAATTAAAAAAAAAAAAAAAACTCGTTCCAGGTTTATATACTAATTCTTTGTCAAAATCATTAGAAATATTTTTACCACTGTCTTTTCTCATATGTAATTTATCACATAAACAACATGAGTTTTCTAAATAACTGATTATGCTTGTGTATTCTTTAATAGCTCCAAGACTTCCAAATGAGCAGTGAGAGAACTGAGCATCTTTGTTAACAAAGAGGCAAAGGTGAAGAGAGCACAATGGGCAAAGACTCACTGTATCTTCAGCACCATTCCCCGGACACAAACTGTTTCTCACGCCAGGCTTCGCGGTCTATGACAACTCAGGAAGACTTCACACACAGTGTCACACACAGTGTCACACACAGTGTCACACACTGTGTCATGTGCTTACCCCCTTCAACTGCAGTGTGAATGTTCTGCCACTTCCACACCAGTACAAGAAAATCAGGACCATGAAAACTACCATGGAAGGCCACTATTACTGTCAGTCTTCACCAAGCACTACATATTATATTTTATTTTAAAGAAAATGAAATCTAACTATTCCTCAATGTACAAGAGCCAAAGATTTTGAGATGTCTATGACTGAAAGTATCATTTAAATTATTGCTAAGAACTAAAGTGACAATATTGAGTTTCATTTGACAAGTGTCTTTTTCTTAACCAAAGTTCATTAAAATTTATACTTTAATATTTTATCTTTTTATGCCTTAAGGTAAAATAAGCCTCAATTCTATAGACACTGAGCCAAAAAGTTAAGGAACTGAGAGCTAACTCTGAATTTTAGAATGGACTTACTATTTCTCTATTTGTTCTCTGGCCCTAAACCTCAGGACCACCTCTGGGTAGTAATGCAGAGTAGGAACACTCTGACCTGCCCACAGCCTGGAGCCTCTGACATCACGGTCCTGACTTCTCTGTGTTAACTTGCTTTTCTGTGTACTGTGTTCCGCAACCATCAGCAAAGTCCAAACTAGTCCCCACTATGTCCTGCAAAACTCTAGGACTTTGTAGAGAGGCCTGGAAACTGGCCATAAGAGGGCTTTAACATGGTGCACCCTTTGAAAAGCTTGGGCAATATCATCTCTTTCTTTTTCCCCAACACAGCTGGCAGATTGATGCACAGTCACTACTAACTTTTCTCACTACACATTCATCCAGTTTTCTCCTAATCTCTGAAGCCTTGACCCCACTGTCCATGTGGCTCCTCCCTTACTCTCCTCTGGGTCATTCTCTACTGAGTATCTATGGATGCTGATAGAGCTAAATCTGCTGGCTAACGTCCTGGGTTTCTGCTTCTTTTCCCTCTCATCAAAACCTTTTGCTTTCTCTCCACTTTTTATTCTCTTCTTGCCAACTGAATTTCTTTACTTCTATTCAGTTGTGTCTGTCCACTTACACTTGAAAACTTAATTTAGGCAGTCTTTTAACAAGCTTCATGAATTGGGGGGATACATTCTTCTGCTCTCTACAAGTACTCTCTCTGAGACTTAACTATTCTAACATTGCGTGTATAGGTATTTATTAGGTGTGTGTTCATGTCTAGCAAGATGGAAGAAACTTGAAGCAGCTGTAACAATTACTGGCAAGCAGGAAAAAGTAGCAGTAGCAATTCTCTTCTAGGTTCCATGGCCTCACCAGCCACAGACAGCTGCATAAGTGAAAAGAACTAGACATGAATTCTCTCTTATTGGGCAGACCTTATGACCAATTAGGTAGCTGGTGGTTACCCCATGATGTATGTGCCACTATTGCACCTTTTGGAAAATCTGATTACTATCAACTGATACATCAACATGAATTGTAGAAGATCTTAGAAGGTCCCATTTCTAAAGATGAAGAACTACATGTAAGCAGTGGCTGCTCACAGAGGAAGAATCAGTCTTCTCCAAGTGCAGGACTTGGGATAGACTATCCAATCTGAGCAGTCAGCTCGAAGTACATATAAATGTGAGCAACATTAAAAGAACTCAGTAGGTGGTACTCACATGTTTGTTTGTTTGTACACATGGGGCAGGGGAGAGAATAGGGTAAGGTACTGGAAGGAGTGGAGAAAGAAGGAGAAGAAACTATATAAATGCAAAATACATATATAAAATTTAAAATTAAATCTAAATGTTAAAAAAAGATTAGAGCAAGTAAATGTGCATATTTATGCACAGCTTGCTTTATCTACATCAATATAGTCAAGACCCGCTTGTTAGGGTCTCGTGTATGTGTCTCTATGTGCATATGTTTGCATGTATGTCTATGTTTATGTATCTGTGTATATGTCTGTCTGTCTGCCTGGATAGACTGTGATCTGTAAGGGTAAGAGAAATAAATCCATTCCCCCAAGCTGCTTTTGATGAGAGTGCATAACAACACTGAACATAAGCATACAGTACTCATTGTCTATCTCTTCCTAACTGTAAGGAGGACTAGCTGCTTCATATTCCTGCCATTTTGACTTCCTTACCATCTCAGTTACTTTTCTATTGTCAAAACAGACAACTTGTAAGGGAAACTGATTTGGGAGCTCACAGTTGCAGATGGTCCATGACCATCATGGCAAGAAGCATGGCATCAGTCAGGCAGGCAGGCAGGTATTCAACTGAAATAGTAGCTGATAGCTTAAATCCTCATCCACAAGTAAGACACAGAGGAAGCTAACTAGGAACATTCTGGACTACTGAAACCTCAAATCCCGTCCCCAGTTACACACCTCCACTAACAAGGCGACACAGCCTAATCCTTCCCAAACAGTTCCATCACCTGGGGACCAATGACTCAAACATGCGCCTATGGGAGCCATTCTCATTTGAACCGGCATACCTACTATGACGGAGTGTCACCTGGAGCTATGAGCTCAGGTAAACTGCTTCTGCTTGATATGTTGCTTTTGTCAAAATATTTTATCACAGCAAAAGAATACAAAATAAGATAGTGTATTTTAACCTAACACATAGCAGACATGCCATATAAAATAGTGTTTTGTTCCACTTCTAAAAGCATCTTTTGAAATGCTATTCTCAAATGTTCAACCTTACTTTAAGACTAAAAAAGGAACAACAACAACAAAAAATGTTAACAGCAGTTAACAGTTACCTCTGACAGAGATCCGCTAAATTACTTGGAATTTTTAATATATAGTTGCAAGACTTTTAAACATTACTGTTAAATGGTAGCTTTTTAAAAACCCCATCTAGTTTTCAAATGAACAACTTGGAAACAGCAACTGGTAACTGAATGGCATTTCTCAGTTCAAGGAGGACTCAAAAGGCTTTCTGTATGGACAGTTACTTAGATGTCATCAGCTCTGGTCCTCGGAATCCTCTGACTGGAAGGAAGTCAGTTCACTTGACATAAACCTGCTAAAGCAGACAGAACTCTCCCACTGAGTGACAGTCTCTGCAATTTGCATGTTGCAGGACTAGATGTCAGTCTCCACACTCCTGCACTTCCCAGGTTTCTAGTGTTTACAGCACCCAGCCTTCTCACACATCGGCAAATGCTTGAGAAACACTATTTGGCAATGATCACAAATTGAAGACTTAAATTATTCATAGATTTATCCAGATGTTTCCAAAACTAAGTTCTGTAAATAAAAGTGATTATTAAATGAGTACCAATTTACTACAAGAATACAAAATGACTCTGCAAGCTACTCCTAGTCACAGTGAAAGCTTTGCAGACAGCATACTATTAGCTCTACTGATTTGTTTTTATTTTTCCTAATTGAAATGTGGTCCATGTTATCAGGCCATCTGCACCATAACAAAACAACTCAGTAAACAAGACCAAGGCAGTGTTCTTTGTTAGGCGCAACAGCAGATTTTGTTCTTGCTAAAAAACATTTTTCTAAAAGGGCGCTTTTTGATATAAAGACTGAAAACTTGGAAAATAGAATACATACACAAGATGCTGCTCCCTCATTTTCATATCTGAGCATAAAATGCACACCAACTTTCTTTAGATAAACTCATGGTACCAAACACACTTAGAATTCTACACTGCTTTTTGTATCAGGATCTTGCCAGCTGTGCCTAACTCATCGGTTGCATTAATGTACACTATTAAATAGCCTCACTCTCAACAGACATTCTCTTTATTCTGTCTTGATTTTCACCCCTGCTGTAACCCCCCCATACATACATCTTCGTTTTTCAAGCTAGCATTTTAAGAACAATTTCAAAGAGGCTTGTTACATGTGTATTTCTATGTATACATGTATGCATTTCTTTGTATACATATGTATACATGACATATTTCTATGTCCTCTACAATACGACCAGCAATCTTTTCAGTTTACCTATTTTGACAAATTAAAACTGTTTTCCATATCTATTTTAATTTATATATCAAGACTGAAAAATCTTCTCCCACATGTTGCCTTAGTACTTCCTGGGTACACTGCCTACTCACTAAGAGCAGTAACTCCTTCGGGCTTGTCATCTTTCTCTTGATGATGGATAGGGAAGCTTTAAACATTGATTTTTTCCAAAAAATTTTTAATTTCTTGAGAATCTATTTTCTGTCCCCTTTACTACTCTATAATCTTTACTAGTAAATGTATTCCTCTTTTGAATAATCTCTAGTTTAAACCAAAAAAGTGTTATTTCTGATACTGTTTTTAGCAATATCACCTCAGAATAATTCTAAACATTATCTTTTCTAAACTTATAAGAATTTTTTTCTGAATAGAGAAGCTACTATTAAAGCTTCAATATTAATATTTCTCACATTTGTCAATATTAATGTTTCTCATGCATGTCACTATAGACTGGACTCAAACTATTACAAATTACTAGTACAAATATGGATCTTTGCTTTATTTTACCATGTTCTTCAATCTCTCCATGCCAGTGTAACAGCTTCCGGGGGACCTTCAGAGCTCAACACAGTGGGGAGGAAGGGGAAGCTGGAGAAAAGTACCTCACTCAGACCGACCTTCACCTGCACTACCGCAACCCTGTGGAAGAGGCTGACAGCCAAGCGCAGCCCACGACTTCTAAGTGAAGCTTGTGTGTCCCTTCCTTGTTAATACTGTACATAAACTGCTGGAGTAACTGCAATTGCAGATGTGCCCCTCAACAACCACTCTCCATACAGCCAGTTCTAACACTACTGAGCAGCGGACATCTACAACACCTTGCACAAATCTGGTTCCAATCCTAGTCTAATCTATTTCCTGGCTTTCTGAGCACAGCAATTTACATGGCTCTGTGGTATGCATGTTGGGTTTCAGCTGTGGTTCCACGCTCTCAGCTCTTCCCCATCAGAGATGGGCTCCAGCTGGGAGTGAGTGGTGCAGGGAGTGGGTGTCTTTCCCAAGGACTCTAATGGGACAGCTCTTAGATGATCTAAGTTGTGCACATACCTTTTTTCAGAGTGGACTTTTGCACATACATTTTATTCAAGGTGAATTAGGTCTACATATGAACCTTGGAGAATGGGAAGAGGATTGTCTTAGGGTAATATCTCATTGGCTAGAATTTAAAGTACTGGGAATGCGGGTGTTGGAGGCAGAGCTCCAAAGACCAGATTAGAGAAGGGGACTCTGTGCTGGTAAAGGGAGTCCTCCATTTTGTACCAAGCTCAGAGGAGTTATCTGAACATGGTAGACTTACGACCTTAATTAGCAGGGTTTCACCACATGGCTTCTCTTATCCTTAGAACTTACCAACTGAAAGGGTACCATAAAGAGCATACATTCAGAGACATGTCTGTGTCTGCAAACTAGAGAGGCACACATTCACCTCTAAGACATTTTGAGGAAAGAGCACTCACATGGCTCAAATCCTCACAGAGGGTCAGAAATGATGCCATATCAGCGCAACCCCATCCTTGAGAAGGCCCCTGTATCCATCCTTTCTTCAGTTATCAGCATAGTCTCAAAGTGATGACAACCTAATAGTAGCAGAGTCCACTTAACAGTCCTCCCATAGCTGTGTTGTTCAGTTTTTAACCTAGACTTCAAACTTCTGTGAAAACATTGTCAATAAGAGAAAAAGAGCAATTTTCCTCTAATCTTTCTTAGACTTACTGGTACAAAATCACTTCCATATACATTTTCAGAATCAAAACAACCATAATACTTTAGCTCTGTCTCATTTTTGATTAGGACTTGTTTCCTTTGACATGCTGTCTTGTAAATTCTAAATTTCGTACTTTCATGAGAAAAAAAGAGAATGAGCTCCATTCAATGCCTCCATCACATCCCCTTTATTCTCACTCTTATCTTGGATTTTATACTGAGAATAAATAATCATTATATAATTATTTAAAGCCTTTCTACCCATTCATTCTTCCTTATTGTGCATTAATTTGTATTTGAATGCTTTGTGACCACATATCACAAGAAAAGTATTCCTTCCACAAGCACTGGTCAAATGAAGAGTATTTTTAAATCAGAGGCCTTTTTTTATTATAAGTAGACCAAACAGAGCAATAAGACAGTAAGAAAAAAATCATTCTACATTAAAGACCGCTTCAATAAATGGTACTTTATCTTTTTAAGTTGTATCTTTGATTTTAATAATTTTAAATATGAGCATCTGAATAAGTGAATGATACTTGGGATGTCACTTGATTACTAAACAAGTTGATCTTAGAATATGTAATCATTTTCTTTTGATTATTTAAATAACCTTTCTGTCCTAAGAAATTTTTCAAAAATGATAAAAGAAAATGTATAAAGATCATGAGTTAAGAAATCTCAATAGTAAGAAAACAAAGTGAGATACAAAACCAGTCCATGGGCAATTCTCCCCCAGAAGGTAACCAGGCAGGATGTACAATTTAGGGGAGATGAAATTTCCCAACTGTAAATTACCATCAGATCTTATTAAAAGTAAAATTCAGGTCATTAGAGAAGACTCAAAATACAAGAAACTATATAAACCCCCATTAAAATGGCTCATATCTATTAAGATAGAGCTTAACTTCAAAGATTACCACTAAAAGGCACAAATGTATCCATTTAAAAGTACTCAAATGCACAGTAAGTGTGCTAAGAGGAGGCTGTCTTCATTAGGACATGTAAAAAGGCCACAAACATGCATTCTTCATTCTCCAAGATAGAAAAAAGGAAAACCAGAAACACAAACACATACATCTACTACATGTAACAGTACATATTCCTTGGCCTCATGAAGATTCTGGTCTATCACATCAAGTAAAATGGACAACGACATGAAGTTAGAGACCAAAAAAAAAAAAAAAAAAAGAAAAAAGATAAACATCACATGGTGCTAAGGGAATTCACAGTAACAGAACCTTAATCTAAATATATGGCCAGTAGCTTCTATAAATCATCCACAAATTAAGTAAACAATTCATATGACTTCTACATAGACAGGCCTGTAAGGAAACATGGTAAGAATGCTTTTATTTGATTACAAATTATGAAGATGCTCTCATCTACAAATACCATTGTAAATTAGCTTACATTATAAATCTTTTCATGAAGTATGCACTAAATCTTACACATTATGTTGAACAACCGAGTTTGTGATCCTCTAAGAATCCCATATAAACAATGATAAATTTGCAGAGGCGATATTCTTATAGGGTCCACCTTGTCTGGACTGAACCTGACTCATGACTTTGTGTGTCTAACCTCCAAGTGTAACTCGAGAAGAAAGAGCCGGTGCATCCTTCACTATGGGCCAATTTCTCATTGTAGCACTTGGCAATGACAGTGGCATGACTAGAATCAAATAGCCAATTGAACCTGAGTCTCTGCAGTATGTGGCTAGAGGACAGGAGCTGGTTAATGCTAAGAACAATGAGGAACCAGTGCACAGAAGAAGAAGAAGAAAGGATTAAACAGCTGGGTATCCTTGAGTCACCAAGGTTAGCTAAATGGCACAGGGATCTGGTTCAAACCTCAGCATCACAATTCAATGAATAGTAAGAAAAATAATATTTTTTTTAAATAAAAGAGGTTTTAAAAAATATCAAGAGTTAACATCAAGTTTGGAAAAATACAATTACTACAGCACACTCTTGCAAGGTATATACCATTCCTCAATGAGTACACTAAATTCAGCTGTAAGGGGTAAAATGAAAGGTGGTTAAGCTTCAAGTTAGGAGAAGAAGGTAATGTACAACTTTTAGAAGAAAAAGGGGAAAGTACAAAAAGGGCTGTAACAGTCTATGTCGTTTATAATTTAAAAATAAGTCATCAGAAAATGTGTAGTCACAAATCTATCACAGCCAAATATAGTAAAAACCAAAAGCTAACACTACAAAAGCTAATTTTATATGTAAAGATGCAGAAAAGTTTTTCAATGAAATATTAATATATTAATTAAATTATATTTTCAAATCTCATATTTGACATTATATTAATACATTATTCTTTGTTATATATAAAACTGAGAGGTCAGTGTTAAGCCAGGCATTCCAACTTAACAACAAACATGCTTTTTTAAGCCAATGTGGTACTTTTTCTCTAGTTTTTCAGGACCACAAATCAAAATAAAGGAATGAAGTCAGGAACTTATGATAACTGTCAGCGTATATTTAGGGACAAATAAACCAACTCACAGGAAGACAAGGCTACGAGATATAGAAAATATGGTTCCTTAGTCATTGGAGAACTTGAATCTGGGCCTATCAAAATATAGACATTTTGTCAGATGCACAAGCCAGTCAAATCTGTTTTCTTTGAGTCATATCCTAAGACAATGAGGGTAGAATAATTAAAGGACAGAGCATAACATGCTACAGAAAACCAAATCTCTCTGACATTTCTAAGGATGTAAAAAGGAGATATAAACAAATTTAGTGCTAAGATTCTCCCTACAGACATCCGGAAGACCAGGCAACAATGTTGAGAAATATATGTGGTAGCTAAAATATGTCTGCTACTGTGTACTGAGTTCTAGGAATGCCAAGGGTTGATTATATTTTTAATCATACCAAACAGTTTATGTTACGTCATAGTATTTATGCTTAACATAAACATATGTGAGTTAAAACAAAATGTGTGTCACAGAGATGGCTCAGTGAGTAAAATGACTGCCATACAAACATGACTTTTATTTAAATCCTTGGCACAATAAAACAAACAAACAAACAAACAAGATAATCTGAGGATATTGGTGAGCATCTATGATACCAGAACTGAGAGAAGGGATTAAGACAGGCAAATACTGAGGCTGACAGCTAATCTAGCCAAAATGGTGAGCTTCAAATTCAGTAAGACACCATTTCAAACACTAAAGGGAGACATCAATACAAGAAGACAGTCAGCATCAACCTCCTATATCCACATATGCATGCATGCATGGTGACTGCGTTAATATACGCACATGCAAATGCTGCCACACACACACACACACACACACACACACACACACACACCAGAGATGGGGAAGCAGGTGATTATGTTCATTCTTAGGGAAGATAGGATTAGTAATCATGAAAAGAAATTGTTTCAAAGTAAGTATGGCTATAACAACTAGAAATGTTATACTGTAAAAAAGCATACAGGCCATTTATAAGCCTAAACATACACTGCTGACACTATATTCAAAGACATATGCATATATAATATGTGTGTGTGTGTGTGTATATATATATATATATATATATATAAGACACATATATATCACATATATATTTATATATGAAAATCCCTATACATATTTTATGATGCTATGAATGATCTCTATATTCAAAGACATATGCATATATAATGTGTGTATGTGTGTACATATATATATCACATATATATATATATCACATGTATATTTATATATGAAAATCCCTATACATATTTTATAATGCTATGAATGATCACCTTTATATCTAACTTCATGTCACAGCTATGAGACTGAGTGCTTCTATCATAACATTTATTCACTCACCTCCACTGTCTACTTACTTTTAATTCAATGGGACAAACAAACAGGAAAAAGACAACTATTAGGAGCTTTTAAAAGTCACCTCTCTATCAAACACACACACAGAGAGAGACAGAGAGAGACAGAGAGAGAGACAGAAAGACAGAGAGCTGTAAATTTTTATATTTTAATTAGTCCTTGAATTTAATAATTTGAGCTGTATTACTTTCTCCTAAAAAAAAAAGTACATGCTATATAATGAAATCAAATAAGCTTCCATATAGTATTGTAGAACAAAGCTTAACTTGTAACATCAATAGGAAAAACTGTATTCTTTGTTTCCAGCCATGAATGCTACTGTTCTTCAGAAATTTTCAGTAATTTTTATTATCTTAAGTTGTAATGACATGATTCCTCACCATTTCAGTAGTTCACTTTACTACTGTATATAATCAAGTCCTAATGTCCATACAACTTTACAATGTTACAGACATAAATGAGCTTAATTACCTAAATCAGGGGCTAATTTTGAGACAAACTGTTTGAACTTACCATACACTCTACTTCATCTTCCTACCCCCTTGCTTGGAAGCAAATCTGACAACAGATTTACAATGATGCTGCTTTTGTTTTTGTTTTTTTTGTTTGTTTTTGTTTTGTTTTGTTTTTCGAGACAGGGTTTCTCTGCATAGCCCTGGCTGTCCTGGAACTCATTTTGTATACCAGGCTGACCTCAAACTCAGAAATCCACCTGCCTCTGCCTCCCGATTGCTGGGATTAAAGGCGTGCGCCACCACTTTTAAAAACAGGTAGGTTTTTTCTTATGCTTCTGCTGGGGGAGGGCTAGTTAACTAGATGGAGTTCGGCCAGCAGAGGTCTGTAATCTAAATGTTGTTCTTTGCCTGTAAGACTTACTCTGACTTTTCAACTTCAAAATTTGTGGGAGTAGCTTTGCAATTTTCCCTACCTATGGAATAATATTTTTATTAAAGACACAGAAATAGATAAGGCCAACTGGTAGAAATGTAAAATAACAGATGTATAATCAGCATCAATTCTTGTTGAATAAGGATGTCACAAAACTAAGTACTTCAGAAGAATACATATTTATTCTAGGTGATTCAGGTATCTGCATAAGGGGTCACATATCACTACTTTTCGTGTTTCTGAACCATTTGAAAACAGAAGGTGATTAAAAACTCTCAGATGCCTATGAATCCCATTTACATGGAGTACATCACTGTAATTTTTTTAAATGCATTCATATTCAAATCTGAGAACCATGATTCTTAGCTCATCAGGCCTGCTTAATTGCACTAACATCTGCAATCAATTTAAATTCTTTAAGATAGTCTTTCACAGTGCTTGAAGTGATTTCATGCTGTGATAGATTTAACACACTCACTAATTTATAGACACACACAAGCAGATGAGACCTAGTTTTCCATGGGTGAGGTACAACACTGAAGGGCAGTCTGCATTTTCCACATAACTGGGATACACCAAACAGCACGTCCTGCACAGCTTACTGGAAATACAGGAGATGACTGTACCATGCAAGCAAAGCAGAGAGTAAAGCTAGACCTAGCATTTCATCTAGATCTATTTGTAAGTCATGGACCGTTTAGTGGTTTGATGAGAGTTTACAGATGCAATAAACTGCCAAACTAGAGCTACCAGGTGAAGTTATACAGAATACTGATTCCCCTCAATAAATCATCTCTTCTTCCTGGAAAAAGGAGGAGGAGGGGATGAAAGAACCATTTTTAACCTAAATTACAACTCCCCATAAAACAACAAAAACACAGAGGACTGGAGAATCTGGATACATGGTGGAAGTACTATAGTTTTTTGGAAGCCTCCTGGGTTCTCACAATTCAAAAGACAAAAACAAGTGGTAAATACAAACCATGGGTAACAAAATATCACGGGATAGCAATGCTGTCCTCCACAACTTCAAAAGAAAGAGGCTGGTGACTCGCCATCAGACCACAAGACCTTGGCACTATGAAAATCGGACAGGAACAAGAGAAGGCAATGAAGTGGTTATAAGAAAGGAAAACCCAAAAAGGCTAAGAATCATTAGCAGTCTCGGTGCAGAGTGAGGAGTTTGCTCTGACACCATAACAGAGGACTATGGAAAGGCCAGAGGAGATGGGAGAGGCTGGGCATCACTGTCCATGAACGCCAACACTCAGCTCCTGAGCTCTGAGACAATACAGAATTCTAACTGAACCAGAAAACACTGTACACAAAGCAGAACATTCCTACAAAATGCAAGACACCTCTGTTGGCCAACACAAAATGGATCCCATGGCGCGTGCACGCACATGTGTGTGTGTGTGTGTGTGTGTGTGTGTGTGTGTGTGTGTGTGTGTGTGTGTGTGTATACACATCTTCTCTTTTTTGTTGTTGTTGTTGTTTTGGTTGTAATGTTTTCTTTTTGTAGATTATTTGTTTTGATTTCTCTTTTTTAACCCTTTTGGTTTTCCTCTTTGAGTTTCTATGTTATTTTGCTTTCCATTATTTTATTTTATTGATAATTTCTGGGAAAGAGAATATTAAGTTGGGTAAACAGAATCTGGAAGGTGTTGAAGGATTGGAAAGAATACTATCAAAATATACTATATAAAAAAATTAAACTTTTTAATGTAACAATTTCAATATGAGGTCAGATATTTGGCAAATTCAGAAGACAGGAAACAAACATTTAAGACAGTAAGAAACAAATAAAATGAAAGAATTTAAGCAGAAAAAAATTTTTAAAAAAATTTTTAAAGTTAAATGGAAGAAAGACTTCACAAATTCAATTCAAGGTTAAAAACAGGACAATTTTTTCCAGTTGCATTTCATATGCTTGAATGAAAGTGCCCTTATGACATAGGACCAGTGCAATGTATAGATGCCAATCTTAAAATGTTTACAAAAAAACAGTAAATCACTGCAGGAATAGAACCCAAGAGGAAGGAATATAAGAATAAACAGGTATCTGAGATTCAGAGCTGAAATAAACAAAATGCTTAAATCAGAAAGAGGATAGATTAAAAAGTGGAAAGAAGGCTGGGGCCAGGGAATGGTAGAGAAGGGGAAATCAACAAAACCAGTTCTGTCTGGAAAATGTCAGAATAAACATAATGCTGCATATTATTTTTAGTTTATTTTACTTTGAATAAAAATATAATTATATCATTCCCCCTTTCCTCTTATCTTAAAGTTTTTAATAAAAAAAAAAAACAAAGTGTGTAGGAGAATGTCCAGTGAGATACAATCAGTGATTTATTGTAGGATTCCGTTTAGTCTTGACAGGCATCTCTATGCTTATTCTGTTTTAATTATAAGACTGCACTGCCCTTACAATAACTGAATGCAGCACAGGTTATCTATGAGTCAATGAAGACATACATGTACACGAAAGCACACACACAAACACGCGCACATATATGTGAGATAACATTTTTTAAAAGAAAAGAAATCCTCGTTTCTACTTTCAGGTGCAGTACTAACTTGACTTCACACATTATTTGGACCTTTCTCTTATTTGTAAACTTCAAGATCTACATATAGTTCAGATCTTAAAGTAAATTAAAAGGTATCTAATAGCTATGAAATGTATCTACCAAATAGGCGTGTAACAACCCTATCCTTGAGAAATATGATGCCAGGAAATGAGTTTATATTTTATTCAAACTGTAAGATACAGCTTTCCCAGAAAATTCTACAACTAGTATAGCAAATCCATGCGAGAACACACAAAGAAGCCTCAGAATGTCTACATTTCCTTGGGGACTGCTTTCCTTACAAACTCTAATGAACTACACAAATTCCTCACTTACTGAATGCCCCCTGGAAAACTTTTTTTTTTTAAATAGTGAGAGTTTTAAACTAATCTACATAATACGATAAGAGGCTAAAATAAACTTCTGGTCTCTGAGTTTAGGGGCTACCACTATACAGCATCTTCAAGAAATAATAACTGGTCTCGAAAAACCAAAAAAAAAAAAAAAGAAAGAAATAATAACTGCCTTTTGCATGTGAAATTGATGAGCCCCATTGAGTCTGTGTAGAATCCACCGCACGTAGGGAAACTGTAACTGAAGGATGTCACCAACAAAGAAAGAGAAAGTGCACAGTGGCTTTAACGGCATCTGTTTCTCCTCCCTGATAATGGTGTGTTTGACTTTTTCTGAAGAGTCTTCTCTTCAGAGGAGCACAGTCCTCTTTGATACAAACACTATTTCCATGTGATGTTCTCTGCCAATGGGCAGATATCATAGGGAAAGTCTTAGCCGATACTGTAAATGTACCTACCACTAGGAGTCCACTGAGATCCTATGTGTAAGCACATCACACTTGAAGCCACAGTGTGAACGTTTATTAGTAATATTTGCCATGTTGAAGATTACATAGCACAATGCCTTGGCTCCATTAGATTAGTGTTACACTACAAGGTGCAGTGCAGAGTGAAGAAGGGCATATTCTACAACGCAGTAGTCTTACTGATAGCTCACATAGGAATCTTGGAGAGCCTCACTGAGTTCAAATAAATGCCTGAGCTCCACATGCAGTATCTCTGGTCCAAATGGTCAACGGCACAGCCTGGACATGGAGATATCTGAATGGGTCTAAATGACTCCACTGTATACTCATGTCTGGAGCTACTGTTGTGGGATACTTTGTTTTCCTTCAGCAAGTATTTGTTCATAGAACTCTTCTCTTCCTTCAGAAGTGTCCCTTCTTTCAGAAAGTTCACTCCATATGATCATTTTCTCATAGTTTCCATCAATATCATGAATAGCATGGCTCCTCTAACTAGTGATTTCTAAGATGCTGATAAAAAAATATGGGTCTGTGAGATGGTTCAGTGGGTAAAGGCAACAGCCACCAATCTTGACCCCTTGAGTTTGATACTGTGACTCTACAGGAGGGAAGGAAAGAACTGATTTTTCCAAGCTCTCTTCTGACCTTTACCCACATACCCACCCACAGACAGACAGACAGAAACACACACACACACACACACACACGTAATAAAGTTTGTAAATGTTTAAAAAAAAAAAAAAACCTGGAAGAAAATGCCATAACAAAACATCTTAGAGCAAGAAACAGCTCAAGAACCATGAAACCAACACCTCAGAGGACTTCTGATACTAACCACTGGTATAAACACTACTGAACGATCTATGTCTAAAATTCAGCAGGCAATTATTTTCCTACACTGAATGAGTACTTAAAATGAAACGAACCGAAAGAAAATGAAAGAAAACGAAATGGAAGGGAAGAGGGAAAAGGGAAAAGGGAGGAAAGGGAAAAGGGAAAAGAAAGGGAAGGGAAAAGAAAGGGAAGGGAAACGGGAAGGGAAGGGAAAAGGGAAGGGAAGGGAAGGGAAGGGAAGGGAAGGGAAGGGAAGGGAAGGGAAGGGAAAGGAAGGGAAGGTAAGGTAAGGTAAGGTAAGGTAAGGGAAGGGAAGGGAAGGGAAGAGGGAAGAGGAGGGAAGAGGGAAGAGGGAAGGGAAAAGGGGAGGGAAAGGTGGAGGGAAAAGGAGAGAGAAGAGGGAAAAGGGAAAAGGGAAAAGGGAAAGGGGAAAAGGGAAGGGAAGGGAAGCGAAGGAAAACCTACACTAAAGGCCATTTTTACCATAAAGTCTTAAAGACCACTAATGTTGAACTCCAATTTAAACCTAAAAACAAAATCTCTTCCTACAAGAAAAAGTGATTGGTTTTGTTTATTCCCATCTCCTACTCCACCATGCAGTAATAAAATAGAGCAGCAAAAGTTGTTAGTGGTTCTGTCCAATAACAACTCAAAAGGATGCTGTATTAATTTGAGCTCTTAAAAGATAACTATAATGCTACATAAATTGTGGGGAGCCGCCCTCACATTCGCGGTTGCAAGATGGCGCTGACATCCTGTGTTCTAAGTGGTAAACAAATAATCTGCGCTTGTGCCAAGGGTAGTTCTCCACTCCATGTGCTCTGCCTTCCCCGTGACAACAACTCAGCCAATGGGCTGCAGCCAATCAGGGAGCGACACGTCCTAGGCTGAGGATAATTCTCCTTAAAAGGGACAGGGTTTCGCCATTTCTCTCTCTTGCTCCTGAAGATGTAAGCAATAAAGCTTTTGCCGCAGAAGATTCCAGTTTGTTGCGTCTTTCCTGGCCGGTCGTGAACACGTGTAAGAATAAATAAAATCTGATATATACAGGCAGAAGTTGAAATTATAAGTGCTACATGGATTATGAGAAAGTATGTTGAACAAGAAATGGGTTCGCTGCCCTTGGGCTCTGAAATTTTCTCCTTCTCTACAAACAAAGCCAGGAGAGAAGCAGGCAAAGGACAGCCAGCAAGGATGCTGCTGAGATTAACACTCCAAACGCCAACCACCAAATTTCACTACACTTGCGGATTGCTAGGGATGCTTTATGAACCGTAACCTAAAATACACGCAAAACAGTCCGGGTTAGATTTAACAAGCAATAGGTTTCCATGTTTCTACTGCTAATCTATATAAACCCCTTAAACAAAAAAGAAAATCAAAACCTTGATTTATTTGTATCTAATATAGTCCCTAAAATTAACACCTAAGGGTCAGAGAGATGAGACAGCAATCTAAAGCCCGTGCTACTCTTGCAGAGGCCCAGTGTGCAGTTCCCAGCCCCACAGCAGGAATCATACAACCACCAGGAACTTCAGTTCCAAAGAATCTGATGCCATCTTCTGACCTCCTCAGGCATCTGCACCCACATAACGAACATGCACACACATACATATATTAATTAAAATGAATAAAGATAACACATAAAACCAACACTTACATCCTAAACCACCTAGCACACCTCCATGAGTCATAGAGAAACATGCTACTCCTCCTAAAAAGGAGGCAGCTTGGAAACTTGGGTCTCCCTAGTCAGCTCCTCTCCACCTCTATGCTTTCCACTCCTTTCATGGGGCCACTAACTCTTCCGTGGGACACAGCTTGGTGCCGCTAAGGCAGTGCTTCTCAACCTGTGGGTCACAACCTCTTCAGGGGTCAAACAACCCTCTCACAGGGGTCACCGAAGACCATCAGAAAACGCAGATATTTACTTTACAATTCATAATGGTAGCAAAAATAGTCATAAAGTAATAACAAAAATTGGGGGTCACCACAATATAAGGGATGCATTAGGGTGGTTGAGAACTATTGCCCAAGGGCCTCACTTCTCTATGGCCATAAATTACTATGAAAAACCCTACAAAACAAACATTGGAAGAATATCTTCTCTTGAAAAATTAAAAAGGAATAGTGTTGTGTTGTATTTTTACCAATCTTTTGTGATAGAAGGAAAGATACCTAAGTGGCCTAAATCATATTCTAAAACAAAATTCTTTTAACACACTCTTTTAACTGTTTAAAACTTCATCTATGGTCTCTGTGGCCTCTATCATTAACTTTTATTATCAAGCCATGGAGAATGTGTAACCTGAATATAAACTCAACCAACCACAACAAAGTAAGCCCTGCTATAAACACTGGACTCTCATTCCTAGTGTGATAACACACTCCAAAGAGTAAAGACGAGAGAAAGCCTGCTGAAGTCAGCCACTCAGGCAAGGATATCTCCAAACCTAGAAAATCCACTTAAGGTCCACGAATCTTGATGACAGAAATCATCTTCTAATAATATCTGCCATTCTAGGACAAGACAAATATTCCACACACTAAGTTAACGTTGTAACTCTCACACTCTAGACAATTAATGTCTTTCAGCCCTGATCACTCTTGAAAATAAACTCCAACCTTGGTTCAAAATGATTAAAGGAGTAAGTAGACAAAGCATCCTCAGCTACATATGTGCCAGGGGTCTCGGGCCAGCCTTTGTGTATGATCTTTGGTTGACTGTTCAATCTCTGAGAGCTCCCTGGGGTCCAGGTTACTTGATACTCTTGGACTTCCTATGAGGTTGCCTTCAATCCCTTCCCTAACTCTTCCATAGGGGTCCCGACCTCAGGCTAATAATTGGCTGCAAAGTATCTGCATCTGCCTCAGCCAAGCTGCCAGCACAACACAGCATCAGTGATAATGTCAGGATTTGGTGCCTGCCCATGGGATGGATCCCAAGTTGGGCCAGTCACTGGTTGGCCGTTCCATCATTCTCTGCTCCATTTTTGTCCCTGGACTTCTTTTAGACAGGAACAATTTTGGGTTGACAATTTTGAAGGTGGGTTGGTGTCCCCATCCCTCCACTGGGTACCCTGTCTAATTGGAGGTTGTCTCTTCATGTTCCATCTCCCCACTGTTGGGCATTTCAGCTAAGGTCACTCACATTGAGTCCTGGGAGCCTCCTCAGTCCCGGGTCTCCAGAACTTTCTAGAGGTTCCTCCCACCCCACTCCCTGCAGCTGTATACTGTAATTCATTCTCCGGGCCCTCTGGCCTCTCTCCGATTCCCACCTCCCCCCCCCCCGTACCGGATCCTGCCCCCACTTTCACCATGGTTATTCTGTTCCCCTTCTAAGTGGGACTGAAGCATCCTCACTTGTGCCTAACCCTGTAGAGGCTTGATGCCCTAGCAAGGGGCTGGGGGAACACAGGGAGAGAACCCTCTCAGAGGTGACATGCAGGAGGGATAGGAGTTAGAACTCTTTAGGGGGGACCAGGAGAGAAAAAACAATTGGGGTGTAAATAGAAAAAATAACTCATTAATTCATAAGAAAAAAGAACTTAAAAATGAAAAAAAAAAGTTCAAGTAGAGTTTAGCTTTTCTTACATGTCTGTTTATTTTCTTAAATTCCAGAATTAAAATTCACTAACACACAGGGTTTCCTAAGCCAGTTGTAACTCACATAACATATCCTATGTGATTATACTTAATAAATTTATGGTTGCTGGATTTATAATTTATTAACAGTCGTCTTCCCTAACTATTCCACACAACACAAGGCACCTGCAATGCATTGGGTTTTGTACCCTGCAGTCTGAGTGTTTTACTTCTGTGTAGTGTTAAAGTTATATACGGACCAAATGGCTCCATTAACAAGCAATGACAGGAGTACTTAGGCAGCTATCTCTGATGTCTGGAACCTTGGCTAACAAATATTTACCATCAATAAACATGTATTGGATAAATGTCTTTTAAAAAATGTGAAATTGCCCATCATAAATTTATGTTATAGGATACTTTTCTCTATACGTCTAACAATAAATTTGATACAATGGTAATGTGCGCTATAATGATTTCAATCACAAAAATAAGCAAATAACAAGGACAACTTAATTACACAGAGGTAGTCACCAGTGTCAAATGTTCTAAAAATGGAAGAAGCAACTTAATGATGACAGAATGCCTGTATGACAAAGGAATTGCCATTTTATGGGTAGAAAAAAAATGAAAAAGAATTACATTAAGCTGCTTATGTCCAAAAGATTTTAAAAACAAACAAACAAACTTCTAAATGGCAGCCATATATCTTTAAGGGACAAACCCACTAATATCAGCGCCACGGCAGCTGAATACAGAGCCTATTTATACCAGGCTAGGAAAGGCATGCTACTCATAGTGATTTCTACAACTGAAGATGAGCCTGCCAAAACAAGAGATATGTTTAAAAATTAAACATCACTTGAGTTTTTCTTCCAAAAGAAATAGCACTGAGTTACTGACTGCCTAGCAGATAAACAGCGATGAGGTGTAAATAACTTATGTTCTCATCGTCTGGCCTTAGGTTAAAGTATCCCGTGAAAATCAGGGTATAAGCTACTTCTTTCTAATCCTATTATAAATCCAGCCAAAAGCACTCTCTCCTGCCTTTCACTCCTTAGTTAGCCTCCTGTCACGGTTAACCTCAGTTCTCAGCTTGATACACCTGGCGAAGGTGGAAACTTGCTTGAGAAAGTGTCTTTATCAGATTGGCCTGTGGGCTTCTCTTTATTGGTGACAGATAAAGGAAGACCCAATCCTCTGTGGACTCTAATACCACACGTGGTCCTGGACTGCCTAAGAAAGCAGGCAGACAAAGCCAGGAAGAGCAAGTCAGTAAGAAGCGTCCCTCATGGTCTCTGCTTCAGTTCCTGCCTCCAGGTTCCCGCCTTAGCCTCCCTCTGAAGATGGGCTGTAATTTGTAAGCTGAAGAAAACCAAAGCTTCCCCAAGTTGCTTTTGATCATTGTTTTATTATAGAAAAACAAAGCAAACGAAAACACCTCCATGTCATAGTTTTCATCCAATCCCCATTTTTCACAACATCTATCAAGCTCATTTGTTTTTCAGTGAAGTAAGTACCACAGATTCTGTCTGCCAACTCTACTTTCCTTGACATTTGGTCAGTATTTCCACTCCTTTTCACCATTCCCTAGAGAACAGATCACTATGGGAAGACACAATGTTCCTTTCAATGCTTACATTTGTATTGGGTTTGAAGATGTTCTGCCCATAGGAAAATGCACAATATGGAATTGATTATTGTGAATCCTAACTTAGATAGGTAAAGTTCTATAGTATAAATATGATCTTCATTTATAAGTGACACTGGAAATTAATGACAATCTTAATTCACTAGCAAAGTGTAGTCTCAAGACACACTACTGTGCTTCTTAGCAGTGAGACTGGCCAACACACACACACACAAAGTTTAAGAGAATACTAGAGAAATGTCTTAAGCTAATTTATTATACTTGTTTCTAATTATGCACTCAAAGCCTTCTGATTGCAGTTTTGCACAAGCGTAAGCACTTCATTAGACAAATGCATTGTTTCGCACACTGCAGGCTGCAGCACTATGTTTCAGGCTGACAGCTTTACTTACTGTCTTAGAAGCAGTATTAATGTACTGCATCACCATTTCTTTTTTGATACCGAAGTCTTTTTCCCGCAATGGTGCCTTTTTATCTTCATTTAAATTCATATCTTCCTGGAAAACACAATTAAAATGCCTGATTTTAGAATCTAAGTAGAGCAGCAGTTCCCTGTATACTCTATGAAACAGAAAAATCAATAATTTGTGACTAAAGCAGCATTAATTGTTTTGGAATGATTTACACACAGTTCTGCCTAAAGGAAGGAGAGCTGGGTAGACAGACAGCATTCTAGATCATTTAACAGGTAAAATACTTACCAGAAAAGCTTGAAACTCACAGCAGGCTATTAAAATTATATTCACATCACTATAGATAATTAGACAGTTGCAGACTTCTGCCTTTCATAAGGTCATTAGGATTCAAAATTTCAATATATTTATTTATTTTACAACAGCTGCACCTGAAGCTATCTTGTACTGTTTTAAAGAGATAATCTGCATACTATAAAAATAAAAAGTAAATAAACCACCACCTTCCAGGAGAGCTGCAAGCACATGCATAATAACAGATACCTACTACTAATGCAAGAAAATGGCATAACATTCTACGGCTTTAATCCTTTCTGTCTATCTGAATCAAAAATATTAAGTGGTTAATTTACTGAATGATTTAAATAACATAAAAGTTGAGCCTCTGAATGAATACAGGAGCTTATGAATTATATCAAGATAAAAGCCTAACATTTCTCAACATCAAAGATAACAAGGGTCTAAGCATCCTATACTTTGCTCTAAGACTAATTTTGACTAATAACCCAAGTCTAAAACAGCCACATAAGTATATGAATTCCATGAACTGTTTAAGAGGTTGTTCCGGTAAGACATGAGGCTGGTGGAGAAGAACAGCACCAGTGATTTCTCAGGGATCAGAGACAGCCCTGTATCACACGTAGGATGATTCATAAAGCTGTTGCATGTAAGTTCTAGATCTACTACAAATGAACACATAAAAATCAGAATTTCAGGTCACCTATACAACCCAGCAAGCCAAATTTCCCCCAAATTTTACTCTTTAACAATGCAGATCACGAGTTTTTCAAACACCAAACAAGTCAAAGATCACAACTCCTTTCATTTCACACTGATAGAAACATTTCCAATGGATAGGTATTGTGAACAGTAGTGAGGTTGAAGCAAGAGATCTTGAGATCAAGGCCAGCTTGGAATACACAGAGCAAGACCCTGTAGAGAGGAAGAAGGAGAAGGAGGGAGAGGGATAGGAAATTTTGAGATCCTAGAACTTTCAGTTTAATAGGCTGACAAAGGAAGAAATCAGTATTGCCCCTTCCTGGTCTACTTAAAAGTAGCCCAGGTAATAAATGTACTTATGATTTGCTTCATTCTCCCTCTAGGCTAACTTTTCAATAGGCTTTACCCTCGGGTGCTTTAGAGGGATCAGCACAATGGTTCAGAGGATGCTCCCTCGCCTGAGCTTGAGCCCAACGACACAAACGCCATGAGCTTGGAAACCTGAAAGCTCTCCAGGATGGAGACAACTGACTACCAGGAGTTGTTCTCTGCCCTCAACACATGCACCCACGTGCACACATGCATTCAAAAATAGTATATGGACGTGTGTGTGTGTGTGTGTGTGTGTGTGTGTGTGTGTGTGTGTGTGTGTGTGTGTGTGTGGAAAATTTGAAGAATTTTTAGAATTCCTGGGAGATTTGATTGTAGCAGTGACAAGGATGTCATCATTCAAAATGGCATACCATTGGAGGCATTCATCACTTAACCCTGTAGAACAAAAGAGAAGGTGGATGTAAGGAGGCACCCCTTTAGGAGAAGGCTAACTTTCTAATAGTGCCTGCTGTGCAAGCCTGGAGACCTGGGTTACGTCCCCTTGTAAAAGAGTGCAGAAAGAATCATCTCACAGAGTGGTCCTCTGATCTCCACTTGAATGCTGTGACGTAGTTGGAGTACTTTGAATGAGAATGGCCTCCACTGTCTGATAGGTTAGAGTGTCACTAGGGAGTGGTTCTAGGTCAAAGGATTAGGAAGTGTGGCCCTATAGGAGGAAGTAGGCCACTGGGAGTGAGCTTTGAGCTTTCAAAAACCCAAGGAGTCTCCCTTCCTCTCTTCCTGCTGTCTTCTCATCTGGATTTAGAACTCTCAGCTACTTCTCCAGCACAATGCCTGCCTGTATGCCATGTTTACCACCATAATGATAATGGACTAAACCCCTGAAACTCTCTGCAAGCCTCCAATTAAATGCTTTCTCTTATGAGAGTTGCCTCATTCATAGTGTTTCCTCACAGCAGCAGAACACTAAGACCCATCATGTACGTCCAAGATGATGATGATGATGATGCCAGAAATCATCAAAGCTCTGGCACTATATCCAATTCACCCAATGGGATTAGACACAAAATGAAAAGCTAAACGTAATAAGTGAACTCACATAGTCAATAGTATTACAGGAGTTTAATGTACATTAAGCATCCCAGGAATCAACTATTCCATAGTTACACTACCCTTTTCAAGTTCTCTCCACACTGTGCTTTGTTTCAGGAATGGAGTGCATGAACACCAAAACATCACACCAGCCGTGAAGCAGACATTCAGGGATGTTTCCTCATGATTTCTTGAATGGTCAGGCCAATTGTTTCTATTAAAATACACAGATATTGTATATGGCATTATACTGGATTCTTAATTATGAATTTAGGTAACTCAATTTTATGTATAGAAAATGTTACTGGCCATAAGCCAGGCCAAAAAAGGCAAACTGTACATGTTGTCACTCATAAGAGGAAGTTAAAAGAGTTGATCTCTAAGGACATATACAGTGGAGCAGGGCTTGCCAGAGGCTAGTAGGGTAGAGAGAAGAAAGAGGGCTGGCTCACTGTAGAAAATATAGTAAGTTTAGCATTCTACACCACAGTTGAGTGACTGTAATAATTCATTTATTAACATTTCAAAATGAAAAAGAATTTAAGTGTTTCTAACACAGAGAATGATAAATGATTGATGTTATGGGTATATTAATTTCCTTGCTTTGATCGCTGCACATTGGATCTATGTGCTGAATTCACACTGGCGCTCATGATGATGTACAATTATTAGGTGGCAATTACATAAGAACTCTGCTGAGTTACAAAGAGGAGCTAGGAAAAAACTGTTATAAAAGTGGGAGACCTAGCAGCATCTATGATCTGTATTAAATTACAACAGCAAATTAAAATATTTAAGAGACACAGAATACTGAGAAACAGATAACTTATTAGTTGAGCTGAAGTCAAATTAAAATTTCAAGAGCGATGGTTGAAAGGAAAAAAAAAAAAATTAAAGCCACTGCTTTCTTTTCAAAGAGGTATTACCAGATGACATTCATCCATGACGAAGAATGGTTGTGATACTTAATTTTAGTTGACAGTTAATTTTAGATTAATCCTTTGGATGGAAAAGTAGCCAGACAGCTGGCAAACACTATAGAGTATCTAGGAGAGTATTTTATAAACAATTTGTCCACATGAAGCTATGGACTGATTAAGAAGAATCACCTTCACACAATGGGGCAAGCACTATGCAATCAGTTGGCAGCCCAGATCATCAAAAGGCAAAGTATAGGTTAATTTATGCTATCACGTAGGTACTCTTCTTTCCTATCCTTAGGTCTACAGTGTAAGTCTTCCAACTGTAGATGTTGGGGGCATGTCTACTCCAACTCCACACTCCAAGTTCTCAGGTCCTGGACACTGCACTACAAACCACTGTGTCCACACTAGCCCCTCACATTCTCCACTTGTAGAAGGTCTGTTAGGAATGAGGTTCCATAGTCTTTTAGAACAAGTCCCTTAATTAAAACCTTTCCATATGCCATAGCTATTAGTATTCCTATAGGCTCAGGACTCTCTAGAGTCTCTTACCTAGTGTTTATGTGTTAGGACAGGTCTCACTATTTTCCTCTGGTTTATGGCAACTCTCTTATCTCACTATGCAGTCATTTTCCTGAGAACTGTGGGATGACAGAATCTCAATGCATTAGTTTGTTTGTTTAAAGAAAGAAGAAGATAGAGAAAGAAATTTGGATTTAATTAACTCCCAAAACACAGCAAAACCTGATGCAGCACCCCCAGGTATATATGACTACATGTAACAAGTTTTTATTCTCTACACGAGGAAAGAGCACTGTAAAGATAAACAAGGAGGAATGAACAAAAAAAATAATCATATGAAAATATATAATGAAAGATTTTTAAGATAGATTTTTATCTACAGAAAACAGTGCTAGAAGAATAAAAACTCCTGAAGCAACAGTACCCAGTGTTGGGAAGTAATGAAGTCCCTGAAAAACACGTAGGAAGTCTTGTCATAGAAAATGCACATCTATGTTTTGAGTTACAATTCCAGGGAGTCTGGACCTCCCTGCAAAACCGAGCAGAGTATGTTTGGGAAAGAGAGAAGACCACCACATCAATTTTCATATTTCTCAGTTCATAGTCTAGCAAAATAATCAAGCCTCCATCTCTTTGTTGAGTTTCAATAAAGGCATAGAGTGGATGACCAAATGAAATGCATTAAGCAGGCAATCTCAGGATAAGGGAAGACAAGGAAACAAAATAAAAGCAAGAATAGTACCAACTGTGGAGTGCCATTTTGATCTAAATGTCAACATAGTCTGGCCCAGCTGCAGAGGCCAGCCTCAAGAGGTTGGCCAGGCCTGGAAGTTAGGATTCTAATTTGAACTGAGTATAGACACCTCAAAGACAACAATAAATCATTTGAGGGACCCTCATCACCTCTGGTACCCTGGATAAACACAGATGGGGTGGGTAGAGCACCAACAAGAATCCACTGTGACATCTAAAACTAATTTCCTTCATTAAAATGAGGCTTCCATTACAACTAAAAATAAAAAAGAACTCATAGAGATTGCCTAAATGAGCACTATAAATCATTATGAATTAACTAATTTAGCCTTCCAAATTTAATATGCAATACCTTCTACACTGTAAATAAAAGCAGAGAATGATAACCTAACTACAGATCTTTTTACAGTTCCAATATGGCAGCTTGTTGCAACATACTATTTGTTTCATCAAATATATATTATAGTCAAAGTGCTGAAGACAAACTACATGGAAGGCATAATTATAAGGTTTGATAAGTAATTTGTTAAAACTGTTCAAAACTCGTGCTAATAAAAGGGAAAATAGTAACTTTATAAAAGATAAACTCCCAGCTGGGCAGTGGTGGCTCACAACTTTAATCCCAGATCTTGGAAGGCAGAAGCAGGCAGATCTCTGAATTCAAGCCCAATCTGGTCTACAGGGTAAGTTCAAGGACAACCAAGACTCCACAGAGAAACCCTGTCTTGAAAACCAGAAAAAGATAGAAAAAAAAATTAATCACATAAGACAAAGCCTGAGAACTCCACTTCCTAGGCATCGATATGACATACCCCCTGATAACGATATACTGGGAAGAATATATTAGCACTAGGGTATTCTTCCCAAAGCATTTCTCAATCTAATTGCAGAGAAGGACATAAGGGAAAAGGAAATGAGACAAACTCAAATTGGGAGCACCCTACACATGGAGCAAGATTCTTCGGAAGACTATCATTGAGTGGAAGAGACATGGGGACACAATGCAGACTGAGACTGGATCCTGGACAGGAAAGAAGGTTGGCTAGGAATACAGTCTATAAAGCATTAACAATGTTCATGCCATAGATATTTAATAATTGCCCATAAATTATAGAAGATATTGACAAGGAAATACTGAAAAAGGGTACAAATATAAAAACTCTTTTTTATTTCACTACTCTAACTTTTGTTTAAAATAAAGTTTCTGGAAGGGGCAGAACTAAAGTATTTTAAAACAGTTTTAATAAACAATTTGGAAAAAAGCAGTGGATAGTTGGAATAGCCTTCAGAAGGAAGGAAGGAAAGAAGGAAAGGAGGGAGGGAAGGAGGGAGGAGGGAGGAAGGGAGAGAAAGACAGATGCAAGACAAGAAAGGAAAACAATTTTTTTAAGTTCTCTAAAATTACCAAAACAGCCGTTAGAGTATATGTCCTAAATAAATACATGAAGAAATAAGGACAAACTCAAGGCTCCCAAGAAGAGTTCACACAGGTATCCAAATTCCGTTCACAGCTCTGGAGCCAGGCATCCAATGAGTCTTTTCCAAACACAAAGCCTATGGTAAGTCCAGTTGCTCCTGCTTTGGACTGCAAGCCTGCTCTGTGAGCTATGTATCTGGTCCCTTTGCCAAGCAATCTTTCCACACAAAAAAAAAAAAAAAAAAAAAAAAAAAAACTCATCAAACTTCTTTGATCTTAAACAAGAATTAAATAGCTGGGCCAGAATCCATATTAAACATTAGTAAACACCATTTTATTTTTGAGATAATCCCTCTACTGATGTAGTTTATGGGAAATTCTTCAAGGTGACTGTGTTCCTGCAACCTGCACCTGAACTCTCATCTGCCTAACTTGCCATGTGTGTTTCCATAGTTTTTTGTCTACACACAAAGCCCATTTCCTAGGGTTCAATACTAGACCCATGCTGGCACCTGAAAGCCCAGGTCTTGTCATCACCCATGAAGGCTTGAGGTGCCTGGCTTTCTTGCCCGCAGTAACCTTCACTTTCATTTTCTTCAGCCCCCATCCTTCAGGTCACATGCTGTCTGTTTTCTCACCTAAAAGCTGCCTTCCCTCAAACGCCACCTCCACACTCCTGCCTGACCTCAGTCTTCCATCTTCCAACTTTACTTGTTGTAAATCTTTTTTCTTATCCCAATGAAATCTCCACTCTAGTATTTTCTGCCTCCATGCAGACCAGTTGTTTAATGTACAATTATTTCTACATTCGTTAGGTTCACCACATGCCTCTCCCCCCAAACTCTTATGTACAATATTTAACATGTCTGCTTTCCTCCAGGGAACTTCCTATCTCTTACAGATCAGTTTTGTTTCAATGCAGTTTGCTGCACATTTCACAACAGAGAGACGTCATTAGTCACTTTTAAATGCATATAATTTGCCAATCTCGTTTTATAACAATCATGAGATAAGGATAAAATTCTAGAACACAGAGCTGGAGCCTGAATATTAGCAGGTCTAGCCTAGAACCCTAAGCAACTACTCCATAAAACAAGATCCTTCAGAAAACAGTGCAATTGCTTTCTCGACAGCAGAAATCCGATTCAGAACAGCTATAAACTGCTCTGCATCACTCCTGCAAAGGAGCACAGGAGACCACACAGACCCTTGGTGACATGCAATCAGGGTCAGTGTGTGGTTGAGCACTGTACAACAGCATCTGCGCAGAGTGAATGACGCTGAGACTGCTCCCAAATATCACTAAGTTTTGTGACTTTGTCTACCCAAGGAATATGCATTCCACTTTGTACGAAGGTACTGAACGGGTCAAGAGCAGGCCCCACCTGAAAATCAGGTTACTCCAGTAGCTGTAGAGACTCCAAAATCTTTTTCTTTATGAGCTGGAGAAGGCCAGAGGGTCCTATATACCAAAACTTCACCATTTTGCTGCTACTGATTTTAGACACACTGTCTCCATCATATGCTGATAAAATATTGGCACAAAGTAAATATTTTGACACTATCTCCAGCAAAATTGAGAAACAAAAAGATGTAAACATAATATATGAGCATATTTAGACAGTAAAGAGCAATTGAGCAGAGAACAGCAACCGGAGAGGAGGCATCTTTTCAACTGAATTACAAATGCTAGACTCAATAATTTCATTCATGAATGTAGATTTTATAAGACAGCATACTCATTAAATTTACATACATCAAGTTGAGTGGGATAGTTAACACCACAGAGAGTCAGATTACATTTAATATGATGGACTATTTGAGCCCTAGGCAAATGCATACAAGCCTCATGTGGAAGATGGTCAGGTGTGAAGGACTTCTGCCAGAAAGCAAAATAAGCACTTGCTAGGCAGAGGCTACAGTCACAAAACAGACATGGAAAAGACATTATTATAAATAATCAATATGTTTGGGGAAACTAAATATTCATTGTTAAGGCAAAAGATATCACTGGATTTAAATAGTGTTTGTGTATTGTTTCAGGGTGTTTATTAATATCACACTACTGCAGCCACAAATTGGCTAAACATCTTAAAAGGAGGTCCACATGATAGCCTAATTATATGTCTTGGGACTATGAAGCTCACATCCTAAAAGTATAATTTTTCCAAAATATTTTCAAAAAGTACAACACTACGTTTTAAGCAGATTTTGTTGTTGTTGTTGTTGTTGTTTTGGGTTTTTTGTTTTGTTTTGTTTGGTTTGGTTTGGTTTTTTTTTTGTTTTGTAGAGACAGGGTTTCTCTGTATAGCCCTGGCTGTCCTGGAACTCACTTTGTAGACCAGGCTGGCCTCGAACTCAGAAATCCGCCTGCCTCCGCCTCCCAAGTGCTGGGATTAAAGGCGTGTGCCACCACCACCCGGCTTAAGCACATTTTTATTGCTCTTCCACACTATACAATATCAAATGGTCCTTTTGATGTTTATCCCCACATTGAGGTATATTCTCACTACCATGAATGGTTTCATGCCAACAGAAATGAAAAAAAAAAAAAAAAGAAAGAAAGATTCATGATCTTTTTCCACTACTAGCGAAATCTATCTTATTTTCGCGATACAATAACTATTTTTAGATTGGATCTAGACATAAAGAAAAAAGTGAAAATATAAAGACCAGCAACAATCTGAAAACCACAGAGATGGCGCAGTCAATGAAGTGCTTGCTATACTGCATGCAGACCTGAGTTAGACCCTAGCACCCTTGTCAGGAGCCAGGCATTGTGTCCTGGGCGCATAATCAGAGCCCTGAGAAGACAAAGGCTGGAGTAGCAAGGAGCCTCACAGGTCAGCAAACCTAGCCTGAAAACAGAAAGATCCCTCCTAGAAACAGACACCTGACCTCTGACCTCTACCCCTGCCTGCCATGTAAAGACACACTGGCACACCTACAGATACACACACATTAAAATAAAATAGGAGATAAAATGAAATGGGATATAGGGTGGAAATGCTTGCAAGAATGTATAACTTAGAATTAATGTTATTAGTACTTTACCATAACTAGCTATAAATAAGCTTTTGCTGTTGCCTATCAATTTTATGTGTACAGTGAGCAGTGTAAATCATCTCAATTAAAAACAAAATTCCAATGTATTTTCATGCCAACATCAAACACCAATAAAGAAAAATCAATTAAGGATCACTTCTATTGAATAAATGCTAATTTTAATAGAACAAACAAAAAGTGTAATGAAGTGCAAGCTGATCTGAAGTGTGATTTACATAGGAATAAGGCCGAGCCAGAACTAGCAAGCATCACCTACCTGCGCAGACACCACCCGCCACTGATTAAAAAGTCTCTCATAGGATGGACCATCTAGAGACTGCCATATCCAGGGATCCATCCCATAATTAGCCTCCAAACGCTGACACCATTGCATACACTAGCAAGCGTTGGCTGAAAGGACCCTGATATAGCT
This sequence comes from Mus musculus, assembly GCF_000001635.26. Taxonomy (NCBI): domain Eukaryota; kingdom Metazoa; phylum Chordata; class Mammalia; order Rodentia; family Muridae; genus Mus; species Mus musculus. Next base: position 87,082,820 of record NC_000080.6, read on the forward strand.
GTCTCTTGTGAGACTAGGCTGGGGGCCTAGCAAACACAGAAGTGGATGCACACAGTCAGCTATTGGATGGATCACAGGGCCCTCAATGGAGGAGCCAGAGAAAGTATCCAAGGAGCTAAAGAGATCTGCAACCCTGTAGGTGCAACAACATTATGAACTAACCAGTACCCGGGAGCTCTTGACTCTAGCTGCATATGTATCAAAAGATGGCCTAGTCGGCCATCACTGGAAAGAGAGGCCCATTGGACAGGTAAACTTTATATGCCCCAGTACAGGGGAATGCCAGGGCCAAAAAAATGGGAATGGGTGGGTAGGGAAGTGGGGGGGGAGGGTATGGGGGACTTTTGGGATAGCATTCTAAATGTAATTGAGGAAAATACATAATAATAAAAAATATTTTTAAAAAAAGTCTCTCATTCACTTACTTGGAAACTTTTAAAAACACCAGGCATTTCCTCATAAATTACACTACAGATTAAACAGTCTCTTAACTTCAGACACGAAGGCTGACTTTCCCACTGTGACAGAGAAGGAGGTCCTTGCAGATATAAGAAAGAAAAAGGGGAAAAAATGGTTTTGAAAGCATTACACGAAAGGAGATCAATTTGTCTATGGTGGTTTTGACTATTGTTTTCCATACTGTTCCATATGCTTGAAATATTCTACAATTAGGAAAAGACAAGTAGAACTACATTTCTATTATATACTGAACAGGTTTTAAACACAAATGTAACGCCTTTAGTATCTTTCTCATTTCCCTTCAATAAAAATGCCAATATATGTATTAGATAGGAAGTCACCTAAGTTCTATTGCCAGGAGGCACTTCAAGTATAAGCTTTCAAAAAAATAAGCTGTATTTTATAAATGTGTATTCTCCTACTTCTACAATGAAGCCTGATAAATATCTTCGCAGAAGGTCATTACAGAATCTCAATTAATATGTAAGTATCTCCAGCAACTTTACTAAACTGTTCTCTCTGTACAATGCTAGAGAGCATTCTAGAATTTAATTACTGACAGAATGATTCTGTTATCGCTGGCATGCACTTAATGCCAGTTGATGCTGGCACCCTGATAGATGACCTGTCTCACATGGTGCTCATCCTCTCAATGATAAACACGAGGAAATGAAAAACGATAAATGCATGAAAAAGCTCTTCACTTCCTTAATATTTCTGTGTTACTGGGTTACTGGGCAGAATAGCAATTCCAGCTAGCCTCCATCCAGCCTAATGCTTGCAGGCAGAGAAACACACAATCTCTTTAAAAATCTTAAATGTTTCCTGGCTTGGTACTCGGCTTTGATTGCAGCTCCCTGGGGACAGAGGCAGATGGATCTCAGTGGGTTTGAGGCCAGGCTGTAACATAGCAACTCCAGGCCAACAAAAACTACATCGCGAGACAATGTCTCAAAAACAGTCTTAACGTTTGAGACATTTCATAGATTGGATGGACATTTGTTTGGAATTATACTAGGTAGTTAACCTAGAAAGGACACAGATATTCAAATAATAAAGGACATAATCTGTAAGACATTCATGTATCACAAGGGAAGATTTTAAAGACTGCTTACCCTAAGACATGAGGTGTATGGGAGTTCTCAGATAGAAACATGGCAAGACAAACAGAAGAGGCCAGTGTAATTGCCTCATAAGATGTACAATAAGAGAGAAAAATACAGACAGAGAGAGATAATAAGACTAAAGAAGTTAATCAATACAGACTCAAGTTACTTATTTGGGATGCACCCTTCGAGACGGGAAGCAGTGGCTAAAGAAAGCCAGGAAAAAGACTGTAACTCAGATCCCCACCCCGACTACACCAAGGCAAGTAAGAGAATTCTTGGGTACTGCTGGCTTCTACAGACTCTAGATACCTGGGTTGGCAACCTTAGCTGCCCTGTTGTACCCCCTAACCAAGGAAGGGGAGATGTTTGTGGACCCCATAGAAACTGGTACTCGAGCCTTTAAATGTAGAAGAGAGACCAGGGGTCGCCAGAGGAGTCCTTACTCAGACTTTGAGACCTTGAAAAAGGCCAGTGGCTTACCTACCCAAGTAGTTACACCCTGTTGCCAGCGGGTGGTTTTCTTGCCTAAAAGCTACTGCTGCCATAACCCTGCTTGTCAAGGATGCTGATAAGCTCACTCTGGGACAGCAAATAGCTGTAGTGGCACCCCACGCTCTTGAAAGCATTATCCAAAAGCCCCCTGAGGGATGGATGATGACCAACGCTCCTGCGACACATTATTAGAGCTTTTTTGTTTACTGAACAAGTGACCTTCGCTCCCCTGCTGTCCTCAAGGAACCCTACTGCCCGAGACTTCACCTACTCATCACTGTGTTGACATTCTGGCAGAAAATGATCTGAAGGGTCAGAACAGCCTTGGCCTGAGATGGATGGCTAGTAGCCTCGAGGTTGAAGGTAAGCAGAAGGCGGGGACAGCAGTACGGTGGTGGACAGAAAGCAAGTGATCTAGGCCAGCAGCCTCCCTGAAGGGATGTGGGCCCAAAAAGCTAATCTTGTGACTTTGATACAAAGAGGGCTGTTGACATCTGCAGAGAAGGACCTAAGATGCTGTGGCTAAAGGAAATCAGATGGCAAATCTAACTGCCAAACAGGCGGCCCAAGGAGCAATGATCCTGGCAGTCAAGGAACCTAAAGATTATTATGGCATCAGGTAGACCAGCTTTAGATACACCCCTGAGCACTATCAAGTTATGGACATTATTTGACCAACCTGGGGGCCAAGAAATTAAAAGGTGTGGTTAGGTCCTTTGACTACTATGTTACAGGACTCTCTGACTTGGCAGAAGAAATAGTCAAAAGCTACAAGGCCTGCGCTATGACGAGGTAGAATTTCTAAAAGAAATCTTCCCAAGGTAATTGGGTCCAATAATGGACCTGTCTTTGTTGCCCAGGTAAATCAGGGACTGGCCAAGATATTGGGGATTAATTAGAAGTTACATTGTGCATGCAGGCCCCAAAGCTCAGGACAAGTAGAGAAAATAAATAGAACCATTAAGAGACCCTTACCAAATTGACAGCGGAGACTGGCGCTGATTGGATAGCTCTCCTACCCTTTGTGCTCTTCAGGGTTAGAAACACCCCTGGACAGTTTAGACTGACCCTCCTATAAATTACTCTACAGGGGGCCCCCTCCACTGGTAAAAATAGCCTTTTTACATGGTGCTGACATGCGGCTTTCCTAGCCTTTGTTCTCTAGGCTCAAGGTGCTCCAGTGGGTGAGACAGTGAGCGAAAAAGCAGCTCCAGAAGGCCTACTCAAGAGAAGAAGACCTGCTACATTAGATGTCTCCACGCAGAAAACCTTGAGACTCCGGTGGAAAGGCCCTTATCTTGTACTCTTGACCACCCTACTTTCTACCTTTATGGGACCCCTTTTGATTTTGCTTCTGCTTTTAATTATAGGTCCATGTGTGTTAAATAGACAAGTCACCTTTATTAGAACAAAAATTAGTGCAGTGCGGCTTTTGGTTTTGAGACACCAGTACCATGTCCTAAAGGATCAAGTGTGTCAGGGAGAAGATAGTGTCTAGTTCTAAGATTAGAACTACTAACAAGTAGAAGTGGGGAATGAAAAAGTAAAACGTAAAAACAAAATTCTAGGCCTTTAGGCCCAGGCTTGGGAATGTGGCCTCTGTGACTCAATGCTCAAAGGTATTGTCTTAGTCAGGGTTTCTATTCCTGCACAAACATCATGACCAAGAAGCAAGTTGGGGAGGAAAGGGTTTATTCGGCTTACACTTCCATGCTGCTGTTGATCACCAAAGGATGCAGGACTGGAACTCAAGCAGGTCAGAAAGCAGGAGCTGATGCAGAGGCCATGGAGGGATGTTCTTTTCTGGCTTGCTCAGCCTGCTCTCTTATAAAACCCAAGACTACCAGCCCAGAGATGGTCCTACCCACAAGGGGCCTTTCCCCCTTGATCACTAATTGAGAAAATGCCTTACAGTTGGATCTTATGGAGGCATTTCCTCAACTGAAGCTCCTTTCTCTGTGATAATTCCAGCTGTGTCAAGTTGACACAAAACTAGCCAGTACAGGTATGCTAATCATAAAACAGATAGCGACATCCCTCCACCCACCCACTTGCTGGGTTCAAGGAGTATTCATTCAAAGAAAGTCACCCTGACCCACCCTGACCATTGCTGGAACCCGCTATGCAAATGTGCTATTGTTAGCGGCTCTTAGAAACTGTCTTGAGAAATAACCCTCACAATTACCAGGTATTCCTCGTGACAGTTGTGACTTTGCACTTCCTTGTGACTCTTAACTAGTATCTTTGGTATTTTCCAACAATGCCCTCCCCACTTCTTTGAGTTGTGGTTTCTTCCTTTAAATACCCTCTTACCCAGCTACTCAGGGCGCCATGGTCCTCTACCCCCGCGTGGTGTATGACCGTGGGCTCGAGAGCGCTCTTGAATAAAAATCCTCTTGCATTTTGCAGCAAGACCGTTTCTTGTGGGTGATTTTGGGGTGTCGCCTCTCCTGAGTCAGAACATGGGGGAGTCCTAACATGTGGGTCTTTCATTAGGAAGTTTAGATGAGGGTGGGTGAGATGGCTAAGCAAATAAGGGTGTTTCCCACCAAGCCTAGCAACCTGAGTTTGATGCCAATGATTCACATGGTGGAAGGAGAACCGAGTCCTGCAAGTTGTCTCCTGACCTTTAGACATGCACTGTGGTATGATCACCCACACACATATGTGTACACCATTAAATAAACATAACATTTTACATGTATAACTAGAAATTCATCACTGTTTTAGAAACTAGACCATTATGAGACCAAGAAAATCAATTCTCTAAGCAAAAATAAAAAGTTGAAGTATTACACTATATTTTGCATTCATTAAATAATCAAGTCAGTAATATTTCAGAGGACTATCTTAAGGAAGAAAAACAAGTGTTCTTCAAAATAAAGTTGCTACTTCATGTACAAATTAAATACTTTACATAATTGGTAAATAGGAATAATTGTTTTTAAAACTGCACAATTGTGACACAAGACCTTACATATAAATTTTAAATGTGATGAAACCTTTACAAGCACAAATGCCAAAAGGTTAATAGCTGATTTCTAAATGTTTCTGTCAGGAGCATGTTGTTGTTGTTGTTGTTGTTGTTGTTGTTGTTGTTGTTGTTGTTAATAAAAAGTTCTGCTCAGCTGTGCCCTTTTATCTTTCTCTCCTTCCTCCACCCAAGGCTCAGGACTGAGAACAATCCTATGGGTCTGACGGCTGGGAGCATCTAGACAACAGTGTCTTCTGGACTGGAAAGGAACAATGCAAGCCTCAACTCTAAGTTGCTGTGGCTGCCTGTACAAGAGCTCTACAGGATTGAGACATTCCATTCCAGGATAGAGGAAGGAGAGGCCCAGGAGCCCCACCCTTAAGTGAGGAGTTGTTTGACAACTGACTGCCAGGAAAAAGGGTATTTTTTTAAGCTCTTAGTAGCTTAACCATTCTCAGATTCCAATGAATAACAAATACACTAGATAGTTGTTATAAAATATAAATTGTGTGTGTGTGTGTGTTGTGTGTGTGTGTGGTGTGTGTGTGTGTATGCATCTTAGGCACTGTACACATATTTGATAGTCACAAAGAATAAAGAATATATACAAATCTATATTTTAGAATACTACTGATCAAGTCCAGTAGCATGAAATTCTAGTAGTCACTGTATCTAGGGTAAATACTAGAAGGACAGAGCTGTTTCTCACCGTCTCCAGGGTAGACATTAGAATGACTAATTGTTTTCTACAAGTTCTTTGACCTTGAAGAAATCATTGCGGAAAAAGGAGCTTTGCAGCCTTTGCCTGACTTTGATTGCAGGACAGCACTGCCACACCCTTGTGTTGTAGAGCATGGAAAACAGAAAGGCAGGAGCATACTGGTTTCCTTCACGAAACGTATAGATTAGATGGAGGCTTTGTACTGAAGAGCTTGTTTTACCCAAAAAAACAATATTTGTGTACCAATCAATAAATACGCTTCTGCACAGCTGTTTGAGGGTCTTCTCAAGGTGGGACCTCCCCGCTGTTTTAGACCCTGATTACATTTTGGAAAGACCCTCTTTCTTTGACAGTGCTGTGTGACTGAGAACACTGACAGTTCAGTGTAATGAAATAATGGTGCCCAGAAAAAATGTCTCTAACTCACACTTAAAGGCAAGACACACTTCCTCAGTGACTTCAGCTTTCAGCTTCGGAGACAAGAGCAGGTTGTATTCAAGATATTCTAATAGAACCAAGGATTCAGAGCCGGGGAAAGAATCTGTTCTGTTGTTTGAACAACAACTTAGGAATGACTCACCCCTCAAATATTTAACAGCCCAGCAAAGAAACACTTCCATTCAACTTCTGCTAAATAAAACATATGTTTGATTGACGTGCCTCGGATTAAATAAGTGATCTGGCCCAGATCACCAAGTATCTATAATTACTTCAAATTGTCCAGCTCCAACTGAACTGCACATACTTCCCTGAATCTAAAAGCAATGGCAGCAGTCCCCAAAAGTATAGTATAGCCTACATTCACTATTTCTTGGATGGCTGTCCTTTTAACTAACTACTTGTGATCATAAACTGTGTTCTTTATAATGTTTAACAGCAATGGGCTGCTTTCTCTGTGTACTCAGATGGTACTCACAACTATAAGAATATTTTAGTGTAGTTAGAAGAGCCAAAATAGTACCATTCCAAAGTTCCAGAGGTAATTAACGTACATGTTCAGAGCATGAAAAGAAAGGTCTCTCTGCCATCGCAAGTCTGCCAAGGTGATACTGAAGAGAGCTACCTTCACACAAGCCTCAAGACTGGTGGCAAAGGCCAGCAAAAAGCTTTTCTTTTGTCCTTGGTGGAGATTATAGCAGCTCATGGAGTCAACAGGGAAGGAGTTCCAAATTGTAGGCAAAAAACAAAAACAAAAGTAACACTTAATTAAGAGCTGGTATAAGAGCAGATCCGCTTCCCAAGTCTAGATTTTACACAACATTAAAAGTATATTTAGAATCACTAGTACTTACTAAAAATCCTATGAAAACAAACTGGGCTTTTATTCTTTCCAGGGTCTTCTGAGACTCTAGGTGTTCACACTAAATCAAATACTTGCGATAAATAGAAAGTAAGACAGTGTAGTACAAATCCAACACTTCTGCTGAACAACTGTAGAAGCGCTATTAATAGTATCCAAATTTCATACACACGATAGACCATTAACTGATGAGCAAATGCAATAACTTCCATTTAGAAAAATGGATGAAGCTGCCAAAACTGACAGACAAATGGACAGACATATATAGAATAAATCTTGACTTGGAAATACACACAGCACCTCAGAAGTATTTAGAATATCCTTTTATAATTGGCCCCAAGTTATCTTTCCAATCTAACTTTTCAGACCTCTCACTGGTCCTAGGAGCTATTCAGAAACTAGCTCTATAATTTTGCTTACTGTTATTTCCTTCATAGCAAGAGACTGCCCTCCCCTCTGCCTATACAATTCTCAATTGCCAGTTGGCCCAGGCTGACTTTCTCAGCAAATTTCCCAAAAATACTGTAATTCACCATATTTTCCTTGAAGCTAATTAGGTATCTCAAAAAGCTAAAGTAGTTTCTTCCTACTCTGAACTTATAAAGAGCTGAATTATTAAACACTTCCTTCTGGCATTGCTTCTGTAATTTTTCAAATATTTATTTTGAATCATAACAGATATGAACTTGAAAGTAGCAACTATATAGATAAAAATCTATTTATATAAAATTAGCATCCATTTGGAGGAAGTAGTTTGAACTCTCTTAACATACATGGATAGCTGATCAAATCAGCTCATTTGGATTAAAAATCAGACACTGAATCTGACAGTGAAAGACTAAAGACCAAGCGACGAAGGCACCAAGAAAAGAGCTGATCAAGCGTCATAAGACACAGGTGTATATATATATACTGAGGCTGGAATGGAATGACACAGCACTAAGAAACCACCCAGCGTCCCGATGACAAGACCACAGTGGGACTACCTGCAAAGCACATGAGCTCAGACCACCCAGCTACACAATATGAAAGCTGCCATTTGATACTTCACTTGTTAATATACTGAGCAAAACTGAGATACAAAACAGAACCAAACTTCTTACCATCATCTTCTCAAAAAGCTTCAAGACTTCACTCTCTGGCAGCGCCTTTGGGTTGTTTTCCATTGTCTCTGAGGACAGTGATGAGCTGTCACTGATCCCAGACACAGTCTTCAGGTGGGGAAGGGGAGGTCTCTCTTTCTTGCTCCCTGGAATTCTTATACTGGCAAATTTGTCCAGCTATGAAGAAAAATAAAATAACACACAAGTTAATATTTCCTCATGCAGCAACTGTTATCTAGTTGCAAAAGCAGGGCAAAAATACAGGGCCAATCAATCACACTGTCAGTGATGGAGCGTTAATCTTAACAACATTGACCACAAGTGACGAGAAGGTTCCAGCAGGAACCCCATTTAAAGGCAGACGGAAAACCATACAACCTCACAAGATCTTACGTCTCTGCAATGTGTAGTGCACTGTAATCTATCCATTTTGAAGCCTTTATTTCTGTATGAAGGTGGATGGATCAAACTCAGGTCATCCAAGCTTGTTTGCCAGTGCCTTTACATGCGGATCCAATCTTGTTGGTCCCCTACTCATATTACAGTGAAAACAATAGGTTTATATTTTATAGATATAAAGTTCAGATCTTAAAAAACAAAAATCACAAAGTTTCCATTAAAGATTCTTGTGCCAGAAGACCTGGGCTTTATAGATTGGCAAACTGAACAGTTTCACAGACGCAAGTCAGCTAACAGTGATGGCACCAACTGTTACGCTTGCCCTGCAAGCCAGCCCTGCCCTTCACCAGTGCCCTCATGCACACTGTGCCCTAGTAGGGGACAAGGAGTCCCACAACAGGACATGCGTCAGGCATTTAAGTGTAATGCCTCTGTAGCTCTGCAGACAGTTGAGTTCCCACTAACATTTCTTGTGCACATGCCAGCCTACATCTGAATTTTGTGGACATTGACAGAGCAGGGACTTATTTAATACAGATTTTTGTGGTAACAGGATGTCTTCCATAACAAGATCAAGCAGCTGACTGCTACTTGAATATATTAATATTAGTCTAGAAAGTTACTTATTTATTCATTCAAAATTGTTTCTCCTCACAAAAAAAAACTAGTTATCTATTTCAAGAAACATAAAACTTTCAAAAAGGACAAAATAGCTTAAAGGAGGCTTTAAGTATATGTTTACTGAAACATATACTTAATCATAAAACTTATATAAATTTTTCATTATTAAGTATAAACCTATTTTCACTAGAACATGTATAGAGGGCCAACAGGAATGACCCATCCACTTACATACAAAAATAACAAATGCTTAAAATATATCTCTTATAGAAGTACACTACCCCCTACAGTAACACTAGCTACATATGGTTACTGAGTTCAATATTTAGTTCATTAGCTGCATAAACAAATTTCAAGTGCTCGAGGGACATATATATTTAGTGGCTACACTTGTAAATCCACACTCAGGATATTTCTACTATTGTAGAAACCCTATTAAAAGAGCTGGTAGAAGTATTAAAGTTATCTAATACATAGAAATCTTTATTTTTAAAATAGCATTAAATTATGTTATTATTTAATTTACTTAAATAGGTCAATTCATGATGTAAATGAATGTTTACATACAATATGTAGGCCTATGAATTATCTATGGAGATAATGTCTAGGGAAAATATAATGCACTGTGTACTTAAAGTCTATTTAACATAAGCTAGACTTGTAAGACTAGTCACAACATAGCATCACTCGCATACTAACAAACAAGCCACAAAAGCTGCAAAATGATAGTTGCTGGGTTTTTAATTCATCTGAAAGCGGAGGACACAGGAAAGAGAAAAAAAGAGTCACAGGAAGGGAAGGAGGCAAAGAAATAGGGGGAGCAGAGATATTATATATGAACTGGGTATGTAAAAATGGTTTTTGCCTGTCAGTGTGCCCTCAATATTCAATAATGTAGTGTTTTCATTGTATCAAGTATTGTTATAAGTAATAAAAGAATATATAGATAACCTCTGCAGTTCCAGGTGATAGTCTAAAATTTGTTTCATTTCACCAGTACAAATCTGAATTAAAATATTTCTCAAAACTGGGCACACTTGTTATCTGTCTCCAGGCTTCTGTGAATGGAGTTCAACAGCCTATGCACGTCTGTGGGGACAAGCCGTGGTCTTTTTGAGCCTTACATGAAGGCGTATAATTCAAGGTGAATATACTATTAATTGAATGAAATAAGGTTTGGAAGAAATTCCTTTCAAGAAAAACAGATGGTGAGGGCACAAAGAATAGAATCCAATAAGTAACAAAAGTCCTTTCTTCATGACCATTAGTTTTAGTTTACAAAGGTGTCCTCACTGTCCTCAGCCACTGGCCAGGGATAGGCAAATGAATTGCAGTGAATGTCCAATGGGCTACTGATTGGTGGATGGTTGCTGGCTCAGTGATTAAAAAACCAGTAAGTTCTCTTAAAAAGCCTAGGCATAAAACAAAACTGTTACCAACTCTTCCCCTCAATTCTTTCTTGGCCACATGTGCAGCATGTTGAAGGTTAGTGCCAGGAAAAGCTAAAATGGGATCCTTCCTCAGGTACAGAAGGCTTTCAGCAGCTGCAAACCATCCTCCCATACTACAGAGCAGAGAAAGCCCTCAGTGAAATGTCCATGATACAGCCCACGCCTTGAAGAGATCCTGGCAGCCACTATCTGAAGGCGAAGAGCAGCAGGCCAGGTCATAGTTTCCGGAAGAAACAGAGCAAACTTGAAATAGTTAACAGAGGACAGCTCAGCAGTAACCCTAAAGACAGACATCAGACTTAAAACGGAAAGCTATCCCAGAGATCTGGCACTGGCTAGATCAGTTGCTAAGTCAAAGCTAGACTGCCGGAGCTGGGCATCTGCTGCAACACAAGAAGGTCTGAGTTAAAATCCCCAGCACCCACATGGAAGCCAGGTGTTGCGTTGGGACTGCCTGCAACCCAAGGTCCTTAATGTTTTGGGGCAAGTGGGGACAAGAGATCATTGGGGCTTACTGGCCCTCACCTTAACTCTAAGTTCAGCGAAAGAACCAAACCTAGAATAAGAGAAGCCTCAAAATGCCTGGCAGGTAAAGAGCACAGTGCACTTGCAGAGGATCGAGTTTAATTACCAGCATCCACGTCAGGTAACTAACCCACAACCACCGATAATCCTTACATCAGAGGATAATCCTAACATCAGAGGACCTGACATCTTCTTCAGGATCCTAGGCACATGCACTCACATGTGCATATCCTCACACACATATGCACATAATTGAAAATTAGATATCTATATACACAGAGACAGGCAGTGGTAACACAAGGCACTCAATGTCCTTCTCGGGCCTTCATGGTTCTACACACACACACACACTCCCCACATGCAGCCAGCATACTCACATACATACACACTCACACATACAAGCACGCATTAAAAATAAATAAATAAAAAGCAGTTTGTCAGATTTTCAGTGACGCTCAGATCCCATGTATTCAAACCATGCGAAGCCACAGAAGAGCTGAATCCAAACTAAAGAAACAGGGTCCAGGTGAGCCCTGCTCTCAGCTGACTGGCCTCCTGCTCCAATCGCCTGCAAGAAGAGACCTTTCTCTTCTGAGAAGAAATGAAATCACATCTTCGACTTATGAAAGAAAAGTTCTACAGTACTAGAATTTTCTATAGAAATGTCTTTCATAAGTAGAAGCAAAATAAAGACAATGAAGTCAAAAGCTGAGAGAGGCTGGCTCCAGGCTTGTGGGCACTACAAAAACTGCTAAGCTTTTCAAGCTAAAAGGCAGTGGGTGAGACATAGAATTCCAGATCCACAAAAAGATAGGAAAACCAAAGGACAATGCATCAGTTAGCTGCTGCTAGGACTCTCGAGAGGTGGAGGGCAGGTGGTTACAAACTACACTGCCATACAGATATGGAGCAAGGAGAACATAGAGTGCATGTATGTAAAACCCTGGCATGACCAAATAAACATGATCTAGTAGGAAGGAAGCTCATGTGCAGAAGCTACAGTCCCTGGGTGAATTGATACCCTGCATCTTAATTGTTATTTGAAAACAAGTAGGGGATAAGAAAATAATTTCTGTAAGTCAAGGATTGGTTAGCCTCCATTCGGTCACTGCTGCAGCATTCTAACTTCTGTAAGTGTAGTATCAATGCATAAGTATAAAAACGACCTCATCTCTTATCTCACACGAAGTCTAATGAACTGTGACATCTATACTGAAGTGACATTAAACACAGCATCACTGATGCAGCATCAATATTACAAATGTAAGCAAGGCAATAACTGGGGAAAGTGAACCGAACGGAAGCACTCACAAGACAGTGGGAAACGCAGAGCCTACGGCTCCACTGGTGACAGAGTTCACAAAACGTTTGCTTTTAACAAAAGCCTGTACTTTTAAAAACATAAATACATAAATGTACTGAAACTTGGATCCGCTCTTCCCCCACCATCATGACCATCACCGACATGTTGCCACAAGGTTAGGGTGAGGTGAAAGACACCCATGCCTTTGTCCCTTATTACCACTATGAGTCAAAGAAGACCCTGGTCTGGGCTACCACGTGGGACTATGTTAGAGCCTGACCTGAGTAGGGTGGGACAGCGGGCCCCAAGCCCTCACCTGCCTTGGTCTGTATCTGGCCTGGGCAGCACACTAGAGATGGCCCTGCTGGCTTGGCCATGGGAGAGCCAGCATGAGAGTGTAAGGGTATGCAAGATAGCTGACCCCACCCCTCATTGGGGGAGTGCAAGAGAGCTGGAAAGCTGACCAACTCAGCTCCCACCCAGACCCAGAGCCAGGGCTTTGAGTTGGCCCACCCCAAAATCCACTCCTTCAATGGAGTGTGTGAAGGGGCCAGTCCTGCAGAACCTAAGCTGCAGAATCTCCCTGACACAGGACAACTACAGGATTTCTGAAAGGAGTCCTAGTGAGGATCCAGTATTAATAGGGTAGCAGAAACCAGAGGCTTCTACCCAGACTAATGAATGATCCATGGCAATGAACACCTGCCAGTAAAGCTGGTGGCAGAAGGCTACAAACTGTGAGGCACACCACAGCACATCACAGATTCCACAGCAAAATTTTGGTTCGGTTTAGGTTTGGTTTGGTTTGGTTTGGTTTTGTTTTCGGAGAGGGGATTTACAAGGGCAGAGGGCTGATATGGAGGGATGGAGACATGAGTGGGAATGGGGTCCACGATGTAAAATTCACAAAGAATCAATACAAAGATTTTTTTAAGAAGTAATAAAACTCACAAGAGTGAGCAATTAGTGACCCCTCTGTATGTCAGGTACGAGGGTAAGAGCATGAAAGGCAGCATGGGATAGATAATACTCACTCAGTTTGTGCAATGATGAAAACACATGGCTAAACAGAGCACAAGCACATCAAATTTCATAGGTGTTAGCTTACCTATAGAATACCACAAAGAAACTCAACTCAATATTGTAAGGAGGAAACTACATTTGTATCAGTAAACAGACAAAAAAAAATTACAGAAATAATAACGTAAAATCAGCACATATATCTCCCCTGAATGTTTAGAATTAAGCTCTAAGGAAAGGTCTGATTTTACAAATGTGGTAGAAAAGCAAATTTTCATCTCACCATCTTAGAGCTAGCCAATGGTAAAATGAGGAAAATGAGTACTTCCTCTTCCAGGTTCTAAATCCACAAAGATCAGATAGTAACAGCAGATACAAAAAGATCAGCATCTCAGGCTTAAAATGTAATACTTTTTCTTCTTAATCAGAAAGATGAAAGACAATATATGAGAAGAGCCAGGAATGATGCTGAGTGGATAAAGGAAACTTGCTCCCAAACATGATGAATTCTGTTTAATACCCAGGTGGAAGATGAGAACCAACTCCCACAGTTGTCCTCTGACCTCAACACACAGTTCATGATACCTATGCACATAGAGATATACACATGAAAAAATAGATACATAATAGATAGGTAGTATGAAGATACATAGACACATAGATACAGATGATAGAGATAGAAGACAGACAGACAGATAGATGGATAGATATAAATGAGTATATTTTTAAAACCAATATGAGAATGCATTTTCTTCTTCCTATACTAGGATTAACTCTTGATTATCTAAAGCTAAAAGCAGAGCTTACAAGCATACCCAAGCATGCTCTACTAAGAACTCCAGGTAAATTTTAAGTACAAAATCTGAGCACATAACAAAGCTAGATCAAAATGATCTTGACTATCAAATTGTTTTACATGTGCTTGAGAAGTTTCATTTTAAAAAAATGATGCTAGAGTAATTTCACATAAAAATAGACAAATCATTCCTAATTTATCTTTCATGGATTTCACGTATTATTTGCTTTTGAAGCAAAGCACAATAGAACACATAGTCAAACTTTGAAAATATTTTGTACTTGAAATTATTGTAGAAATTGCCATCAAACTGACAGCAAGTTGGCTATTGTATTTTCCAATTTACCTGAAGATGGTTTCTTTTACAACTTATGTACTTTATGTTTATATAAAAAAAAAATTTATATGGAATTCTCTCCGTAAAGCCAAAGTAGAAACTCAACTTAGGCAGGTAAAATACACAAGCAATCCACATTGGTTGAAGAATTGATTAAGCACACACAAGACTGGGGAATTCTATTTCACTGCTATTTAGAGGTAGAACACCACACTTAATTAACAAGGCTTTGCCTGTGTCTGGGGTATACTAAGTTTTATAAATTAATATCACTTATCTTCAGGGGAAGTTAAATGAGCACCCTACTGAGTATTATCTCATGCTGAGTAATCACACTGATAATCAGTAATGACAGCTTAAATAAATTAATTAAACAAAAAAGGGTCTTTAAAACTATCTGGATTTTCAGTTACAACATTGTGATAGTAAGAACTCATTATTTAAAGTTTCCATTGTTTCAGCACTGTAAATGTCAACAGCATTTTTTTTTTTCATTTAAAAGGGCAGTGTAATTTTCAGGTATTTTACAATTTTAGTAGTTTTACATATGGCTAGAAACACATTTTTCTAGAACCAAGAAGAAAGTTGATGTTTTCATGTAATCCAGGAGAAATAAGCAGAAAGGAGAAATAGAAGCTCCTTCTAACTATAAAATCAATTTTACCCAAATATCCACCTAAGATATAAAATGTATTATTCAAAACGTTGTCAATTTTCATGCATTTTTCTATTAGACTTCAGGAACAAGTACCCCACTAAGAATGTGTGGGTTAATCAGCTTTGTTACTACCTCAGCAACTTGCTGCTTAGAACCATGACCCCAGACTCTGACTACTGAATCCTGCCAGTCACTGGCTTCCTGTGGTCTCATAATCAAGGCACTCACAACAGTGTGTCACCGAGACTTGTTAACAAGAAATAAAACAGTGAAACCCTTTCAGCCACAAGTCAATGACTCCAATGAAAGATGTGGACACCCCAGCCCACTGTCACTTAAGACACACTATATTCTCATGTCCTTTCAAATTAGTTATAAATTCTGTTCAATTCATTGATTTGATAACAACTGACATGGTCTTCCCTCCTGCAGTTTAACAGCCCTATTAGATCAACCATCACCTAAGTCATTGTGTACCAATTCTCTCTGAAACTACGCGTCATCCTCTGACTTGTATAACCAGCAGGAAATTACCTATTCTGGCTTACAGAACCAGATCATGAATGGCATTGTCTTCTTTCTCGGATCACTCATTCTGGCATATGCCATCTGCCAAAACACACAAAAGACGGGCACACATGACAAAGACCTAAGACACTACTTACTTTACCAACAGAAAAAGGTATCTATTTATTACACTAGCCCATGAATGATCATCTTGGAAGTTCTTGCCAAGCTTACAGGTCACCATAGCTCTACATTACCAAACCTCTACATTACAGCTTCCCAAAACCCTAAGTTGGAACCATTTACCTAAGCAACTACCAAAATCATGGCCCACAGACAATATTTGAGAAAGCACTGTCTGTTGTATGCCACTAAGTTTAGGAACCATTTGTCCCATCCCAAAAGACAAATATCAGTGTCTGGTACATATTCAGCCTGCATAACAGTATCTGACAGACAGCAGTCTACTAATGTCAACAGATGGACTTGTTGAAGTTATAAATGAGGAATTCCTAAATTATAAAAATCTTATGAAAAATAATACCATTTCTGCAATGTTTCATAACTTGGGGAAAGTGTTTTCAAAAAAAAAAAAGGAGGAGGAGGAGGAGGAAGGAAGGAAGGAGAGAGAGAGAAAGGAAGGAGAGAAGAGAAGAGAAGAGAAGAGAAGAGAAGAGAAGAGAAGAGAAGAGAAGAGAAGAGAAGAGAAGAGAAGAGAAGAGAAGAGAAGAGAAGAGAAGAGAAGAGAAGAGAAGAGAAAAAGCGATGGTTTCTGGAACAGAGAAGCTGTCCATGAGGCATTACAAATGTGGTCTACTAGGGAACCATGTGAGGCTGAAACAATCACATGAAAGAGAATGTTAAATGCTAAGCAGTGTGCCCACCTGCCCAATAGCCCTTTATGATGATTTGATTAAAAATGGTCCCCACAGGCTTATGTCTGAATGGGTAGTCACCAGGGAGTAGCACTATTTGAAAAGATTAAGAGGACTAGGAGGTGTGGTATTGGATCAAGTTTGTCACTGGGGATGGATGGGCTTTAAGGTTTCAAAAGTCCATCCAGTCCAAAGTCAGTCTCTGTCTGTGTCTGTCTCTGTGTGTCACTCTGTGTGTCTGACTCTCTCTGTCTCTGTGTCTCTGTCTGTCTGTCTGTCTGTCTGTCTGTCTGTCTGTCTGTCTCTCTCTCTCTCTCTCTCTCTCTCTCTCTCTCTCTCTCCCTCCCTCCCTCCCTCCCTCCCTCCCTCTTACTCACTGACTCATCATGTAGCTCTTATCTCAGCTACTTCTCCAGCACCATACCTGCCTACATGTCGCCATGCTCCCTGCCATAATGATAATGGACTAAGCCTCTGAAACTGTAAACACTCCCTGAATTAAATGCTTTCTTTTATGAGTTGACTTGGTCATGGTGTCTTTTCATAGCAATAAAACAGTAACTAAGACACCCTTGCTAAATGATAGTGACTGCTCCCCCTCTACCCCCAGCAGAAATATATCACACTGGGGATAGATCAGAGGGGCAGGCAGTTAAAAGCATTGACTGCTTTTCCAATGGACCAGGGTTCAACTCTCAGCACCCACATGGCAGCTCACAAGTATCTGGAACTCAAGTTCCAGGGGCTCTGACTCCCTCACACAGCTTACATGCAGGACAAACACAAATGTACATGAAATAAAAAGTTAAAAATATATATACCATATTAGGAGGAAAAGATGTTCATTGATGACTTCAGGTGGGATAAGCTAACTATCTATCTGAGGCACAATCTTAACAACAACTTATTATAACTTCAATATCCTCAAAATCACAAAAGGGCTTTCCAGCTGTTAATCTACATTTTATGAATTCTGTAAGTTAGTCAAAGACTCCTTTGAAAATTTATTGCCACTCCTCTAAAAAAGTTAATCAACTTAAATATTTTATTCATATTTAACTTTTACATTTTTTTAACTTGCTAAATGAGGAACATCCTTAATTATGCTCATAAAACTTCTTTAATGGCTTGAAAAAAAGGCTCATATAAGCACGAATCCTACAGCCAGTAGCTCTGTCTGGAAAATGTCTGTGCAGACCCTACAGAGGGAAGAACTGAAGCCTGCAAAGAATTACAACTGTATTCCTGTCAAAGGGACATGATGGGGACAGATATACACTGTAGGGTTTCAGAGAACAATAGTCTAAACTAATATTTTACCTTAAAGCATGACAAAGCCAGAACAATTATGCTACACTGCTTCCTATATCTGACCCAAGAACCTACAGATGACTTTATGCCATGACACTTGAAGGATATGGACTATATAGCAATAAATGCTAAGTATGAAGATCTTTCAAAAATACTTTTGAATGACATACATAAATATTAAGTGATATACATTGTGATGGTTTATATATCCTTGGACCAGGGAGTGGCAGCATCTGGAGGTGTGGCCTTGTTGGAATAGGTGTGACCTGGTTGGAATGGGTGTGTCACTGTGGGTGTAGGCATAAGATCCTCACCCTAGTTGCCTGGAAGTCAGTCTTCCACTAGCAGCCTTTGGATGAAGATGTAGAACTCTCAGCTCTGCCTGCACCATGCCTGCCTGGATACTGCCATGCTCCCACCTTGATGATAATGGACTGAACCTCTAAGCCTGTAAGCCAGCCTCAATTAAAAGTTGTTTTTTTATAAGACTTGCCTTGGTCAAGGTGTCTGTTCACAGCAGTAAAACCCTAAGACATACATGTATGTGTGTGTGTTTTTATAGCTACATTATATATGTATATATGTGTGTATATATATGTATATTAGTATATATGTATATGTGTGTATATTGTGTATATATCTATATATGTATATTATACATATATGTATAATGTAGCTATACAAACACACGCACCAGGAAAACTAAAGTAAAATTAAACCATGCAAATATTTAACAAGCTTTACAATATATGCCCTACTGAACTACATGAGAGATGAAGACAAGTCTAGTTTTAAAAAAAAATTGACTATAAGCCATATTTAGAACTTTTTTAATAGCTACAATGTGGTTTGAAACATCTGATTTTTGTTGGTCATGAGTAAAATACTCTGTGGTACTGGCCTTTGTGTTTTGGTTTGATGCACTAATAAATGTTATTTTTCCCAATATTCGCAATACAGAAAAACACCAAATTTGTCTTAAAGTTTAACAAAAATAAAGATTCAACCTTTCTAAATATATCATAAAATCCTCCAAGTTACCTGGTGAGGCACAGGCTCCAGGTTAAGATCCCTACCTGGTAGGTGGATGCAGCATGTTAACAAAAACGATGGTCAAAGGGAAGAAAGTCACTCAGGTTCTGAGGCCATCAGTGAAGCAGAGGGAGGGATGGAAGACCTAGGCGTGAGACCAGCAAGAAGTATAACAGGCTGTGCGCTCTGATGGCTCATACTCAAAAGGAACTGGGAGCTTTTGAAGGAAGAAGCCACCAGGGAAATAAAGCCATCAAAGACCTTCTAGGTTCCAATTAGAGAAAGAAGGAAAGAAAGCATTAGATGACTTTTGAGTCCCAGAGGGCAAAGTAGGAGGGTCTGGGAAGTCTGGAGGAGTTGAGAAGAATAAATAGACCTGAGGAGAGACAGAGACAAAGGGGTTCTTACTGGGTATAGGAATGGACTTTTATTTCTGACTGATGTTTATTTGTGTAAGGTGAAAGCTGACCTGTTATTTAACTAACCATCCTGAATTGTGATAATTAATAAAAATCAAAAATGTATCACAAGGCCCTGTGGTTTAGACCTCATCAAGGTATCTCTCCCCAGACTGCCATCACCCTAGTACAGGCCCTTTGTATCACTGATCAGCGTCCAAATATTCCCTGCTTCTCTATGCATGTTAACCCAACAATTCGCACACTTGATTTTTATCTTACTAAACACAAAGCAAGTCGTCACCCTCACCCCTCTCAGTGTTTCCCATCAGTAAAAAGATTACGTTCAAATGTCTTGTTGGACGCCAACTTTTCTTCCTTACCAAATAACCTCTTTACCATTCTCCACCTACAACATGAGATCTAGATTTAATGACTAACCCAATCATCTCCTGAACATGCATGTCAATGTCATCTTCTCCACCTACAACATGAGATCCAGATTTAATGACTACCCAATCTCCTGAACATGCATGTCAATGTCATCTTCTCCACCTACAACATGAGATCCAGGTTTAATGACTAACCCAATCTCCTGAACATGCATGTCAATGTCATCTCTTCCTTGTATCTAGAATTTATCACATCTTCTTTGCTTAAGTGATGTCAATTCAATCTTCAGCTCTCAGTTTGTGGTACAGTTTATATAGTGGTCTTTCCAGAGAGACCTCCAGATCTAGAGCTTGCAATTTCATGGCAAGTACACTAATCTGAATCTGTATGTTAGCATATGCACTTACTGAAATAGGCACTTAATCCTGAAGAAAAGGATTGGTATTCTAGTCACAAAATGACTCTGAGACTGAACATGGTTTTAAGCACACAGGGAGTGTACTGGGTGACTATGAGGAGTTTTACATTTTGAATAAGAAATCCATACTAATCCCAACACTGGTAATTCACAGTATAGCCCTCCTCAAAAAAAAAAAAATATAAGAAAGCATGATACAAGCAAATGAAATTTATATTTTGAATGTCTCACAAGCCCACGTGTTTTAAGGTTTGGTTTTGCTCATGGCAAAGGTGGGACCATAAGGAAACAGGACCCAAGCAGAAGTTAGGTCGCTGGAAGTACATTTGAGCCCCTTCTTTTCTCTTTGCCTTTTGACTACCCTGGAGCAAAAAGGCCCCCTCTTATATACTGCTGCCATAGGCACTGTGCTGTTTCAGGCCCAAAGCAATAGGCCAAGTTGTCACGCAAATCTCTCAAACTGTGAGACAAAAATGAACTCCCTCCTAAATGGATAATCTCAAATAACTTGGTATAGTAACACAAAACTAACACCAGTAGTAAGGAAAATATGCACAAGAGACACACTAGAGCACGAAAAACCAATTTAATACGCCAAAATTCTAACTCAAATATTAATATTTATACATGAGATAAAATGTAAATTAGCTCTGTAAATATTGCACTTTGAGTGACATAGTTCAGTATTACTCACGCAAGAATATCATCTAAAGATATCAACAACTGCTTCCTAACTACCAAGTTTACGTACTTCAACTAGCAATCCACTTTGTTCATACCTAGGAAAAAAATGTATTACACAACTGCCCGTCTAAATCGCAACCTATCCTTCACAGCTCAGCTGGAAAGTCATCTTCTCTGCCGTCTTCCCAAGACTGAGTTGACCCTGCTACTTCCACAGAACCCACAGACTCTACAGCAGCATCCACTGTCACACCAGACTGCAAATCCTGAGTGGCCATCCATTGCCCAGGCGGAGACATTCTTATAAACTTTTATATTCTATAAGAGTACCAGACACTCGATAAATGCTTAATGAAGAGGTAGACAAAAAAATGAATAAACAAGTATGCACACTCATTACATCTTTGTTACATCTGAAAGCTCTTGATCTTATCCCCACATTTCTTCTGATTTGAGGAGATGCTCTCTAAGTCATTCCATAAATATTTAAAAATCCTAAGATAGCACTTAGGAGCCACTGCTGAAAACCTAAGTACAGGAAGTCATAATTAACTCATATTAATGGGCTCTGAAAGGCCCACCTGACTAAGTAAACACTTGAGATCATATAGAACTTGTTTCAATACACATACAGAGCCGCCCTGGCCCATGCTGATATTTCTCCTTTACCTAAGAGAATTTTCCACAAGCAGGTTGGCAGAATAACTACAAAAATAAAACCACACTTCTATCACTTGCTTTTAACTTACAAAGGGAAACAAAAATTTAGTAAAATATAAAATGAAGTTTTCGTAGAGAAATATTCCTACCCTACTAGGCCAGTAAAATAATTATTAGGTTGAGCCCTTATATATTAAAGTTAACAAGAGCTAGACAGAAATTCAAATAAATTGAATTAAGTTTTCTTCCTTCCTACAAATGATATCTACTTCCACATATATCTCACAATAGCTAGAATATCTCCTGGTAGACTAAGCCCACCCTACAAAGCTACACTTTTCTAGGAATGTTTTCAGAGGGGAAAAAAAAGCATAAAGAAAATACACAATCTGCAGAAGTGGTCTGGCAACAGAACTGTCAGAAGCAAGGACCAGAAGAAATGAGTTTCTCAAAGAACTCATGAGACTCCCCCTAAAGCCAAGCAAAATCATGCTGGCTCCAAGACCCTTGTCTCCATGGGAGCTTTAAAGGGAACTGGGAACCACAGCTGTAGTCAGAATTATGAAAAGACATCCTTAGAGAAGTTGCTTTTTCTTACATCCAAAACAAATCACACATCCTTTACCTGTTGGCATCTTCCAAATATCATTATTCCTTTGGGATACAGATACTTAGTTTTATCTGAAATGTTGGAAATAATTGATTTCCCATCGTAGTTCCTTAGATATAGTAGGCCATCACAATTACAACTTTCTCTGGGTTACAGTTAACGGCTGTGATACCATTTTAAAAATGAGACATCTATCCAGAGATGGCTTGAGAGACAAAATCAGATCCACTTCTGGAGTTTGCACTTCGCACTCTTGGCAGGGAAAGGAAGACTACTCCCGCAGCATTACAAGGTTCTTCATGAACATGCTCTCTGGGACAGGTCTGCTAGAAGCTCCTGGCTACCACTGGGACTGTAACCAAGTCACTAGAACTCTTGCCTCTCTGCCCCCATCATTTAACATGTTAATAGCAGTACTAGGACACTTAAGTGAGCAGCAGTTACATAGTTAGTACATTCTAAGTACAAGCTAACGATTATACACTACTAAATGTATATTTCATATGGGGGATGATCATAATTCCCTAGTTATGAATTTTCTTTAGTTTTTTAAAATTGTATCTTAAATGTATTTGGAGCACAAAAAAGCCAGAAGGCCATAACAGCAGGATGGGAACACATATTCCACTGAAGAGCTCCGAGCCTTTAGCATAAGCTTACAGCCAGTTACCATATTCCCTAAGTAACCATTCTATTACTTGAAGAGCCACATATTGTCTGAGGGCTTTATATCGAGTCACAAAACAGGATCCTACTCCGGAAGACTTATAAGTCATGTTAACAAGCTAAAGGAGGAGTCTCGTTCCCAGTCCTGTAGCAGACCTCACTCAGGGGTCTGCACTCCCACCTTACCCCCATCCCCTGGGGACTCTGGCAGTGGATGGAGCTTTCCTCCATCCCTACCTCATCCCCATCTCCTTGTGTCAGTCATCTGTGCCTAGCAACACTCTCTACCTGAGAACCGAATGGACTCACTGTCTGGGAATCAGGTAGCGAATTTTCATTCTCTCTCCTGTCTACCATTACAATTGTTCCCATCACATAACAGACCATTTACAGGGGACTGTCCTCTCACCTCATGCCAATTCAATGGAACTTCACAGAAGCCACAATGTGACAAAGTGCAGAGAGTGACAGACTTTGGAACACCCAGTCCTAAATGGGAGGTTTTCAACGAACCATTCCCCCCTGGGCTCAGGGAACTCTGCAGAAGAGGAGTCAGAGAGACTCAGCCAGGGAGAATGAAGACACCAAGGAAACAGAGACTTCAAGACAAAACAGGACACAAATTCAAACTCCCAGGTTGTGGCAGCAGACACAGGTCTAAGCCAGATACAGTCCCAGTGCTGAAAGAGGAAGACATGAGTCTCCATCCCTAACTCAAAAGCTACCTCCAATTGGCAACTGCTAGACAAGGAAAAGTCAGTTTTCTCTAAGAGAATCTCACGGGATACAAACCCCACTTGCTGAGCAGTAGATGCCAACAGCAAAAAGCACAATGGTATTGATGGAGATCCTTTGTTGCACAATGCTTTCTTTGGGCATTTTTATCCAAAAGACATTATTTGTCTTTTGCTTATCCATTATGGTTTTTAATTTTGTGGGTTTGGGGGTGGGGGGGTGGGGTCTTGTGCTTTTTCTTTGTTTTATTTTGTTTTTCTGTTTGCTTTGTTTTATTCTGGTTTGCTTTTCATCTGTTTTCTGAGAGAAAGGCAGAGAAGGGCATGGAGTTGGATGGATGGGGAAGTGGGGAGGAATTGGGAGAAGTCAAGGAAGGGGAACAGTGGTCAGAATATACTATAGGAAAAAATATTTTCAATTAAAAAAAAGCTAAGGTACAATCTATAGACAACAGGCACAAATAAGAAATCTCAAATGGAGTATAATATGCGCAATTCAATATAGATAGAGAACTGATTGGCGTGCAAGCCAGAGCTTCCTGGGGAGAAAGAAGTCCAAACAAGTGTAAATGGGGACACTGGCAGAAAGAATGTAAAGAGTCAAGAAATAATCAGAAGGGAACACTGGGAGGGTAGAGAGACTGTGAGAATAAAAACAAGTGGCTCAATAAGGGGGGGGGGGCCTACAGAAGGGCCCTCTAGTCCCTAGAGTAAATGGGACAGTCATATGAAGGTAGGTCAGCGAATCAATCTGTCTCTCCTGAAGGAAAGGTCAGAGGTATCCATGGCAGCTGCAATCTTCAGAGGTGATCATCCACGTAAGGCACCACGGAGAGAGGAGAGCAGGAGAGCAGGGGCCACAGGAGGAAGCTGCAGAGAGAACACTTGAAGACAGGAAGACAAAACACACACACATAATAGAAAAGAAAAGGAGAGGTCAGAAAAGTATGAAAGTAGAAAATTTGGTCTCCTGAGGACAAGAAACCTCTATTCTTCAAAGAGAAAACCAATAATTATATCAAGTAATATAGATAAACCTAGTAAATTTGCAAGAAGTAAAAATTAATGACTAACAATATGAACTTGAAAAAGTCCTTTCATAATGCTTACAAAGTCACTTTCATAATGCTTACAAAGTCACACCTCTGCTGCATGGTCAGCCCTCCACAGGCAAACAGCTATAGAAGAAAACTTGGCTAAAACTAGCCAAGTGAGGTTTTTTGTTTTGTTTTTGTTTTGTTTTGTTTTGTTTTGGGGGGAGTGGCACAGTTCTTTAAAGGTGTCTCAGGTCAGCAAGACAGCTCCACTGATAAAGGCATGTCCCACCATACTGACAACCTGAGTTCAATGCCTGGAACCCACAGGGTAGAAAGGAGGATCAACTCCCACAGGTTATCCTATGACCTCCCATTCCTGCTATGGCACACATGTATGTGTGCTCACTCAAAGGAAAAGACAATAAATAAAGTAAAGGGCATATTGCCTCTGTGTGGACTACGGACAGATGTGCTCTTGTTACTGTCCTCTACCCAAGGCCACAGCCAGGAGGGAAGACCCAGAGCCCGGGCTTCTTTCTCACAGAGCCTGGCCTTTGAACTCTGGACTTCCAAAAGAAGGAAAATGATATCCTCGTTTCTACCTGAGTGGTGCTTGCAAAGATGCCTGTATTCTGTGGACATGAAGAAACCTGGGGAAGGAAAGGGTTTATTTGACAAATCAATCGCAGTCCACCATAGAAGTAAGTCAAGGCAGGAACCCGGAGGCAAGGACTGACGTGGAGGAAAACCTCTTCCTGCTGGTTCCTCATGGCCTGCTCAGCTTGCTTCCTTATACAACCCAGGACTACCTACCCAGGAATGGCACCACTCACATGCCTGGGCCCTCCTACATGAACCACTAATCAAGAAAAAGGCCCTACAGACTTGCCCACAGGAAAGTCTGATGGAGGTAATTTTTCAAGTGCAGTTCCTTCTTCACACCCTAGTAGATATCTTGGTCCAGTGAAGGCTCAATGTCCCAATGTAAGGGAATGCCAGGGTTGTGAGGTGGGAGTGGGTGGGGGAGCACCCTCATAGAAGCAGAGGGAGGGGGATTAGATGGGGGTTTGCAGAAAGGAAACTGGAGAAAGGGGATAGATAACATTTGAAATGCAAATAAATAAAATATCCAATAAAAAATATAACTAACCAGCACATGAAGACATCGGTCAGCTGACAGACACTATCACATTCCTCAAACAGAAGCTTAAAGCATGAGGTTTCTATATGACCAACAAGTATTTTAAGTTTCCTCCTTAAGAAACAAGAGAATAAATTTTAAAAGACAAAGTAATTTTAAAAACCTGATATATGTATAGAAGTGAACAATAACTATAGTCACTAGTAAAATACTGGTTCTTGGAATACTCAGTAACATTGAAACACTTCAACCAAACTAAACAAGAAAGAAGGAAAAATTAAAGATCACAAGCTATCATTATCAGGTTTGAAAAAGATAATATATCCTACATTAAAAAGATAAGAAAATACCATAAGCAACATTAAGTCTGCAAATTCGAAAACAAAGTTTTAAAAAGAAATTCTTTGAAAGATAAACTAGCAGGACTCACTTAAATGATAAGTGGATTACCTGAATAGTTGTTTATTTAGTAATAGATATTGCAAACAACAATGAGAACTAAGCACACAGACTGTTACCATCATCAGGCATCAGGGGAAACTACCCATTTCTAAGGTTAAACATATACTTAGCACATGATCCCCTTCTAAGCAAATGTCTACAAAGAAAGAATAAGCAAATGCTCACTGTGACTTTATTCATAAAATAACCCCAAAGAAGGAAGAGGCAAGCCTTCTGTAGAAATGTTAAAATAATGAGGCAAACACAGTCCAACACACTGTGAGATTCTACTTATGTGAATTCTTGACCTGAACTGTAGCTCAGATATCTGATAACTGTTTGTCAAGACCTATGATAAAGGAAGAATGGTAGCCACAAATGAGCACAGAGGTGACCTTTTGGGTTCAAAGGTGTTTCAAATAATGACTGTAGTATATGCATAATTATAAATATTTTCAAATATCAGACTTTAAAACTGGAAATATATATATAATATATATATGTATGTATATATATGTATATATATAATATATATATGTATGTATATATATATGTATATATACATACATATATATATGTATGTATATCATGCATCCAGTTGAAACATGCAAGATACTTATCAAACCTACTTTTATATCTGCTTTGGTTTGCTAAGCACTTCTACTTGATTGTCCCTTGAACAATACCTGTAAACAGATATCAAATCATGAAAGCTAATTACTTACACAAACTGGCATCGATAACTGGGGATAGCTGTCATCTTAACCTATCTCTCCACACGAAAAACCCAGGCAACAAAGACCAGATGCTAATGGAAAGGCACCATGACTTCCTCCAGCATTGCTGCAGGCCAGTATTTGTTTTCTAGCTCTAACTGCTATGTGTGGGTCATCAAACCCACTTAGTTGATTAGATCACCATGCTGGTTTTTTAAGTATAGAAGAGTGAAGAAAAGTGGAAAGAAATAGAGGGGAAAAGATCAGAGTTCATTATGCTGAGAAACAGCACATACTAGTTATAGAAACTTTGGTTCCAACTGAAAATCAGCCTGTAGGTTTGTTTGGGCTGAAACACAAAAGCAAACGTTACACCCTACCACCGGTCCTAGTCAAAAAGATGTCTGAATGCCACTGCTACAACCACAAATGGGTAACAAGGAAAAGAATGCTAAATGTGTATCTTTATGCAGAGGCAGAACAGAAATAAGGAGTCCAGCAGAGATACTAAAGAAGGCTGCAGGAAACAAGCTGAAACTTCCTAAACGCTGGAAGACCTCAGTGAAGGGCCATCTGGGTAATTCAGCCTGAGACCCTCAGCCAGCTCTTCTTCCTTATCCTCCCATGCCCAACGCCTCCTCCCCTCTCACCCTCCCACCTCCCTACTTCTTTACTTCTGAGGAAAACCTTACAAGCCCAAGTCTTCAAAGGAAACAGTGCTGCAATGGTTCCTTCCTTTAGCACGAGACCTGCTCTCTTAAACGAGGAAGGTGTTCACATCTGTTTTTAAAGGACACTACTTAAAGTTTACTTAAGGAGAAACCAAGACTGCAATAATCCTTTGTTCCTATAACAGGGCTGCTGCCTGCCAAATTCAATTCTGATAACTCACAAAATAGCCTTGAAATAAGCAGCCCCCTGGCCCACCTTTAACAAAGCAACCTAAAGGGATGAGATGGTTTCCTTTGTAGGTAGGGGAGGCTATGACATGCACAATTATGCAGGTTCACTCACCCAGGCAAGGCCTGTGCAGACCAGCAGTTGAGTTGGGGTGTTTTCCTCTACTTCCCCACCTTTTTTTTTTTAAGTCCCAAGGCTCCACCCATTTCCCCTGATTTTGCATCCCTGACTTCAGGGTCACTGACTTGCTCTCCCTCCCCCAGCTTTTAGAGCGCTGGTGATCTTCACACTAGGAGGGGAAGCACTTTATCCCCTGAGGCATTTCCCCAGCCAAAGGGCAGAGCTTCTAACATTAGTGCTGGCTGCTATAGGGTCCATGTTTCTAAGATACTGTTGCTTTAATGTAGGACCACGGAAAAATATTCTCCTGACTTTTCTCCTGTTCAGCCCCAAAACAGCTATTCACACTAAGAAATTCTGCATTAAAGCACACACGGAGCATATATGCTTTGGAGAAGCCCAAATCTAATTACAACCACCCTGCCCGCGTGGCATCAAAGCATCTAACGCCAATGCTTCCCTAAACTCTAACATGTTAGGCACCCTTTAAAGAGCCCTCAAAATACCCTGGCACCCATGGCCCTATCATAGTTCAGCCATCATGTATGCACCTCCCCTGTACAGCCCCGCAGCAAATGTGGCACACTGAGTTTCTGTCTGCATACCAGGAGGCAATTATTAAAGGAGACAAGAGGACAGGCAAGCACAAAACTGGGAGCAGCGCTTCAATCTGCTTCAGACTATACGGAAGCCACCAGAACCCCAAGAGAACGAAGAGAAGCTATAACAAGCTGCGCTTTACAAATACATGATCAAGCAAGTGCTTAGCTTATCAAGGCCACTGAGCATGGCAGGAGGGAAGCTCTGACTGTCAACAAGGCTCTCATGCCTCCAAGTGCACTGCTCTTTCCCTGTATCCATCACCAACACGGAAAAAAAGGAATCTTTTCTTCTCCTGTTCAAGACAGTAATGCTCATTATCTTCCTCAAAGATAACGGCCAGTTCATCCTTCTCCACGCTCCTGCCCCAGCCTTCACGGAGAACGAGACAAAGCACAAGATCAATAAAGAGAAGCTGCAGTCAGGTACCCAGGTGAAGAGATGAGCTGGCCATCCATGTGCATAGCGGAGATGAAGGTGGGATCGAGGCAATGGGGACCAAGCAGGAAGATGGCCAGAGTAACTAGGGCAGGGCCAACATCAGAGAAAACTGTAAGGCTTGCTACAGAGCCAGGATGTGGAGCATATGCCTGTAATAGCATCCGCTCTCAGGAGGCTGAGGCAGGTAAACTGCTTAGAGTTTAGGATCAGTGAGGTCCAGACTACCAAGTGAGACCCTCTCAAGGAAAAAAAAAAAAAATTACTCAATAAAAGTCAACTCAGGTGCTTTAGAAAAGTATGAAACATGTATTGTCTCACTGTCTCTACCTTCCAGAAGTTTAAACTGGTGAGAACAGGAAACAGTGCCATGTTAAAGATGCACTTAGCTACCAAATATTTTGATCTTGTCAAAGTCAAGCATCAGACAAGAAGTAGAAGCAAGGAAAGGGAACAGGAGGGAGAGAACGAACCAAGTTTTCACTGGGGAGGAAGCCATCATTGGCAGAGCAAACGCCCAGGATGCTGTCTAGAGTGGTCTATTCACGCTGCTGCCCCATGGCTGGCTCTACACTGAATTAGTAAAGGCTGGGCTTCACAGCGTGCATGAAAGGCCATGTAATAAAGAACAGCATCTGAAAGAAAAGCACACTGTGACGAAGCCTGAACAAACCTCAAAAATATAGAGAATATGATCGAAATGAAAGGAAGGATACATCGTGTCCAAACGGCAGCCTACAGTTGGCCCCATCCAAGGAGAGGATGGACTAAGGACAAATTCATAAACCCACTTATATTTCCTAAATACACTGTCTCACTGTCTCTACCTTCCAAAAGTTTAAACTGGTGAGAACAGGAAATAGTGCCACGTTAAAGATGCACTTAGCTACCAAATATTTTGATATTTATAGCACTAGGATGTGTGTCGTGTACGTGTGTGTAAGCGTGCGTGCATGTACATGAAGGCCAGAGATCAACTTCAGGTGTGTCCTGCTAAGCTCTCCATCTTAATTTTTGAGACAGAGTCTATCACTGAACCTGGAGGTCACCAATTAGACTTTCATAGGTTTTAAAGGTATCTGTCTGTTTCTGATGAGGTGACAAACACACACCATCACTTGAAGCTTTTTATACAGGTGCTAGGATCCAACTCCGACCTCATACTCACTCACACGGCAGGCAATTTACCAGCTGAGCCATCCCTTTATCTTTAAACAATGTGATAAGATTTTTGTTCTACTGTTTTGTAACTTGAACATGTTTGATTCATAAAGCATTACGAATGAACCTTGATTACCCTAAAATAAGAAAGTCATTCTTTTTTTAGTTAAAAATTACCACAGACTGTTCCAATTATTTGAAATACCAAAAGCAGGCAAGTCATGGGATAGCCTGGTGGTTACCCAGAGCTGGTCAGTGGAGGGAAGTAAGCAGTAAGAATTCACAGGTACAGAGCTTCCTTCTGACAATCTGGGCAATGTTCTAAACTAGCTTATAGCGGGTGTAATTCCTGTGAATATGCTAGAAGCCACTTAATTATAAACTTTTAGTGGATGAAATGAATGCTATGTAAATTGTATCTCAATAAAGCTATTACAGCATGGTACATTCTCATAAAATCCAAATATAAAACATAAAAATTACAGTTGTTTTACTGCTGACTTTAAGAAGCCATTCATTTATGGAGGCTGAGTAGGCATCTTAGTGGTTAGCATGATTATCCTGGGTTCAATTCTCATCTCCACAAAAACGGGGAGGTGGGGAGAGGAAGAAGACATTCATGTAAAAACAACGTGAGAGCCAGCGCAGAAAGAGTACGGGACTGAAAGAAAGTAGAACAGCATTCAAGCTATAGCAGAGCAAGATCCCTGGGACAAGGTACTAAACCCTTCTCTGCTTCCATGCCCTCAAGTGTGAAATGAAAATAGCATCTACTGGACAGGGAGAGAAGCCACTGTACAACCTTCATCAGTGTTCCAGATCACTGTCATTTTCTAAGCACTAGGCTTGTCACGCTCCATCCGATTGGACAGTCAATGATGTATGCATGTATAACGGCATACACTGCACAGCCTAAGTGTGTAGCAGACCATACCCCATACCATCGTGGTTTATCCAAGTTTATACCTAAGGAGGAAGTCTCCCAGTTCTCTGCGTGTGTGCACCTGTGCATGTTTGGGGTGTGTGTGTGTGTGTGTGTGTGTGTGTGTGTGTGTGTGTGTGTGTGTGTGTGTTTGACCTCAGCTTCAGGTGTCTTCCGCCATTGTTCCCCACCTACGATAGAGTAGACTCTGAACCTGCATGTCACAATTCAATTGGATTAGGTTGGGTTTTAGGAATATCTGCCTGGTGTCAGGTGTCATGACTATGCACAGCACTGATGAGAAAAATTCATATAAATACTTTTCTTTTTTAGATAATTATGCTAAAAAATGTCTCTCTTAAGATCCTTACTATTCAGGAAAATATACCAACACTATACTTCAACTTTTAAATTGTTCATGTCAAGATCTATGTCTCTTTCGTTTTCACACACCTACCTTATCTAGGTGCTAAAGCCAGCACTCTGGATACTTAACGGTGACAGACATCCTGACTGCACTCCACTTTGCACTTGCTGTCTGTCAGTGATGCTGAATAGCAAATCTAGCCGGTGAGGTACTGACTGAGGTTCTCATTATCTGTGGCTGCTACCGTTATCATGCCTTTACCGTGACCTTGTGTCTTTCTGTATGATAAGTGTCGTTCTAAGGAAGCATCATTTGACCGCACAGCTAAGACGTTAGTTATGCACTTGAAGCCCTATACTAACCTGAAAGTAAAGCAGGTGTGCCTGCTTCCCAGCTTCAAACAGCATTTCTCAAACACATTCATGGCATTCAACCTGCCATACTTTAATTAGCAACTACATTTCTCTCCCAAGCCACTGTGTCGTTAGCTGCTTTTCCTACCTGTTTTTGAAATATGCAACTCATCCTCAAAGAATGAGAGCTGATTTGAATGATTCAAAGTTGACTAACAATTTGTAATTAAACAAAATTTTTATATTAACATATTGACTATTCCTTTTCACAGCATACAAGCAACAATTTAATGTATTTTACCAGGTCTAGCTCTTATGTTAGCACGATAAACACATTCTTAGCACATGCTGGTTTTGGCATTTTCAAAGATGTTAATATAGTATTCTAAGAGCAGTACACAGTTAAAACACGTAACAAAGGGAAAGTTGAAGATAGCCTTACCATATCATCTGTCAGTGTTCTAATATTTAAATGCTGCAAATGAAAAAAAAAATCAGTCAGTAATTTATAACAGTTTTTTTTTTTATTTTAGTTAATGAGTGCATTCTACAATGCTAACTTGAGGTAACTAAATTCCTGACGGTGCAATAAAAACATATTATGTATTGTTTTAATCTATTTGTCAAGAAGACAGACAAAAGTTACCCTGTATGCAATAGTTTTAAATATTTACTAAAATACTAAAATTTACTAAAATCTCTTGGTTTTATGAACCTTAAATTAGAAACCTAATGGGGTAAAATAAATATATTCTCCCAATTAATAAT
Source organism: Mus musculus (assembly GCF_000001635.26). Lineage (NCBI taxonomy): Eukaryota > Metazoa > Chordata > Mammalia > Rodentia > Muridae > Mus > Mus musculus. The sequence goes on from NC_000080.6 coordinate 87,115,340, forward strand.
TAGTACTATTCAATATCCAGACTGACACTATAATGATATAAAAATTTAAATATGACTTTCAGAATTTTTTGGTATATAAAATGCTGTAACTTTAAATTTACCATTAGTGTGCAGAAAATAGATAATGAAGTGCTCTGCTGGCTTAATGAACTTAAACAATTCTAGCAACGATGAAGAGTGCACCGCAATGATTATCTGCATCTTTAACAATACTTTCATTTGTCACCAGTGGTGACAGCAGACACTTTTCAATTTCATTGTAGCTTATTTGAGACCTCTTTGGCTGATTTCCTTACTAGACAAACAAGGCCACTTTAGAAAATGAATAAATTAGTTTCACACAAAGCATAGTTCAAAAGAAAAAAGTATTTAGGAAGAAAAATATCTGTTTTAGTCATCAAGGGCAGGGCAGCAATTTGTATTCAGGTAGTTATATTCAATTTCCAATTCTCCTTCCTTATTCATTGGAGCATTAGCGCTTTCAAAGACAGAAAGGGTCAAACATTTTTAAACAGGAAACTAAATCTATTCATTCATGGTTATAAGGAAGACGTGCTAACAATTGTCATCTAACATTTAAGTGTTACATAGTTAAATTTGACATTTATTGAACAGAATAAAATTTGCACTCATTTTGATCTACTGAAACAGCTTTATATTCATTACTTTACCATAATGATGATGTCAACTAAAAATGTGTCAGTGTAAATAGTACTCCATATCATCTGTCTTTACCAACATGTCCCTTCCTAATGAAGGGGGATGGGGATGTACCTGAAAGAAGCATAAACTGTGTGCACCAAGAGAAGGTAGCCATGTTAATGACCATGACCGGCTGGACATTCCACTAAGTCCCAGACTCAACAACTCTGGAATAAACCAGCTTACTGTGACCTAGGAGAAGGCAGTGGTAATGCTGAACTACCTAATACTGCTGAAAATCTTGGTATAGAAAATACAATTCTTAGCCAGGCGTGGTGGCGCATGCCTTTAATTCCAGCACTCGGGAGGCAGAGGCAGGCGGATTTCTGAGTTCGAGGCCAGCCTGGTCTACAAAGTGAGCTCCAGGACAGCCAGGGCTACACAGAGAAACCCTGTCTCAAAAAACCAAAAAAAAAAAAAAAAAAAGAAAAGAAAAGAAAATACAATTCTTAATACTACTACTGTATAATCATTAACAAACCTGTAAAGTTTACCACCACTGCCATCCCAGAGACAGATACTACAATTAAATACCAAAACTACACAGTTCTCAAAGAAGGTGCAAATCCTACCTTCCAAAAGAACAGGTTTATGCACATTGACTTTGATTAAATAAATGTACTTGCTATTATACTACAATGGGAGGGAGGTATTACCCCAATTACAACTCAGCTGGCTCCTAAAGGGGGTCATTTCAAGCCCCTGTGAAAACAAGGCTGTATCAGGTTCTGAGAGTAGAATGTTGTATGGTCTAATTCTTAGAAAGCAAAGTCAAGGAAATCCAGTATAGCTAGCTGAAATACTGTTTAGAATAGTACACAACCTACCAACCCACTGGTAACACTACCAACAGGAGCTGTTCCAGGAAAACACCATAAAAGTGATAGTTAGGGTATCAGATATCCTGAAGCTGGAGTTACCACCGCCAGTTGCGAGCCACCACATGGGTACTGGGAATTGAACTTGGGTCCTCAGGAAGAGCAGCCAGTGCTCTTAACCACTGAGTCATCACTCCAGCCTCAAGTGAGAGATTTTTAAGAGCAAACAATTAAAATAGACAATTTTTAGAGAAACAAAAACTTATACCTATAGAGGAGGTATAGAAGATAACTAGTCGGTGGCACCTGTACTCCAAACACGTCGGACATAAAAGATAAAGAATTAAGTGTTTAATGGCCAGTCTAGAATACTTAACACATCTGAGACCATTCTGAGCTAGAGGAGGCTATGTGGTTTTTGGATTAAAAAAAAAATAGAGTAAAAGTCATATAAGAAATCAAAGTCACATGCTATTAAAACAAAAGATGCAAACGCCCAAGAAAAACACATGTATATGTCTTCAAAGGCCAAGGACTGGCCAAATTTTTAAAATAAAGTTATATGCTGAATGTGTTAGCGCACAATTGTAAATCCAGTACTTAGAAAACTGAGGCAAGAAGACCGTAAGAGCAAGGCCAGACTAGACGACATTGCCAAAAGAAGCCTAAATAAATAAGCTGTTCACACAACTTTCATTTAAGTGGACAGTCACTCGTGTAAAAATCAGGTATCTTTTTCTAGCTTTTTCCTAGTTCTGAGTTTGTCTTCTTAAGCTACCTCTTTGCGGTGGTTTCCAATGTAATATAAATACTTGTTCAAAGTTTGATCTTAGACTATGCAGATATATATAAACCAAGAGACAGCATATTATTAAATACACTGTTTTACACACAGAAAAAATGTGATGAATCAAAACAGAGTCATAAAACAGGGGTAGGAATCGCAGAAAAAGAAACCTCGAGAGCTGAAGGTACGAGAAGCACACAGAGCCTGAGGAAAGAAAGCAAGCAGCTCAGGCCAGTTCATTCCTCCTACTCTTCAGAAAAACACCTCCCTATCGATTCTCACCACCAGCAGGACAGGCTAGGAGGGTTAGGGATGGTGGCAGAGGCAAGGGCTGAGGACAAGCCTGGAGATATTGACTGACGAGGGGACAGCTAGAAACCTGGCCTTCGAGATCTGTTGCTTTATCAAAACAATCAAGTCAAAACATGCTTCATTGCAAAATGTGACTTCCCAAACGGAATTATTTCCCTCCACATGTTAGCACTGGAACTCTGCAAAGACCTTAACACTGGCGAGTTCCCCTAAAAAATGTAATGTCCAAAACCAAGTCCTTCCTTCAAAGCTACAGGAAAAGCACGTAAGTGCTACTCAGCAAGCACAGAACCTGTAACGTGACAACTTTCTATGTCATACTTGTCTGGTGTGTGCGGTAGGTGTGGGGTCCTGTGTGTGTGTGTGTGTGTGTGTGTGTGTGTGTGTGTGTGTGTGTGTGTGTGTAGTGTCTGTGTGTGTAGTGTCTGTGTGATGTGTTTATATGTAGGACATGTGAGCACACATGCATACCACAACAGGCATGCTTCAGGTGTGAGTCCTCCCCTTCCACCGTATTGGAGGCAGGGTCTCTTGCTCACGTATGTGTTCATTCAGCTCGCCTGACCATGGATGGCCTCAGGAGAACCCTTTGTGCCACACATCAAGGTAAAAACACCAGGATTTACAGACTCACAGCATCTTAGCTGGCTTACATGTGTTCCCTGGATCCAAAGTCCTGCTCTCAACCTGCACGAGCAGCATTTTACCCAATGAAACATTCTCCCGATCCCCAATGTTAATATTCAATTTGAGTTGTATTACTACTAAGCTCCCACTGTCTGGAGGCCTGTGCATCTGGCTTATACACTTATAAAATGAAGACTATCTGCTGACTTAAAATTGCAGACAGCAAAAGAGAAGGACTAGCTCAAAACCATCAGAGAACTCTGTGGGAGTCTGACCTTATTTTAGTATATAAAAACAAAAGAGAATCATTCTGAATTGTTAAGGGGGAAAAACTATATAACAAATACTATATTATATTGATACTGGAGGGGCTGGCTACCTAAGACACATTTAAAAGAAGCACTTGTGCTTCCTAGCCAGCAACAGCGGCGACTTTTACCATCTTCCAAGGCAAAGTAAGAACTGCATGTGTCCATCCACTCCTGAGCACCACTGGCTGCATCTACTTGAAGAAGGAAAAACTAAGGCTTATTAAATGGACGCAGCTAAGAACACTATGAAAAAAAACTAACAACACAAAGTTATTAGGGTTGTATTTACCTATGAAAAAAGTAAATAAAAACTTAAAAACATACAGTTTTAGAAATTAATGTGACATTTTACATTGGGTGTGTGACCTGATGTGTTCTTGACGCTTTATGGCCGTGGACCAGAATAACATTGCTGATACCAAAATACACACAGTTCTGTACATAGGACCACTGGTAATTGGCTAAATGGTAACCGAAGGGCATAAAGATTCTTTTCCTAAGCCAAAACCTCACCCTTTCTGCTTGGTCCTATGTTCAACTTACTAATTCTATTTTCCCCTTAAAAGTAAGGGGCATGACTTACAGATAGGTAACAATGCTTTCTACTAATGACAGTTCCTAGGACAAATGGTCAAGAGGGTCACTGTGGAATTAAAAGAGAAAAAAGGGGCTTTTATAGGATTTTCTTCAAAAGAACATAGGATCCAAGAGAGAGGGAAAAAAGTAGAAACACAGAACATAGGTCTCTATACTCCCATTTAAGCAATGCATCAAAACTTTTATTGAAGATAGTACATGCTGTCAAAAGATAGATTTAGAACTTTCAGAGCATAGCGCTAAATGCTGTGAATATCAAGAGGGATAAAGACACAGTTCCTCCACCATCAACAGTTACAAGAAAAATAACAGAGTCAGATAATGTACAAAGACAGACAGATACGGAATAGACAAGGCACCACCATGCACACCCCAGAGGAACATGCAAAAAAAAAAAAAAAAAGATTCCAAGCTATAGTCCAAAACCTTAGCAATCTTTATAATTAGAACACACAGCCACCAGACCTTGATGTCATTAAGAACATGACAGCCACTGAAACTTATAGAGGAGAAAGTGGGGAAAAGCCTCAAAGATCTGGGGACAGGAAAAAATTCCTGAATAGAACAGCAATGGCTTGTGCTGTAAGATCAAGAATCGACAAATGGGACCTCATAAAATTGCAAAGCTTCTATAAGGCAAAAGACACCGTCAATAAGACAAAAAGACCACCAACAGATTGGGAAAGGATCTTTACCTATCCCAAACCGGATAGGGGACTAATATCCATTATATATAAAAAGAACTCAAGAAGGTGGACTCCAGAAAATCAAATAACCCCATTAAAAAATGGGGCTCAGAGCTAAACAAAGAATTCTCACCTGAGGAATACCAAATGGCTGAGAAGCACCTGAAAAAAATGTTCAACATCCTTAATCATCAGGGAAATGCAAATCAAAACAACCCTGAGATTCCACCTCACACCAGTCAGAATGGCTAAGATCAAAAATTCAGGTGACAGCAGATACTGGCAAGGATGTGGACAAAGAGGAACACTCCTCCATTGTTGGTGGGAGTGCAAGCTTGTACAACCACTCTGGAAATCAGTCTGGCGGTTCCTCAGAAAATTGGACATAGTACTACCGGAGGATCCAGCAATACCTCTCCTGGGCATATATCCAGAAGATGTCCCAACGGGTAAGAAGGACACATGCTCCACTATGTTCATAGCAGCCTTATTTTTAATAGCCAGAAGCTGGAAAGAACCCAGATGTCCCTCAACAGAGGAATAGATACAGAAAATGTGGTACATTACACAATGGAGTACTATTCAGCTATTAAAAACAATGAATTTATGAAATTCCTAGGCAAATGGATGGACCTGGAGGGCATCATCCTGAGTGAGGTAACCCAATCACAAAAGAACTCGCATGATATGTACTCACTGATAAGTGGATATTAGCCCAGAAACTTAGAATACCCAAGTTACAATTTGCAAAACACATGAAACTCAAGAAGAACAAAGACCAATGTGTGGTCACTTTGCTACTTCTTAGAATTGGGAACAAAACACCCATGGAAGGAGTTACAGAGACAAAATTCAGAGCTGAGACGAAAGGATGGACCATCTAGAGACTGCCGCACCCGGGGATCCACCCCATAATCAGCCTCCAAACGCAGACACCATGGCATATGCCAGCAAGATTTGGCTGAAAGGACCCTGATATAGCTGTCTCTTGTGAGGTGATGCCAGTGCCTGGCAAACACAGAAGTGGATGCTCACAGTCAGCTATTGGATGGATCATAGGGCCCCCAATTGGAGAAGCTAGAAAAAGTACCCAAGGAGCTAAAGGAGTCTGCAACCCTATAGGTGGAACAACAATATGAACTAACCAGTACCTCCAGAGCTCCTGTCTCTAGCTACATATGTAGCAGAAGATGGCCTAGTCAGCCATCACTGGGAAGAGAGGCCCCTTGGTCTAGCAAACTTTATATGCCTCAGTACAGAGAAATGCCAGGGCCAAGAAGTGGGAGTGGGTGGGTAGGGGAGTGGGACTTTTGGGATAGCATTTGAAATGTAAATGAAGAAAATACCTAATAAAAAAATGTTAAAAAAAAAAAAAAGAACATGACAGCCATCGAGTATCAACCTAGCAGGACTACATGAATTTGTTGTTCTCATAAAGCCAAATATGACACTATTTATATTTGTACAATACAAAGGAAAAGGAAAGGAAAAGAAAAGAAAGGAAGGAAGTTAGTTGGAGAGATGGCTCAACAGTCAAAAGAGCGCACACTGTTCTCTCATCATTATAATCAGGCTGCTTACAAGCACCTATAAACTTCAGTTTCACGGATTCTGACCCCAGAATTTAGACTCTGTGAGTGTTGGAATACACTCACTTGATACACAGATAAATAAACACACACAATCTAAAAAGTAAAGTAAAACTCTTAGAAAAAAATCATTTAATACATAAATAATTGAGTATTACACCAAATCATGTCATGAGACGGCATGGGAACACATGCCAGTAATCCTAGCATTCTGGAGACAGCTTGAGCTAAAGAGCAAAAAACAAAAGCAGACCCAGCACTATTTGGTTCACGGACTATGAAATGGCAGCTTATTAACCGAGCAAAGTAATGCCTGGAGGGGGAAACCCAAGGATTGGTCTTCCCTTAATTATATCCGTGCTTGGAGAGGACACGTTAAAGTGTTGTTTTGAAGTCTACACTATTCGGTTACACAGGTAACAGGAATGTGGACTTTAACCTAATAACATTTCTAATCCACATGCCTTTGTTTATCTTAATGTCAACACCAATTATAAAGAGTATGAAAATAAAATATTACTTCTAACCCTGTCGCTAAACACACCTACCAGGTCATCTCCCAGACAATCACAGAACTACAGAACAAATGTGAAAATATCACTCTGCAAGGTCTCTGGATTTAACATCTCAAAAAGGTACAAAAATAACACTGGCTTTCCTTCCCCTTAGGGCAAGAGTAAGGCAGGCTCTCTGCTAACATGAAGAAAAACTTTTAAGTTGACTGGCCCTTGGTGCGGCTCCGGAGCATGTTTTTAGTCTGCACAGAGAAAAGTCAGAGAGATGTTAGGGCTTTCTCTGCAGCCTCTTTTAATCATCCATTCACACTGTAATCCTGCCCGGCTCAGAAAGACAATCACACCATCCCCTAACCAGGCTTTGCTTTTGTCACAGAGGACCATGCCTCCCTCCCTCGTCCATAATCTCGATTCTGTGCAAAGAGAAAAGATCGAGGTTTAGAAGGCAACATCCCAGAGACTCCAGAAGAGGTTAGGAAAAATGCATTTTACCATAGTGCAGCCGAATCTTCAATATAATTAAGACATATCACTGCTAAGAAGGCCCACACCTCCAGAAAAAATAGCCAAGAAGGACAAATTTTGTTTAGACCTTCTGATATTGTACATCACTGTATCTGGGCACCTAACAAGTTATCTTTTAAAAAATTCAAATATAATTGTAATCTTCTCTCAATGAACTCATTCAAAAGCTAAATACAGAAGCTAATTTAGTAATGCAGTTTTAAGTCTTATTTTCAGATTTTCTCTTCAGCCGTGCCTGTTCTTTAAATCTATACAATCAGATCAAAAGCACTTCCACGATGCATCCAGGGAAAACGCTAGTCGGGCCTCTGAATCACTTTACAAATGGGTTCAGTTCTAGGTTAAGAGCAGAGGTCCATGCGGGTTTCCATGTGGGGGAGGATGAAAGGCAAAGATCTGCTCTAAGGGCAACCCGGCTGGTTCCAGCGCATCCACACACCACCCACCCAGGCCGTGCGCCCACGTGATCGCGCTCCCGCCTACTAGGCTCTGGTCCAAATCGGGAATTCAGAGAGAATAGTGCTGAGGCCAACAGCACCACAGATTGTTTCACAAACACTGGAGGAAGATTCTGCTTCTATCCCAGCATCACCTGAAGGAAATGTGATCTGACTGAGTGGGTGACATGAAGTGCGTAAGTCCAATGCACACTCTCTATAACCTGCGAAGCCTTCCGACTCTCACACCGCGAAGCAGCAAGCACACGAACTGCCATCAACAAACTTTACCAAAGCCGGAGAAAGAATGAGTGCACAACAGCCCTGCTCTCCTGGACAAGCAGCGGAAGCCAACCAGTCGAGAGCAAGGCAGCAGAAGATGGCAAGATGACACCATTTTGTAGGGCAGCTGGCTCAGGGCCTTCTAAGAAGAGGGATGGGTCAGGTGGGTGGCTGCCTTCTTACTTGGGGTTAAATGAGGCACATCTTGATCACTTAGATCACTTAGTCACACCATGGTTTTCAGATCCGCAGCTCTCAAGAACCAAAATTATTTTCCTCAGTCTGTTCTTGTCACTGACTAGGTTATCCACATGCAGTTGCGAACACATTCCATGATGGACAGGCTGAGGTGGGTGCGGGGAACTGCCCTACTGTGATCCCCCTGATCTCTTAACTTGCAGTAACAAGCTGAGTTCACCTGATTAATGAGAAGACAGGGGCCAAATGGCATTAGATAGGGAGTTGTGGGGCACAAGATATGATCTCATTGTTCTGATTCAATAGCCCTCTTGTGTGGCTATACAGAGCGGCAAAATGCTCACAATTTGGTGCACGGGGCAGGTTACATTTAAAACTATATGCAGATTATTGCAATTTTATTGATGCACAATTTTGTTTGTTTGTTTTTGTTTTTTCGAGACAGGGTTATTCTGTGTAGCCCTGGCTGTCCTGGAACTCACTCTGTAGACCAGGCTGGCCTCGAACTCAGAAATCTGCCTGCCTCTGCTTCCCAAGTGCTGGGGATGCACAATTTTTTAGAAAGGCAGGCATGATTTTGTATATCTACAATGTAGGTCTGGAGACAAGGCTTTTGTAATCTTACATGTTGGCCCAACTGCATGCAATGCACATTTTTACAATAAAAAAAGCTCTATAGATTTTACTATAGATAACACTTTTTCACACTGAAGGAAAACTAGTGTATTTTCTTTATAAATAAAAATGTATACATTAGTAAAAAATAAATGGATATCTAAAATATGACTAATAAATATTATAAGTAGATTTTTAATAGGCTGGGTCTTAATGCATATTTTCCAGTGTGTCAGTATATACTAAGCACATTATTCATTTGTTTTCTAATTCACATATAAATTAACCAGTCTCAAAAAGCTCCTTGGTTCTGTGAATTATTGATGTTGTCACCTGCTAGAGACTTAATTCCAAGAAAAATATACGAATCACTACATCACAAGCACAAATCCTTTTGACACAAATTCAATTTCTGTGGCAACAATAATACATTGACTTAGCTTATTTTTATATTTTATGACACTTATTAATGGTACATATAAAAGAAATCTATCATTTTTCCCTTATTGTAAACATAAACGGCATCATGCCATCTTGAGAAAGTTAGGGTAAACATCAGCATGCTGACTCTCCTGTTACTGCAGTAATGTAAATGAGAACATGATTGCCAAGCCAAACAGTGGAAGACCAGATCCTGAAGGTCTTGTCTCATAACAGTGTTCCCATCATACAGCATAACTAGGCTGTCAACATGTGCAGGGCATTATATTAAATACAAATTCATCCCTCCCCAAGACCTTATAGCCAAAGTGCTTCAAATAAAAAATGAAAATTCCAAATGCAGAACTGGAGGAGGGGGTAAGTCCTCTAAACATCCAATGACAAAAGAGGGTTCCTACTTGCTAGCTATATATTCTTAAACATGTGCTAATTAACATGCAAACCTCACAGCAATCATCTATGACCAAAGTCAAATTATACATAAGTTAAAGCTTGCAATACAGATCCATTCATTCTTTTAAAAGAAAGTCCTAGAAAATATGCATTTATGCAAATGTTTATTAAACATGGCTATATTCTGACAAGGTATTCAGCAATAAATAGAGTTTTATGGTTTTGTTGTTTACCCTACAACTTACTTTCTATTAGTGAAACAGATCTTTAAATACAGGTAAACTTATAGAGAACATTGGAAGCTCCTGAGTAGTCTGTGAAATGACAAGTAATGTTTCGACCATAAGGGAAACCTAGGTTGCACAGTGCAATTTTGCATATGAGGAACTGGAGCTAGAGAGGGGAATTGATGATGGTTAAGAGCGCAGACATGCTCTTCCACAAGACGCAGATTCAATTCCCAGCACTCACATGGTGGCTCACTTCCACTCTAACTCCAGTTCCAGGGGAATCTGACACTTCTGACTCCTGCGAGCACCTGCACACCCATGTGCAGAGCCATGCAGACACACACATAACTTAAAAATAAATATGAGAACTAGGACTAAGTGGGGTCTGATGAGGAAATGACACATGAACAACCTTAACAACAAGTCGCAGGCAGGCCACAAGGTTAGCTAGCTATCTGCATGTGAGAACAAGGCTTTCAGATGCAAGAAACAGCCAGAGCAGGGCCAGTAAAAAGGAATATGGCTGGAATCAGGTAGCAAGCAAGCCACTGTATAGACTCAGGCGTACAGTGAAAGCAGCCCTAGCCCAACTTAAGGACGAGAGCTTTTATTCCTCTAGTCACAAATACTGTGCATGTTCAGAAAACACTTTACACATAATCAACTTAAATAATATATAATTCTCAAATCAAATCACTACATTATATAAGTTACATGGTGGGCGGTTGTTCCTGTGCTGAAATAATCATTTACTTCAGAGTCTTTTATGTGGCGTGTTTGGCCAGAGACATTTCCTGCTTGTTTGGTTATGCTTCCAGAGTCATTTACCAAAGACATTAGAAATACTCCCCAAACACTAAAAGCCAATAAAAGCAATTTTGGGACAAACTCAGCTAATTCTGTAAACAAAACTGGCTTTTTAATGTAGGATTAGTCCAAAGGGCATAAGGAACAGACAAGCTTGTTTAAAGAAAAGAGGGTAAGGGGAAAATACTTGACAATAATTTAAACATAACTCCGAAGAGCCCTTAGAACTATGACCAATATTTCTTTTCTAAGATGTTCTCGCGTCTTCACAGATAGCTCTGGCCATGAGGACTCTCAGAGAGTCCTGCCCCAGCGGGTATTTGCCCCTGCTCCAGCTCTGATACCTTCCTTCTGCAGTTACCAATCCCCAAATTACTGAAGCAGTGACAGTTTATCCTCTACTCAATAATTCTATACATAAGCTTTTAACCTCTCTAGCTTATGCTCTGGCTGGCTATCATAGTATTCAAACAATGGATCTCTGACACCAAGAAAAGTTGAAATTCCCCAGGAATCTCATGTTGAGAGAAGGAAAAGGGGAGGTCTGAGATTTCACACAATTCTGATAGTGTCAGATCAGCTCGGTGGACAGACTGAATCCAAGGCACTGCCGGTGGGCAGGACCACATTTGACAAGAGCAGACCTATGCATATATTCTGCCTAACTTCAACCTACGGCTCATACCCAGAACGCAAAGGTGGACTTGGAGAGGACCAGTCATGGAACCTCTTTCCTCCTCTTCTCAATGTGAGCACATCAAATCAACCTTTCCTTTCACTATAAACTGTGTCTCTCATTGGCCTACCTGATTAGGGCTGCCAGAAGCCAGGTTCCAACCCCAACAGGATGGCAAGAGCTCCACATCAGATGGACCAACCACTGCTCTTCACTCTCGGAGTTCTGAGACTACCAGGTCCTGCCCCTGTCCCTCTACTCAGGCTGCTTCTAGCATTCTACATGCATTCCTACTCTCACCTTCTAAACACCTCTGCTTCCTAAGGGCTCCCTAACTTCCTCTTATCAAATGTGCCCCTACACAAATAGCAACTTTCTATGAACTGTGACAAAGTACTTACTGCACAGAAGCCAAAGAAAGCCAAACACCCCTGCACGGGCATCCTATGCTGATACCCACCAACTTTGCGACTGTGGGCACTTAACTGCCTGAACCTCAACGTCCCTCCCATACCGGGAGAGTCCCTGCCCACACGGCCTCTGCAGGAGACTTGAGAGAAGCGGCCATGAAGGTTGAGGCCATTGTACCTCAACCAATTTCTCCCTTCCTTTCCCCTAGGATCCTGGCACAGATTACCTTACTTCATGAAACTTTAACAGTGTCTCCCAGCTGAGGCCCCGGAATCATTCTCTAATCTGTTTTTATCCCATCCTTATTATTAAATGTGTGTCAGCTTATGACCCACTAGGGCAGTAGTTCTCAACCTGTGGGTCCTAACCCCTTTGGTGAGGGGAGGGGAGGCTCTAACAACTCTTTCCCAAAGGTCACCTAAGACCATTAGAAACACAGATATTTACGTCACGATTCAGAACAGTAGTAAAATTACAGTTATGAAGCAGCAGCAAAAATAATTTTATGATTAGAGGTCACCACAACATGAGGAACTGGAATGAAGAGCTGCAGCATTGGGAAGGCTGAGAACCACTGTTCTACAGCATGGTTTTTGTTACAGCCACTTTATTTGCTAGCTGTCAGTTATGCCATGTGTTCTCTTCTCAGCTGCTGGGACCCCTCACATTGTGTTATAGTTCTCTGGAACTCAAGTCTCCAGGCTAGGAACTCTAAATGTTCTAAGTTTCTCAATGCCATCCATCCCACTTCTATCTTCCCATAGCCCTTTGTTTGTAAATCCCTTCAGACCCCGATCACTATTTGTTTTATGGCTTACTGTGTATAACTCATCTTTTACTCTTAATAGACCTGGCTATGTGAACCAAGAGGAGTGAGCAGTATTCAGAAGGGACAAGTTGACTACATGGTTGATGAGGGAGAGAAGTGAGAACTGCTGACTTTCAGTTCTGGGCTAGAATCCACCATGAGGACTGGCAAGCCTTTGTTAGATTCCTGGAGCGATGCACTCTGACCTTACAATTCCCTTTCTCCGAACTTGAAAGATACCACACAGTGACCCGGTCCTTTAAGCCAAATGACCTGAGACTAAGAATGTAAGGTTGCTAAATGGCCCTTAGGCTCCCATATGACACCACCTACCTTTTCATCATTGTGGCCACTGCTTTCTGGATACTTACTGCGATCACTAATACACCAGCTGCCCTACAAGCCAATTATCCCCATCTCAGAGATCAGAAAATTGAGGAGCACAGAGGTGACCTGGGAGAGCCAGTAAGTGGCCAGTCTCAGAATGGCATCAAGGCCAACCTAAATCAGGCCTGGGCTCATTCCCCTTCCCATGGTCCCTTGCAGCTATGACAGACCACAGCAGTCACACCTACAGAGACAGTGAAGATGAGGCAGTTTCTGAGTTAATGTCAAATGAGTAGGATAAGCAGAATCCCAAATGGATGGCTATTCAGTTGGAACAACACTAAGCACCAAGGAGAAGAACTTCAGAGAAAGGTATAATTCCTGTAAATTGACCAGCATTAGTAAGAACACATATTTTTATGAGGGAGTTTCTCCCTTTGTTTGATGAAGTTGCTCTCTGAGTTATATAACAAAAATAAAATGAATATCAGAGGTTTCTTTACTTCTCACATGTATGCACATATGTTTTATGTGGCAATTTCTTCTGAAACCAAAAGCTTCCATCTTGATGAGAAACTCATTAGGACACAGTATGTTAATTAAAAAGGTGAAGCAAAAAAAAAAAAAAAAAAAAAAAAAGGTGAAGCAAATGGGTGTTCTACGGCAGCAGTTCTAACTTTCCTCATGCTGCAATCTTTAATATATTTGGTAACCCTGGCCATAAAATTTTGTTGCTACTTCATTACCGTAATTTTGCTGCTATTATGAATCATAATGAAAATATCTGTGTTTTCTGATGGTCTTAGGCAAGCTGTGTGAGAGGGTCGTCCCACCAGGTTAAGAACCACTCTTCTGAAGGGCAATGAACACAATCTATCTCGGGAAGCTGTTGGACTCGGGAAGTAAACAACTCAAAGGCTTCAAGAAGTCCCAGTGGCCCTCCCTCCCCGAGCACATGCAGCAATAGACTGCTTGCAGACCAACCCAAGCACCCCAGAGATCAACAGAGCTGCCTGAGATCTGCAAGCATCCTAGAGGAGCCGCAGGCCAGCTAAGCTGCCTGAAAAGGCGAGCCACTTGTCGGGCCTGGTATATAGAGAACTATGAAGCAAGCACAGAAACTCCCTGGAAGGAGTTTAGAGCTTCCACAACCCAGCTACATACAAGTTTGAGGCCAGTGTGGGCTACATTACCTCAAAATAAAAAGTAAAGGGGCTGGAGAGATGGCTCAGCAGTTAAGAGCACTGGCTGCTCTTCCAGAGGTCCTTAGTTCAACTCCCAGCAACCACACGGAGGCTCACTACCATCTGTAATGGGATTCGATGCCCTCTTCTGGTCTGTCTGACGAGAGCAACAGTGTACTCACATAAGATAAATAAGCTTTTAAAAACTTAAAAATATAAGAGAAAATAAAAAATTACAAAGAAAGTTTATACATCTATACAAAAGGAAATCGCATCTACTGATGAAGGAAAAAGAAAGTGATAATAATAATGTTTAGCACAAACACTAAAAAAAAAAAAAATACAGAGGTGGTGGCCAGAGAGAAATACCAGTCAAGGCCCAAGCACTCTGCCAGTGTCCATATCTAGCAAGGCCTGTTCCCTACTGGGACACCTCGGAAGGGTCCCAAGCCGCTTCAGATCTATGTGTGAGTCCTGCTTTCAAAGTAGTGTGTGAAGAGTTAGTTAGTGATTAAGACAGTGCGCAGCCCAGGGTCAGAGCAGTGTAAGGTAGCTGCCGTAGTGTGTAAAGCCATGTGATAGGAGCAGGAGGTCAAATAGCAGGGAAGGTTTCCACCAGGATACAGCAGCCAGGTTCAGCAAGATGACTGCCTGGTTCCTCCACTAGAGTGGAGGTACAGGAGAGATCTGAGGCAAGGCAAGGGAGCCAGAGGTCATCTATTATATTCATCATACATGAGGCTGCAGGAAGCAAAGAAAGTGAAGGCACCCTGGATCAAAGAAAGCTCTGGGGTTACCTTTGTGGAGTAGGGGTTTAGTAAGAAGCAAATGTTGACGGCAGAATTGGGCACGGAAGGAAAAAGAGGCAAGGTCAGGGGCTAAAGGCCGAGATTAAGAAGAAAAGGAAAAAATGCATTCAGGGCCCAAATTTCAGGATACGTGTCCCTCTCCAATGAAGGGCGGAGTTCCTGGACACAATACCTGTGTCTGGCAGGAAAGACGTAATGAGAGGAGACAAAGGGAGAAAGTAAAAAATCAAAATGCTCACTAGCAGAGCTCCTCAGAGAACCTCCCACATAAGCAGTCCTGCACACAGACTGCGTTTCACAGCGCTGAATGAGGCCTCCGAGACTTTGATGTGCCCCTGAAAAGTGCAGCCCCAGTAGAACTACTAACAGGGGCCACATCTGCACTGGGAAGCACTCTGTCTAACCTGTGGTAATAATTCCAACCAATGCTCACAACACCCACATACAGTGGCCATTTCCACTTTACCTCTAGGAAACTAGAAGCTTGCACACAGATTAAGAATGGGGAGGGGGGGGATATAGGGAACTTTCGGGATAGCATTTCCAGCTTAAACCTAAACTGTCCCAGTGGTTATGGCTGGGGCATAGACATGCCAATCCTGAAAACTCCTGGTAGTTTTTACATGCCTTTGCCCAATACCCCTAGACCATTTCATAAAAGGAAACAGACATGTGGGATATCTAAATTCCATTTCAGCTTACATTAATCTTGAATGACTGAAGAAACCAAGTGGTATAAAGTTCCTAGAGTAACTTGGCTCCTCAGTTAGGCAAGCATTCAGATTCTCTAAGCCTTTACTAGGCACCACAGTAAAACTGACCCTCAGGCAGCCTTACGAGCATATGCATAAAGGGACTGAAAGCTTATTGAAGGTAACATTATCAGTAAGAGCAAAACACCTTTTGACGGGAGGCTGAGTGAAGTTAGAACATGGTTTTAATTGGAGACCTTCACCCTTTATAAAGAAGTGAACCTGTCACGTTGAATTTCTGGATGTAGATTATATGTACTCCATTTTTTATATTCATTTCTCTGGCTGTCAAATTATTCATTAAAAATGAATTGTAATTGTCATCATGAATTGAATTCTAGCCAAAGTTTCAATAAACAAAAACAGTTTAATTCTTACATCCATAATTAATGTCACCAATGTGAAAACCTTTTATTTAAAATTGGGACGTTACAAGGTTTAACTTTATGATACAAATAAACAGCCCACCTTGGGAAAATGCAGCAATTAAAGTTTAAAAAAAAAAAGAAAAGAAAAGAAAAAGGGCTGGAGAGATGGCTCAGCAGTTAAGAGCACTGACTGCTCTTCCAAAGATCCTGACTCCAATTCCCAGCAACCACATGGTGGCTCACAACCATCTGTAATGGGATCCAATGCCCTCTTCTGGTGTGTCTGAAAACAGCTACAGTGTACTCGTCATATACATAAAATAAATAAGTAAAGTCTTTGAAAAGAAAAAGAAAAAACATATTCGAGGGAAATAGTTCACAATAAAATTACCCAAATAGAGCTAGGAGTGGTGGTGGCACATGTCTATAATGCCAACATTTGGAAGCCTGAAGCAGGATGATCAGGAATTCAAAGCCAATCTTTGCTATGTACTGACTTCAAAGCCAATTTACACTACACTAGACACTGTCTCAAATAAAATTATTTTAATCAAATACACAATTATGGATCTTACAATTCATCCATGTAACATAACTAAGGGTTTCAAATTTTTCTACAGCATACCTGGGAGGAAGCAGTGGCACTCTGAACAGGCAGGCACTTTAGCCATCCTTTAATTTGTGAAGGTATGACGCGAACCTCGCCTACCTGAACACAGCTCAAATCCCTCAGCACACAGAATACCCTCATCAGGTACATTACCTCCTAGCCTCCTTCCTCCTTCCTTCCCATTATTTAATACATACCATGATGCTCAATGATTGGGAACAAAGAAAATACTAACTCCATTCACAGATCTACTTTAAAAAATAGTAAAATCAAAACCTGCTTTTAAAAGATATTTTTTAATTTTAAGCCCTGTAAGACCTCAAGGAAATTACAGAGAGATAATATGAATGAAGGAGAGAAAAAGGACATTTCCATAGGATTTTTTAAAGCTTCTTGGTGAACATCTCTTTTATGATTAAATATATAAAAATATATTTAAGACTGCAAGGTTCTATTTTACCCAAGACACCTATTAGAACTAACCTTCTGACACTCGCTGTATACATCCTTCGCTACTGATTAAGTGCTGACACCATTTTTGTCTCATCATTAAACAAAAAGCTATGCTGGAAAACTTTTGTTTGATTCCAGCACTTTAAATCCAAGCAGAGTGACTTAGCTTTAACAACAAATCATCAATCGCATTAAACTAATGGCGCTGTTAATTTGTATCTTAGTGGATTTATGGTTTTGTTTTGGATTCATATGTAAATCTAGCTTAGTTTGATAGCTACAAAAGATCCACAAGTATACTTATACTCCACTTTATATGTACACATGTAACAATATTTTCATTATCATTCAAGACGATTTCAGGGTGTCACAGGGTTTTTTGGTTGTTTCATTTATATGGAGGGTTCATAGTTCCACAAGTCTCCGTTTACAAATAAGTAGTATCCCTCAGAAAGCTTTAGAGACTTGCTGTAACCATTAGTCCTGACCAGCCCTGCCACCACTGTCACCTGGCACTGCCAAATGATGTTTCTGACTCTGTACACCGGGAAGAACTACCGTGGTTTAACAGAGATTCTCCAGGATGAGGAAGTCAGTCAAATATCCAATGCCTGTGCCTAGTGACCCAAAATACACACAGAAATTGTACTACTACTATTACTATATAGCAAAAGCAGCCAACCCTTTACATAGCAAACACTCAGAGGTGACAGCCAGGAAGCACTGCTCCTCCAGGCCTATACTAACTTTGAATCTGCAAAATTGCCCTGCTTTCCTTGTGAAGAAAGGAAGGCACCTAAAGAGGCAGCTACTGCCTGCGATTGCCCACCTAACAACTGGCACGGTTGGGCTCCAAGCCCTGAGAACAGAAGTTACTGCTCGTGTTATCCATGTCCCTCCAAACAAAAACAGTAACAAAGAAAGGCAGGGAGCTGTGCGGAGAATAAAGTCCACAGCAAGCACTTCCAGAGAGCCTGCAGCAAGGTAACTGGAAACTCCATCATCTCAGCTCCAAAGCTGAACGTTTTTAAACTCTCAAATTGTCTCCTAAGTTAATAATGACCACTTGCCTTGCAATTTGAGAAAAATTGCTCCCAATGGTAAGGTGTTTCAATGCTATCCTGCTGCTACCGAGAAGACATTACCTTTGTAGATGCTGTTCAAAAAGAGCTCGTGCTTTGATCCTTAATATCCCATGAAGTAAAAGGTTATGCTTAATCTATATTTTATAGATCTAAAAGTCAAATGAGGCTCTGGGATAAACAAGCACAAGTATGGAGCAAGCATATTCCTCACCATTCACTTGACTCCTACTTTAGATGACGCTATGTGCTTAGTTAAAGACAACTCCATTAGTGTAATATCTTGGGGGGTGGGGGTCTTGTATTATTCTGCAAACATAAACAAGTTATATACATGTTAATTTACATTCTATATAAAAAGCCCATTTTAAATCCAATTTATAAGGCAATAAATATATAAAGATCCTAGGACACAGCAATAAAGTTATGCCATAAAGCAGAGTTAATTCAAGGCAACAATAATAAAAGCATGACAAATTTTAGCATTCCACCAACTGCACAAAGGTGTTTCAGGTAACATCTGTTCAGAAGCAATTGCTACAAGACAGACTAGATGCAATGCAAGGTTTCACAGTATAATAAATGTATGTCAGTTTGCTTGCTTCATAATTAAAGACATGAGCCTTTGAAAAAAGCAATTAAGCCTCACTCTAAATCTGAGACAATCATGCCTATGCCCACCCAGCCTTATACTCAAAGAAAAGGATCCAGCCCAGTCTACAAACACCAAACACTGCACAGCTCTGTTCTCAGCAGCTAACTGTACTCCCAAAAGAGCCACTTGATACATTTTTCATAACTCATACATTTAAAAAAAAATAGTGGAGAGGTGGTGATGTAAGGACCAAGCCTGGATTTCTTACAGCTATAAAACCTCTACCAAAATACTAACCTCCAAACCTCAATATCCCTACGTCTAAAGTTAAAGACAAGAGAAGCTGCTCTGCTTTCTTGGGGGGGGGGGGGTCTCTTTGGAAGGCTGCATTCTATTCATAAGGAAGAATAGAAAGGGAACTCTGAGAAAGGTTAGGGCTGTTTCTTAGAAAAACACCCTAAATAAATCCTTGCAGATGAAGGTTACTATGGCTAATACATTCCACACAGACTTTTGCTATGCATGAAAGTGCCCAAAGGCTTCAACTATGAACATTATCTGGATTCTGGATTCTGGATTCTTCAGGTTAACCAAACATCTATGTGTTCTAGGCCAGCCTGGTCTACATAGTTAGGCCAGCCAGAGCTACATAGTGGGACTCTGTCTCAAAAGATGAAGATGATGAAGACAAAGATGAAGACAAAAGGGAGGGGGTGTTCAGGGGAGGGGAGGAAGAGAAGGAAGAGGAAGAGCAGGAGGAGAAGAAATTTAAACAGATTAGATCATTCTAAGACTTCAACATGACCATCCTTGTAATGTAACTACAATACCTGCTCGACTTCCTATTACAATTGGGGAAGAAAAATAACACAAAGTAGATGGAAAAACCACAAACCATCCAGCCGTTCTAGAGGGCTGTCACGTAGGTTTCACTGTACTCAAGTCAGGATGCTGTTGTCCTCCCCGCTCTCCCCGGCTGGACACTGAAACAACTTGTGTTGGGCCATAGGCTGGACACAGGTGCTTGGGAGAACCCTGCCTCCCAGTTTCTGATGACTGCATCACTAATCTGTCACCATAGTCACATCACCTTCTCCTCCTGTCAGCAAAACTTCACCTCTCTCTAATAACCCAAAATAACCTGCCATTTTTAGCCTGCAAACATTACAGTAAAGCTCTTTTTGCCATATAAGGTAACAGCCCAAAGGCTCGGCAGATTAAGGAGACTATCTCCCTACACCTGATTCCACCAACACCAGACAATAAAGCAAGCCTGTCACTACACACCTGTTCTGATCTCACTTTTTCCTAAGTTCTAAAACAAAACACAAGTTGTCCAACTTTCTACCTCTCCCTGCCTCAAAAATCTGCCTATGGCCACGATGTCATTACCTACATGTTTATTAAAGACATTATTTTTTTTTTTTTGCTACTGTTAATAGGTTTTAGATGGGAGGGGAAAAAAAACATAAAACTCAAACTCCTAAAGTCCATAATAGAAGGCTGATTAAAGATCAGGACCTTGTGCCTGTGAGCAACTTTATATAACTCATTCCTCAAATGATAAACAAGTCTACTAATCAAACTTTGTAGGAAGGCATGGCCTTGGTCTGAGCAGCCACTCTCAACCCAACCGAACAAACCAATGAAGTTTAATCACAGTAACTGAGTTTGGCTGGTTACAGAATATCCAAACACCAGTTAACTGATTAGGCTCATCAAGCAACTAGTACAGCTATAACCCAAGACTGACAGCCCAGATTTTCCTATACCTTGTCCTGGCTCATGAATGGGGACCACAATCTGCTTGGAATTCTTCTAGATCTGGGAGCTGTCTAATCATTTTCCTTTTATTTTACTCAAGTAAACTCTATTAAATTAACTGGTGTAAGGACTGTTCCTTTTGACACTACCTACCAAAATACTCCAATTAAATATATTGGTATTTATAAGGCTTGCTCATTCATAAACAATCCCCCTAAATGGTAAATATACCACAGTCTCAATTGATAGACTCAAAGCTCAGGGACCACTGCAGAAGAGGCAGGGCAAAAACACTGTAGGAGCCACAGTGACAGGATCAAAACAAAACAAAACAAATCTCACAACCAAAACTGAAGAAATTATAAAGATATAATCAAGCAAGAGCAATCTACTTGATAGAAACCATTAACAACAAGATTTACCCTAAAGGATGTGAGAACTTTGAAAGGCTATCCCTAATTAAAGAACTCCTCTACCCACTTGAATTAATGATTTACAGGTCTTGTGCTGGATATTGGCACCCACAATACAAATGGAGACTTCTCCCAAAAGCCATGTCTTGGTCAATCTGGACCTAGAGAGTGTCACTGAGTAGCTGTGTGTGGCTAACAGCAATTAGAAGTCACTGCAAGACTTTTCACAGCAAGTAGGAAACCTTCCCACTTAGTTCTGTTCTAGACAGGAAAGAGGTCTCGGGACCAGGTGCTGCTTACAAGACCTAGAGCAGGCTCCAGGGCAATTATTTTACTAAGTCTCCCTCTTAAATTCTCTACAGAGACCACCTTTCCCTCTCAGCACCTAAATACACAGTGCTTCCTGTATCAGCCAAGGTGGTTGGTTTGGAAGCAGCACACAGCAGTTGATTCAGCCAAACATCAGACAGGTACCAGCTTCTACTATTTACACTTATCTAGGAAGATAGGAAATAAGCTACAAATATTCTTACCCAATTCACAAATGACTCAGTTTTATATTCAGTAGAAAAGAAGGATTCATTAGTCTGTCTCATCAACATGGGATCCAGTAGGCACCAGAGGCGGGGCTTAACTAAAACAGGAACCATGTGACCAGTTTACATTCCATGCTACTATTGGCTTGAGGCTTTACAGAAGTGAACAAAAAAGGAAACTACTAAATCATGCCTACCTTTGCCATATGGCAAAGGTACATTACTTGTTCTAAAAGCTCAGAAAATGACAGTGACCCAATGAAATCAGGCTAACATCGCTTCATCTCAATCAAGGCAAAGCCAAGAACTGACTTGACATCCAGCAATAAAGCTGACTAAACTACAGACCAATCATGCCATCCCGAAACAAGAGTGCCATTATGTGGTTATCGGGAAGTGAGGGGCTG
This sequence comes from Mus musculus, assembly GCF_000001635.26. Classification (NCBI taxonomy): domain Eukaryota; kingdom Metazoa; phylum Chordata; class Mammalia; order Rodentia; family Muridae; genus Mus; species Mus musculus. Next base: position 87,137,407 of record NC_000080.6, read on the forward strand.
AAAGGGCTGTTCAGAGAGCAAAAGAGACTAAGCAATGGGCCTCTGGCAAAAACACAGGTGAGGAGTTATCGTCCACTAGGAAAAGTAGTCCTAAATCCGCTTCCTCCTCAGGCTTCTGGTGGAAACACAACAGCACCTCCACAGAGAAGCACCCCAGTTCAGGCACCCTGGAATCCCACTGGCTTAACATGATGCGCTTACTTAAGCCAGCAAGCAGCCGTGAAATCAAGCCAATGTAGATCCGAAGACTGCACACACCACAGCTATCGAGGAATAAACAGCCAAGGCACAAAGGACTAACTATCAAGAATGCCCAGACGGGTATGAAAAAGCAGCCAAGTACCAAGAGAAAAAGCAACTGCTACAGTCAAATATCCAGAAGAGCAAGGTGGAGCTGACATGGCTGATGCCGAGCGGATGGAAGAGAAGACACATGTGAAGAAATTACCATGGACACATCCTCCTCCAGAGTCTAGCTGATAAGTGCGGCTCTCACTCCTCAGCAAGGAAACTTCTCTTTGCAACAGATGAAGACGGTTATGGAAAACCACAACTGATCAAAATACAGAGTTGTAGAGCCTGGTCCAGTTTCTTCCTCTACAGAACAACCCCTGCACCTGAGGCTCAGGGATCAATGCAGAAGAGGGCACAGAAAGACTGTAAGAGCAGGAAGAACAGGGAGAGTCCTGTGAGATTCTGCCTCCAAGAACTGTCAGAGAAGCTATACCCAGGAAGCCTCACCAATATGGCGGCCAGAACGAGCCCTAAACAGTAAGAGCAGCAATAAGACGTGCTAACGTGGAAGGGGAAAGCTCAGGAGAACTCAACCCTGGACAAAGAACTTCAGGCAATGAGGAATGGTGAGAGCAGACTAGTTTTCCCCAGGAAAGAGCACACAAAACATACCATCCAATAGCAAACCATCAGCCCTGAAAACAGGTATAACGGTCTTCATCTGTTGTGGGGTTTCCTTGGCAAGGAGAACTACCGTTATCAGCAAGACTCTAGAGAAGGATGTGTCTATACGGTCCACTACATGGACTTAGCAGGTTGTATTATTATATTTAAGATTATAAATTTATGCTGGGCAGTGGTGGCACATGCCTTTAATCCCAGAACCTGGGAGGCAGAGGCAGGCAGATGTCTGAGTTCGAGGCCAGCCTGGTTTACAAAGTGAGTTCTAGGACAGCCAGGGCTACACAGAGAAACCCTGTCTCAGGGGAGGAAAAAAAATTATAATTTTATAGTTTAAAAATACACACAGCCGGGCTTGGTGGCACACGCCTTTAATCCCAGCACTTGGGAGACAGAAGCAGGCGGATTTCTGAGTTCAAGGCCAGCCTGGTCTACAAAGTGAGTTCCAGGACAGCCAGGGATACACAGAGAAACCCTGTCTCGAGGAAAAAAAAAAAAAATACACATATGCCGGCATGGTGGTTTACGCCTTTAATCCCAGCACTCAGGAGGCAGAGGCAGGTGGATTTCTGAGTTCAAGGCCAGCCTGGTCTACAGAGTGAGTTCCAGGACAGCCAGGGCTATACAGAGAAATCCTGTCTCGGGGGGAAAAAAAAAAAAAAAACACATATATACATAGCAACAACTAAAGAAAAAGAGGACATAAATTTAAGAAAGGGGGTGGCACACAGCAGGAGCTGAAGGGAGGAATGGGGCTAGGGAAAATGATGTAATTATATTATAATCTCAAAACATTTAAAAATTACAATAATAAAATTAATATGTAAGTAAAAGTCTAACTGTGGAGATCATCAAGAATCCAAATTACTTCTAAATGAATTATGAAGTCATGATTCAAATCAAGCCCCACCCATGAACTCAACATTGTAGAGTTCAACATCTTAGAACTTCAGCATGTTGTCTTTTAGACTTCATTTCAGCATGACTTTTAGCAAATGGTATGGGCACTGTGGCATACCAGAGAAATAATAAAAAACACAATCATCAGCCTTCAGTAACATCAAATATTTATTCAAGAACGCTATGTTGTAAACTACAGAAAATCACACTTCCGTGGCAGCCAAGACATGTGCTGAGCACTAACCCAGAAAGTCAATTATAAAAAAGAAGAGATGGGCCGGGCGTGGTGGCGCACGCCTTTAATCCCAGCACTAGGGAGGCAGAGGCAGGAGGATTTCTGAATTCGAGGCCAGCATGATCTACAAAATGAGTTCCAGAACAGGCAGGGCTATACAGAGAAACCCTGTCTCAAAAAGCCAAAAAAAAAAAAAAAAAAAAAAAAAGAAAGAAAGAAAAAGAAGAAGAGGAAGAGGAGGAGGAGGAGGAAGAGGAGGAGGAGGAGGAAGAGGAGGAGAAGAAAGAGGAGGAGAAGAAAGAGGAGGAGGAGGAGGAGGAGGAGGAGGAGATGGGGGCTGGTGAGATGGTACAGCGGTTAAGAGCACGGACTACTCTTCCGAAGGTCCTGAGTTCAAATCCCAGTCACTTGGTGGCTCACAACCATCCATAATGACATCTGACACCCCCTCCCGGTGTGTCTGAAGACAGCTACGGTGTACTTACATAAAAATAATAAATAAATCTTTAAAGAAGAAGAAGAGGAGGAAGAGGAGGAGGAGGAGGAGGCAGCATCTCATGGATCCCTCTCAGAGTGGACAGAATCTATCATGACCAGGTTAACTCTCTCCTATCCTCGTGTTATTTTGATGCTCAATTCTGCATAATCAACCCCCACTTATCTCAACATGTCTCTGCTCTCAGCTTTATTCAATTACAAGTAAATATTACACTTAGCGATTGATCCACAATCTATTATTTTGGATATAATCATGGTATAAATTCCTGAAATTGTATTTGACAAGAAAGGGCAAAGCCTGTTCCTATCAATACATAAAAATAATTTCCCCATACTTCTAAGGAAAACTAACAGTCAGTGTTAACTCTGCAATTCTCTTGGACTAATACCAAAACCTACCAACCCACACAATCAGACAATCTGAATGAAATCATCCTCATTACCTAGTTTCCTTCCAGCTGACACTAACTAAAAGCTTACCAGGTGCTAATCATAGCTCTTCCTTAAGCTTTAAGAACGCAAAGCCAACCCGATTAACGAGTTTCAGATACTTGAAGACTCCTTCCAAGCTAAACATGACATTCTTTAGCAGTGACTACACAACCCGCCAAGTTTGAAAACGAGTTGCCTCAACTTGTAAAAATACGTCCACCTTAAAAGGTTCTTGTTGAATTAAAATATTAGACGGGGGAGGGAGGGCTATCAGCTAGAAGTTCACTTTCTGTCTGACTGACTGTTCTACTAAAGGGATGGGGTAAATTTTAACTTTCTTTTAAAATGCAGAATCCGCCTTGATGACGTCAGTACACAGCCATTTGAACTGTTTTTCAGATACGCCCAAAGAACTGCCAGGCTTCACAGACATCAGGGCATTCGTCCCAGAAAGGAATCGAATCCCGCCTTGTCACTGGGGATCTAAGCGGATTAACAGCTCAGGCCTTCTGAAACAAACCTAGCTCCCAGCTCCCGGGGATGTCACCTGGGGGACAGGGAGTTGTAGGCCGCGGGAGTCGCCGCACGTTGTGGCTCTGGCCCACACTTACCAACTTGGGTCGCTTCTCCCCGGGCTCGTAGGGGCCAGCGGGCGGCGCGGACTGCAAGCCCTTCCTCCGCGACGACTTGCTGTCCCGGCCGAGAGCGCGCGCCCGGTGCCTCTCCATCTTCCCGGGTCTAGGTCGCGACCTGATCTGGGGCTTTGCTCCGCGGGCTCAACTTCCCGGTCCCACGCCCACTGCGCATTAACCGCTGCACACGGCTGGGCCAATCTATCTGAAATCTCCCGCCACCACAAGCAGCCCGGTCAGCCAATCCCGCGCCGCGGAACCTGTGACGCAAGGGCCCCGCCTTTTCCGGGGATGCCAAAGCCTGGGCCTGATTGGCCCTTCGGCCTGTCCATCGCGCTTCTCGCCCTCTGGCTATGCAGGCTGCTTGCCAGATGGTACATAGTAAGGAACGGGTTTGGAAGGAAGGTTGAGCTAAAGAGAGTCTCTAACAAGGCTTCCCTTGGACTTTCAGAGTAGGTTCTTGAAAAATCTGAGCCGCAGGGAACCTCTCTCAGTACTGTTTCAGCAGCACTGAATACGAAAGCAACTGATAAGCCCTTTGAGTAGTCTCTGGAGATCTCAGGGTCTAGGAAAAATACTTCTACTACTTGCCAGCGCCCATGCCTCTTAGAAGAGATGTTTACCATTTTTTGATTACCGTTTATATAAAAATACTGCTGTCGTCTCAGAGAGAATAGAGTTCATTCTAGAACCAGAAATGAGTGACCGCAGCCAGGTGGTGTGAACATCGGTTGAAGCACGGAAGAAAGTCATTTCAAAGACATTAGGACAGACCTACAGGTGCTACGAGATGCACAGTCTTGTTTGAGGTTGGTGGAAGTTAGTGGACTTTTAAGGAAGAGCAAAAGGCGTCACGTGATAGTCGTAGGTATGTTAGATCTAACGCAGCGATGAATGGCAATTACGTGAGCCAAGATTACTTGGCTCTGGATTGGCAGCATTCCATGTCTCTACAATCATTGGAATTCTAACCTGTCAATTAAGCGCGTAGAATTTTTACTACAGGTGCGGCTTTTTCTGGAACTCCAGTTCACATTGTTCAGCACTTACAGCATGCCTCAAAGCCTAAATGCGTACTCAGGGTCAACCAAAAATTAAAAGGAATAGGGTCCAAACAATTCACAGTTTAATGTGTTTCACAGGTATTGACACAAAACAAAATGTAAAATTATAACAGCCATTCTACAGGTTTTTAAGTTCAGGTGGCAATCCTAAATATAAAGTAGAGGAAAGGGTCAGAACCTGGGTTCAAGGCAAGCAAGCACCTATCCCCAATATGCCAAATAAAGACATTAGTAATGAAGAGAAAATTCTGGAGATCAACTCAGTGTGGCTACACAAGGAAAAGGAACAAATAAAGAAATCCAGGAATCTCCCAAGTGCATCCTTAAAGATATTGACCTTCTGACTATGGAGGTGATTCAAGCCAAGACAAGTAAACATAAACTATTGATTTTGGTACAAGAAATAGTTCTAGGTATTCCACAGAGACTAGCACAGGGATTCAGAAAATGAACCTAAGGTTTCATCTACAGCTTTTAGAGGTTTAGGTTTAGTTCTGGTCTTGCAGGTACTGTTTGCTCCTTTTCTTGTTATAATGTGAGTTTTTATTATTGTCACACAGATTTTCATCTTCAGTGAGCATATACTAAAGGCAGATTCCAAGAGATTACCAAGGTCACCGGAAGAAGTACCTGGCTCTGTCACGATGGACAAGGAAGATGAAGCTTCCATTCTTACCATTTGGTAGCTGCGTGGTGTTGGAGGTGATGTGTGACTTCCTTTGCTTCTCCATCAACAAACACTTCAAATAGGAATGCTTCAGCTTACGTGAGACAACATACAGAAAGCACACAGACCTATCGGTGCAATGCAGCCAAAGACAACCAAGAGACAGACAGACCTATAGTTGGGACAATTTAGATTTATTACAAAACATGTGAACATCGCTGTGATGAACCACGAGGCTCTTAGAAGATGATGCTACAAATCACTTGAAAGATCTGCATTTTGCCGGGGTGATTTGAGGAAAACCTCACAGAATACTATTAGGAGGAATGGCCAGGACTGGGTGCTGTCTTGAAGTGGGAGCAGTTTAATGCCCAGGATATCTTGATGTTTCCTAGGAGCATGATAGCGTGAAGCTATAACTAACAGCATGGCAGATTCTCAGAATGAGGAATGGACAATGTCGAAAGACAAAATCCAAACAAATTTGCTTTTAAAAAGTAATTGCAGCCAGACATGGTGGCGTGGCACGCCTTTAATCCCAGCACTTGGGAGGCAGAGGCAGGCAGATTTCTGAGTTCGAGGCCAGCCTGGTCTACAGAGTGAGTTCCAGGGCTATACAGAGAAACCCTGTCTTGAAAACCAAAAAAAGAAAAAAAGAAAACAGTAATTGCATTATATTTTCTTTTTCTTTCTTTTCTTTTTTTCTTTTTCTTTTTTTCTTATTCCTCCACCCCCTTCCCTTCTTCCTCTTGCTCCGGCCCCACTCGCTCCGGCCCCTATATTTTCAATTGTAGAAAAATACCCTTCATCCTATCAATGACAAGGACTGTTCCACTGCGCTGAGCAACAACTGTGGTTTCATCAGCAGGAAAGGGCTAAAGAAAGCAAAAGTGAAGCCTGAAGAGCAGACTGGGTCTCTTCTCGGTCAGGTCAAAGAGGAAGGGTTGATTGAGGTAGAAAAACCTCCATGGCTAGGTGGTTCCATGGGCCTGGGGGGGGGGGGAGCGTGTGTGGGAGTGAGAAAAGGAACAGACACTCTCCATCTCCCTGAGCTTCCCACCCACAGAGGCTCAGTGAGCAGCCACCCTGTTTCTGCAGCTCTGTCTTCCCCACCTTGACTTACGCTCTACCTTGGAGGTAAAATAAACCCTTCCATCCGTCAGTTGATTTTGTCAAATATTTTATGGCAACAAGAAGAAAGTGAATTACTACAGGGGGAAACGAGCCCCCTTTAGAGTTCAGTGGGAACATGCAGCAATAAGAGGGAGTAACTCTGCTCTGGTTTGGTCTGCTGGAGCCTGTAATCAGAGCTGAACCCATAATGACGATTACTTAGTCCTTAATAGCTCCCCATGAATTTACGTCTTATGGGCATTTTGATATTACATACTAATTTTTTTTCTATGCTTAGACAAAGTTAAGCAGTGTTGTTTTGCCTTATTTCATCATGGTCACAGAGTGCCCTTGTCTGACACCGGTGTTCTCTAGACAATAAGATATTGTGTAGCAGGACAACAGCAACATGACCTGGCTGTGAGTGTCAGATCAGTTCCTAAAAACTTTAACCTACTTCAAAGTGTCAAGATGTCAACTTGTTGCTTTCTTTCTCAAGCCCTTCGCACTTAAAAAGATTCTAATGTAAACAAGCAGGAGCTTGCGTTTCTGTTTAGAAAGGGCACTCTGGATTCTCCCACTGAGATTCACTGCACCTGCAGCACACTATTGAAAAGAATGTTTGGAGAACTTTTTAAGTATGTTTGTGGTGGTTTGAATATGCTTGGCTGATGGAATGAGGCACTATTAGGAGGTGTGTCATGATTGGAGGAGGTGTGGACTTCTTAGAGGAAGTGTGTCACCATGGGGATGGGCTTTGAGGCTCCTGTGCTCAGGCTCTGTCCAATGCAGAAGAGACCATCCTCCTGGTTGCCTGGCAAAGACAGTGTGTCCTCCACTTCCAGCACTAAGCCTACCTGGATGCTGCCCACCATCCAGCACTAAGCCTACATCCCAGTACTCCTGAAGCTGAGGCAGAAGGATCATATGTTTTAATTCAATCTGGATTAAACAGTGAGGTCCTGTCTCAAAAAATACTTTTGAGAACAGTACACAATATGGAGGTCTGGCTTGTGAAATTTCAGAGATAAGATTAAAGACTCTTTTCAGGGCCATTGCTGTTTTGTTAGGCTTATGCCACCATACCAGTCTTGAAAAAAAAAAATCAAATTGTATTTCTTTTATTTTTCCCCTTATATTGAAAATAGTTTTTTTCTTACATAATATAAACTGATTACAGTTTCCCCTTCCTCTACTCTTCCCAGTTTCCCAGTGCTGTCTTTTTTTTCTACTGTATATTTCTGGATTCTTTATCAAAAATCAGGTATTCATAGATAGATACATTTATGTCAGCGTCTCAATTAGATTCCACTTATCAACATGTCTGGTTTTGTGCTATTTTTATTATTATAGCAATGTGGTAAAATTTTTGGGAAAGTAATTCCAGCAGTTTTTTAATGTAAGTATTATTTTAGCTATCCTGTTGTCTTAATTAGGATTTTAGTGCTGAGAACAGACACCAAGACAACTCCTAGAAGGACAACATTTAATTGGGGCTGGCTTACAGGTTCAGTTCATTATCATCAAGGCAAGAGCATGACAGCATCCAGGTAGGCACAGTGCAGAAGGAGTTGAAAGTTCTGCATCTTCATCAGAAGGCTGCTGGAAGACTAGCTCCCGTGTGGTTAGGAGGAGAGTCTCATTGCCCACCCCCACAGTGACACACTTCTTCCTACAAGGGCATGCCTCCTAACAGTGCTACTCCCAGGGGACCCAAGTATATTCAAACAACCGCACCTGTGTTTTTTGTTTTTTCTATATAGTGAGGGATAAGAGGAGGGGGCTGAGGAGGTCCACATGTGGGGGGAAAGTATGGTGTGTCACCAGGATCTGCTTAGTCCTCTGGGAATGAGGGCACAGGGTGGGGCGAGGCCACAACAGACAGCCTGCTACAGAGCTGGGATGAGACTGGGGGATTGGCTTTGGAGGAGAGAAGGAAGAGTGACTATCTGAGGCCTGCTACCTGCTTCACTGGCCTACTCGTTTCTCTTGCAGGCTTGACTGATGGAGTTTGGACACAGGATAACAGGATGGGGGTGTGTGTTTGGGGGAGGGAGGGGTATGGGGGGATTAAAGAAGAAGATCGGTTGTATCCACTAGGGATGGGGGTAGAGAGGAGGGGGAGGCCATGCAGGTGGTCTACTACAGAGCTGAGGGGTTGCATTTAGAAAAGAGGAGACGGGTGAAAATCGCAGTTAGCCTACTTGCTTTACTGGCTGGAGTGGCTGGAGATTCCCAAGGAATTCCCGCTGGAGTTGGAGATGAGGATAAAATGATGGGGGGAGGAGCTTCTGTATGATCCACTGGAGATGGGGGTTGGGTTGCAGTAGATGGTCTGCTATGAAGCTGGGGATGAGCCTAGGGGGGGATTGGATTTGGAGGAGAGCAGGAATGGTTTGCAGGTATTGTGATTTGAATAAAAATGCCCCCTCCCCAACCCCACACCCCCATGCCCACCCTGGGGTCATACCTTTGAATGCTTGGTCATCAGAGAGTGGCCATATTTAAGAAGAATTAGAAGGATTAGTAGGCATGGCCTTTTTGGAGAAAGTGTATCGCTGGGGATTGACTTTGAGATTTCAAAAGCCCATGCCAGGCCCAGGCTCTCTTTCTGTGGCTCTCTGCTGTGTGCTGCTCAGAATATAAAGCTCTCAGCGCCAGGGCTGTGCCTCCCTACGTGCTGCCATGCTCCGCACTGTGTTGGTAATGGAGTGAACCCCTGAAAAGGTATGCAAGCCCAAATAAAGCGCTTCCTTTTATACAAGTTGTTGTGGTCATGGTGTCCCCTCATAGCAATTGGTGAGTAAGACACCAGAGCCTGCTGGAGCTGGGAACTGGAATAATGGGATGAATAGTGGGAATGAAGTTTGGAGAAGAGAGGAAGACTGGGGGATGGGCTCTAGAGGAGAGGAGTAAGAGACCCGCAGTTATCCTCCCTGCTTCCCTGGCCAGAGCGTTGGTGGACAGATCTTAGTTGTGCTGACCTTGTTAGCATTCCTTCTAGGCTCTGCCCCACAGTTACCTGGCAACAGCTAGGTAATGTCTGGCTTACTATAAAAGGAGCTGTTTGGCCCCTCCTCACGCTCTTAATCTTTTAGGCCCTGCCCCTTCTCTCCCTGCTCCTTCTCCACCTGTTCCTGGTCAGAGTCTCTCTCTCTCTCTCTCTCTCTCTCTCTCTCTCTCTCTCTCTCTCTCTCTCTCTCTCTCTCTCCAAAGCCCTAAATAAACTCTGTTCCATACTATATTTGTCTCATGGCTTGTATCTTAGGGGCAAGGGATGCCTCATCATGAGTCCACAGAGGCACCCCCTTTGTCTGAGAGTTTTACTGCTGTAAACAGACACCAACACCAAGGCAACTTTTAATAAGGACAGCATTTACTTGGGGCTGGCTTACAGGTTCAGAGGTTCAGTCCATTATCCTCAAGGTAGGAGTATAGCAGCATCCAGGCAGGCATGGTGCAGGAGGAGCTGAGAGTTCTCCATCTTCATCTGAAGGCTGCTAGCAGAATACTGGCTTCTAGGCAGCTAGTACTAGTGTTTTAAAGCCCACACCCACAGTGACACACCTCCTAGTAGTGCCACTCCCTGAGCCAAACATATACAAAACATCATACCTTTCCACCTCACCATACTTGGCTCTACCAAACATAGCCTGGCCCTTTGTGGTTTGTTGTTGTTGTTGTTGTTGTTGTTGTTGTTGTTGTTGTTTTTTGTTTTTTTATAAAAAACAATAGACCTCATGTACATGAAGCCCTGGGTTCAATCTGCAACAACAAAAAACAAACAAACAAATGAGAAAGAAAAGAGATAAAGTTGCCAAAAATATAAACAACACAATAAAATTACATTTATGTAGTGTATACATGTAAATGTATAAATTTAATACCTGTGTAAATGTGTATGCAGATAATTACAATGCAGAACATGAAAGAAATATAAACAATAGATCCATCTACTTGCAGAAAGGGGAAAGAATCAAGCCAAACTTTGTGAGGTAGATAAAACTTTTGTTTGTTTAAAGGGAAAACCTGGCTAAATCTGACGAGACAGTAGCAGTGTGAGTGAACAGGTTCATGCTTTATTATATCCTGTAACGTATGTGCCCGAAATGTCTGTGTGAAACTTTTAAGACAACATATAAAGTAACAGGAAACGCAGTCTTAGAGCTGGCTCCCACAGTTCTTCCTACCTTTCTACAGTCTCAGTTTATTAACATTGAGGCCATGGTGAGATAATAAGTCCATTTGTGGAAGTCTGGAACTCTACCTTCAGGACAACCTTAATTCTGATGGTTTAAGAATTCTGAGGAGCAGAGTTCTTTCCATACTTTCCACATTTGCTTATTCCCTCCTCTTCACTCCACATCCTCTTCTCTGGTTTTTTTTTCTTTTTTAATATTTTATTAGGTATTTTCCTCATTTACATTTCCAATGCTATCCCAAAAGTCCCCCATACCCTCCCCCCCCCCACTCCCCTCCCCCCCCTCCAACTTTTTGGCCCTGGCATTCCCCTGGAGCATATAAAGTTTGCATGTCCAATAGGCCACTAGGCCATCTTTTGATACATATGCAGCTAGAAACACGAGCTCGGGGGGGGGGGGGTGTTACTGGTTAGTTCATATTGTTGTTCCACCTATATAGGGTTGCAGTTCTCTTTAGCTCCTTGGGTACTTTCTCTAGCTCCTCCATTGGGGGCCCTGTGATACATTCAATAGCTGACTGTGAGCATCCACTTCTGTGTTTGCTAGGCCCCGGCATAGTCTCACAAGAGAGAGCTATATCAGGTTCCTTTCAGCCAAATCTTGCTAGTCTATACAATGGTGTCAGCGTTTGGAGGCTGATTATGCGATGGATCCCTGGATATGGCAGCCTCTAGATGGTCCATCCTTTTGTCTCAGCTCTAAACTTTGTCTCTGTAACTCCTTCCATGGGTGTTTTGTTCCCAATTCTAAGAAGGGGCAAAGTGTCCACACTTTGGTCTTTGTTCTTCTTGAGTTTCATGTGTTTCATAAATTGTATCTTATATCTTGGGTATTCTAAGTTTCTGGGCTAATATCCACTTATCAGTGATAACATATCATTTGAGTTCTTTTGTGATTGGGTTACCTCACTCAGGATGATGCCCTCCAGGTCCAACCATTTGCCTAGGAATTTTATATATTCATTCTTTTTAATAGCTGAGTAGTAGTCCATCCTCTTCTCTTAAAGTCACCTGAATAAAGAGCCAGGAAACAACAGTCTGATTCCTTCCCTCTTCTGCTTTCAGGTTAAACTGAAAGTTCAGCTCTTTCCCATAAGGGACAAGGAGGATTCTTGTTAAATCAACTCAGAATTCTTGCTAAAAGTATGACAAGGCAGTTGGATACCAACATTTGAGGATAAACTGATTTAATAAGTATCTTTGTGGATGTGATAAAATATCCTGACCAAAGCAACTTAAGGGAGAAAGTGTTTGTCCCAGTTTGTTCTGGGTTTCAGTCCGTCATGGCAGGGAAGTCAAAGCAGCAAGAATTCCAGGCATCTAGTCACATTGCATCCATCCCTGGTGAAGAAGAAAAGAGCAAAGGAACCTTGTGTGTAACTGGGTTTCTCCGTGTTATATAACCCAGGATCCTAGTTCAGAGAACTGGGCTATCCACAGGGTTTAGAGAATCCTGAATCCCAGCACTATCCAGAGGAATGAAATGAACCACCACAATAGGATTGGGAAGATTCTCAAGGTGGATTTTACAAGGACAGAGAGGCAAGCCCAAGACTGCAGTAGTTAGGAAGAAGACCGGGGACTGAACAAAGGAGAGAATTTTTGTTCATACACAAGAGAAGTTCCTGGGCCATGCCACAGGTAACCAACACTATGTTGACAACGCTGCCACTCATTTTGCTAACTGATTAACTAACAGTATATGATGCCTCCGGTCTTGCCACATCTTTGCCCACAACACCTGAGGTGAATTTTGAATCTAATCATCCTAAACAGTCAGCCACGAGTGGAGGGGAAACTAAGGGGGCCCCGTCTTCCTGGTGAACTGTTTTCTCCTGATAAGTGCAGAGAGCAGAAAAACAAAGACCTTAAGTCGGGTACCTAGTGATGACCCCATCAAGAACCGATAGCTCCAATCCAACCATCACACAGAAAGCCCTGGTTAAACTGAATGGCTCAAAAGACTGAACCAAATGATGTGTATCTGGAAAAGGGACTGGTAAGGATGAGGAAGGGAAATGTGGGCAGAGGGGGGTCACAGGTCACAAGAAAAGGTTGAAGTAGGAAGACTAGCTAGAATACTTTGTAAACATATGTGACATTCTCACATAGCAATATTAGTCAATGAAAAATAATCTAACCTTCCTAGTACGTGGAAAGTGATTTTGACTTGTCACAAATTTTTTACCAAGGAAATGTTATTAGAATACAGGCACCCTCATTCTCTTAAGTACTCTCTGTACACGGTTTTGCTCTGTGACATAAACACAGTTACAACAGGCCTTTAAAATACCTTAGGCTGTGTGGCCCTTTACAGATAGTCTCTGATCCCTTAAAAATTATTTTCTTTTATTTTGCTATATGATAATTACTTGTGTTTGTGACTTTTCTTCAGTGTGAATAGTATAGCAATATAAAATAAATATCAATTTTCCACAGTAGAGCCAAGTGCCTGTTTTTGTGAGACTCACATAGGACTTAACATCATTTTCAAAGAAACAAAAATTCAGTTTAACAAGGCCAAAGAATATCTTGCCACTGTAATCAGTCAGTATGAAGGATAGAGTATATTTAAGGTATGTGTGAAAAGCAAAATTATTATATTCATACATAATTCTTGTTAAAATACAGTCATGCAATTTGTGCACAGATAAGTTTTCTCTAGGGTCTTAGGCTGTAAGTTCAGATAGAAATTCTTCATAGGGAATGTAATTAGTATAACACAGTTTAATGTCATGGTTAATAGTTTCCCAGAGTGTTCTGATTAGAAAATTAATCTGCCTGTGTTTGTAGATGATAGAGCCATTTAAAAGGGAACAGAAATATTCCTATTAATGTGAGATACTTAACTAAGGTTCATTTCAAAGTGTTAGATGTCACTACCAGACCACACTCCCTATATTGGAAACAAATAGAAAAAATGAATTAGGTAATTATTAAGACTGTTGTACAGTTATCGTTTAATGGCTTCATATTAAAGAACAATTACTAAAGCCTAAGCATAATTTGTTGAGTCACTTGAACTAATTTGTCTGACAACAGCAAATAGTAAGCCTGTCAATCAAAAGTTAAAAGAAATGCAAAATGAGCTATAAAACCTCTGTGGTACCCAAGAGATATTTTCATTGCTCTCATCTATGTATTACCTCATGTGATGGTTTGTATGTTCTTGGACCAAGGAGTGGCACCATCTGGAGGTGTGGCCTTGATGGTATAGGTATGACTGGTTGGAATAGGTGTGTCACTGTGGATGTGGGCTTAAGACTCTCACCCCAGTTGCTTGGAAATCAGTCTTCCACTAGCAGCCTTTGGATGAAGATGTAGAACTCTCAGCTCTGCCTACACCATGCCTGCCTGGTTACTGCATGCTCCCACCTTGATGATAATGGACTGAACCTCTGAACCTGTAAGCCAGCCCCAATTAAATGTTGTTTTTTTTATAAGACTTGCCTTGGTCATGGTGTCTGTTCACAGCAGTAAAACCCTAACTAAGACACCTCATCATCATATATATTTGCCATATTAAACTACTATGTAGTGGCCATTCCATAAGAGCCCTATCTTTATTGAGGTGCCTCCTTAAGATGTCCACCTGCACCCACCCTCTGTTTTGTGTTTTAGTCTACCCATCTTCTTACTATAATACTATCATTCCCTCAATACAGAGATGTCTGGCTTAAAGTTGCCACTGAAATCAAGTTACACCAGCGTGCTGTCCTGACACTATGGTCACAAGTCACTGGACAATTTTATAATGTCAGATCCTCATTCCAAGTCCTTCATCTTTATCCATTTGTCAGCACTGGTTGTGGTAACCTTTCTGAGAATCTCTACTCGCTCACCATGCTCTCATCATCTTTAAACCATCTTGTCTTGACCTCTCCTGGGCCTTTTTAGGTTTGTTCTCATGTTGTCCTGTCATTGTTTGCCTTTCTATACAGGATGCTTCAAGGTAGGAAGCCTGATTTGGTTCCACGCTGTAGTAGAGAAGTGATGAGTTCCTCACTACAAACTTGCTGTCTTTACTCTTCCACAAAAACGGGCAAATTAAAATGTCCAATTCACACTAAGCTAAAAGAATCCCCAAGTTTTTGTATTAGTGTGTCTCAGATCATCACAGATGACAAGAAAAGGGGGCTCAAACAGGACATGATTCTAGACCTCAGCAGTAAGGCAAGGGTGCTCACTGTGTCAACCATTGCAATACACTATATACCATTTAATGATACAAACGCCAATCTGTTAAGCTTAGTATTGAGGGAATGATGGTAGTGTAGAGCCCATCATGATCACTCTCCCCAGTGGTCATGAAAACAATTCATCTACCCTCTGAATCAATTCATCTATCTACTGAATCAATTATTGTTTTACATGAGATGTCACATGAAACGGTAGAATGAATCTTCAAAACCAAATGGGATTTAAAGAGCTTCTCCACCTTTACTTATCATATTCTTAAAATCTTTCATGTGTATTTCCCCAGTGCCCTTCTCTTAAAATCCCTAGCATTTTAAGACACTGGCTATACTATAATATGTGTGTGAACTGTAGGTTTATCAGTGCTTTTCATATAAAGAGGCAATTCCTCCGCAAGCTGAAGACCAATTTTCACAACCTTGATATAGGGTGCTATTGCTTCTGCTTCCATGTTCAAAACCCAAGAAAGAATTGGATGGTCTTCAGATGCCTTCTGAGCTGCTAAGATTTTTTTCTTTATATTTAAGAAACAGGAAAAACAATTGACAAACATTTGGTTGCAAATAATTGAGGTAACATGTATGAAGGGTTTTATTAGAAAGCTTAGAATATATTATATGTGCAATAAAGGTTTGTTTCCCATCACATTGATAACTAGACCAACTTGAGACCCACCCCATGGGCAAGTGCCAATCCCTGACGCTATTAATAATACTGTTCTGTTTGCAGACAGGAATCTAGCATACTGTCCTCTGAGAGGCTCCACCCAACAGCTGACTAAGACAGATGCAAACATGTAAAGCCAAACAGAGGATGGAGCTTGGGGACTCTTATGTAAGAACAGGGGACAGGATTGTGGGCCCCAAAGGGGATAGGAACTCCACAAGAAGACCAACAGAGTCAACTAACCTGGACCCTTGGGGCTCTAAGAGACAGAACTACCAACCAAAGAGCTTACACAGGCTGGACCTAGGCAGCTTGGACTTCATCTGGGTCCTGAAAAACTGGACAGGGGGCTGTCCCAAAAACTGTGGCCTGTAGGTGGGATATGTTCTAGCTGGGCTGCCTAGTCTGATCTCAATCGCATAGAATGTGCCTAGCCTTGCGGAGACTTGATGTACCAGGTTTGGGGGGATAACCGCCCCGCCCCCCTCCAGGCTCAGAGGGGAAGGGGAGGGTGGATGGGGGGGGAAGATTTGGGGGAGGCCTGGGAAGGGGGGGTCAGTGAGCAGGATGTAAAGTGAATCAAAAAAAAGGAAGGAAGGAAGGAAGGAAGAGAGGGAGGGAAGGAAGGAAGTGAGGGAGGGAGGGAGAAAGGAAGGAAGGAAGGGAGGGAGGAAGGAAGGAAGGAAGGAAGGAAGGAAGGAAGGAAGGAAGGAAGGAAGGAAGGAAGGAAGGAAGGAAGGAAGCCCTTTCCAGCATATGAAATCATAGATAAATTAGCATATTGTAAATGTAAAAAAAAAAACACTCAGTCTCTGGAACTCCACTGGTACCACTTTTTCTCCCCAAACCAATGCATGATGCAAAAGCCCACACACAGCTTGATACATTATAACTAATGCAAGATGGCACCTTCTACACCACCCCTAATCTGGAAATAAGGACTGAAGTAAGCGGCCTCTCTGGGTTAACCTTTTGTCTTCATAACAAAATGCCCAAGAAAAACAAATTCAGGAAGTTGGCTCTTGTTAGCATTTTGTCTAAGCTCTGCCCCACAGTTACCTGACAACAGCCAGGTATGCCTGACTCCCTCCCTCCCCTCTTCTCTCTCCCTTGCCTTCTTGCTCTCCCTCTGTCCTCTCACCCCTTCACCCTCTCTCCTTATTCCCCTACCCCCTCCTCTCCGCATGCTCATGGCCTGCCTGTACTACTCTACTCTCTCTCTCTCTGTCTTTCTCTGTCTCTACTACCCTCTTAAATCCTCTCCCTGAGCCCCGAATTAACTCTCTTCTATACTATACTGTCATGTGGCTGGTCCCTGGGGGGTGGGGGGGAGGGATGCCTCTGCATGGGCCCGTGGAGGCACCCCCCCCCGCCCCGTTCCCCCACACCTCCACCGCACCTCCACCGAACATATTCCTTCTCTCCTCTATCTTTTTATAAAACACAACAGCTGTCGCATGGTAGAATATCACACGGTGTGGTGGCAGTATATGGCCGAGCAGGCTGCTCACTCCATGGGAGCCAGGAAGCAAGGAGAGAAAGCCTGGAAGTGATGAGGTACAAGATACCCTAAAAAGAAAAAATGTCCCATGTCAACATCTTTCTTCAGCTTGGCCCTACTTCCTGATAGCCCATCAAGTGAGACACAAGCATGGCTCAGTGAAACAGCACCTACCCAGAATGAAGGAGACTGTGGATTTGATCCCCAATACCGCATAACCTCCGCTACAGCCCAACCTAACTGCCAAAGAAACTACAGATAGTGTCTGAGACCTAGAGCTTTCAGCTGCATTCTCGTCGATGGTCAAACTCCTCAACACGTACACTTTGGGGAGACATTCCATGTCTAAGCCCTAACTCACCCAAATAATTAAACCAATTAGTACCCAAGAAGATTACGTTTCATATATTTTCTCTGAGTAAAAGAACTTAACAACTTTTACTTCAACTATACATTAATCCTATGTAAGAAAAAAATATCCATCATCAGTTTGAAAATGAAAATTTGAAATGAGAAACATACAAGATAGTTCCACTGACACATAAAACTCTGAAAATACATACACTTACTCTCAGGATCTTGCAATACAGCACAGTGGTAGAGCAGTTTGTCTGGCACACACAATATCCTGTGTTTATTCCTCAGCACACATAAACACACACACACACACACACACACACACACACACATACACCAGAGCACCCATCCCTGCATCTGTATCTTTATCACTTAAGAAACCCACCTCTCTGGACAGCAGCAGGATTCTAACTTATCTGAGCAGAAACCTCCATTTCACATCACGTCTTTAAATCCTGCCAATTCTTCACCATTAATTCCCCTCACATCTGCTCTGCCTGCACTAGTGCCCAGCCTCAAGCTACTTCCTCTGCTTTTCCAAGCTGCACTCTGATGCTTCCAACAGATCCTGACTCTGAAAACGATAGCTGATGGTCCGTGTCACTCGTCGAGTTTTATTGTTTGGTTGGTTGATTTCTTTCAGTCTTACTGGATCAGCCAGGCTGCTTTTGAACTTGTGATCTCTCTGCCTCTGTCTCCTGAGTGCTGGGATTACAGATGTAACCCCATCAGGGTCAGGACCCACCGTCACACTTTAAAAGAAGGGACAGATCTCCGTAAGAAACTAGCAAAGATCACACGGCAATGTTACTGCCACTAGAACCCAGGCACCTGAAAAATCCCTTTGCTTGATGCTTCATCTCAAATAAACTCTGCTGACTTTAAAAGAAACCAACTTGGACCTAACTTAGGGAATGGAGTGCTGCCTGAGCTTACAAAACCCTTAAAATCCTCAACCACAGATACTAGGCAGAGGCTGTTCTCTGCTTTAAGAAAACATTATGTCCTAGATATGCAGAGAGCTGCATTTTAATAAGAGGATTCACTCGGTTTATTTTCAGTGCCATGGTGTTTCTGACTCATCTTTGTAAAGAATGTCCTAGGGAAGTTTGCTCGCTTCCCTGTACTTTTCCACCCTTCCTGTAATTAGGAAACCTGATTCATGGTGCCGCGTTGTTCAAATTACTATAGATTTTTCTTTCCTAGTTTTAATTTTACTGTAGAATTGCTCCAAAAATTGCGCAACGTAGACCCGTGTTGCCATCTCTCTTCCTTTTCTCTTCTAATAAATCACCTCCTTTACCTTAGGTGATATCTTGGTAAATACGTTTCTAAGATTTGTCTTTTCTTAAAAGCAAATGCTTGTGCCTAATTATCCTTCCACCATATGGCTCCCCTTCTCTTCTTTATTCTTCAAAACTCTCACGCTCTTCTTGTGCAGTTGCCACAGAACTCAGGTGCCCTCTTCCCATTATATTTGCACACTTTGAAACCCGCCATCTGTCGTTGTCCTTCAGATGGTGACTACAT
Organism: Mus musculus; assembly: GCF_000001635.26. Classification (NCBI taxonomy): domain Eukaryota; kingdom Metazoa; phylum Chordata; class Mammalia; order Rodentia; family Muridae; genus Mus; species Mus musculus. The sequence goes on from NC_000080.6 coordinate 87,156,315, forward strand.
CCTGAATTCGTTTTAAGGTCTTGCCATTTCTATAGCTCTGTTTCTCCCCTCTTGCCATTATATGATCCCCCGAGGCTGATTTCCATTTCTCACTAACAGGAGGGAATAAACACAATACAGCATCCTCTCTTCACTTACACAACACCAAGAGAGAGGGATGTCTCACTGTAAGCAAGGACAAACTTCACAGGCACATTAAGAGATGAATGAGCTTGAACAAGCTAGAAGATGCTAAAAAGATGATGATGTCTTAGCATCATCCTGCTACAGTCCTCTGGGGAAAGAGACATCACAGGAAATCTGTCTCAGTCCATTTGGACTGTTCTAACAAAATTTCACAAAGTGCATTGATTAGCAACCACAGACATTCCTTACTGTTCGAGAGTCTGTGAAGTACACCATCCAGGTACCAGCAGGTTCACTTAGCTGCTCTTCTTGCAGTATGCATGGCACTTGCTCCAGAGTGGCTTTTATAAGGAGGGTACTAATGCTATTTATGAGATTCATGTCCTCATGTCTCAATCACCTCCCAAAGGAACCACTCTACTCCAAACGCTAATCACATTTGAGATTATGTTTCAACATTTAAATTTGGATGAGACACAAAAATTCAGTCTATGACCGAAGGATCTATGAGCCAAAAATCTTTTTGATAGATGAAATCATACAACTGTACAAACAAGTCTTAGCTCTTATTCAGATCTATGTTCAACCTTCCACATTATTCCATAGAATGTTTTTTTCAGTATGTGCTTATTCCTCTGATTTTTATAGATTTACCCAGATAGTTTGTTTACTTAAACAGTGCTTGTAGTTTAATATAATTTTCTGAACTGAGATTCCAGAAAATTGGGCTTCATTCTGCAGTTTAGTAATTTGAAGTACATATTCTTCGTTATCTAAAGTACACATAGGATTTCTAGCATGTTTTGTTTTATTTTGTTTTGTTTTGTTTTGTTTTGTTTTGTTTTGTTTTGTTTTGAAATAAGGTCTCATTATGGGACTCTGCCTGTATCTGCCTCCCAAGTGTTAGGTTTAACATCAGACACTACAATGCCCTGATGAGCCTCAGGCATCTTCACCATATCCTGTGTCAGTCACAGAACCTTTGGGTCACTGGTTCTGCAGACTAACTGGCCAGCAAGCCTCAGAAATCCTCCTGTATCTGCCTTCTCAGGCATAGGATTAGGCATGGATTATAGACTCTTGCGGCCTTCCTTGGCTTTTATGAGGCCCTGGGTGCTGAGCCCAAGCCCTGATGTTTGGGAAGCAAACCCTTTTCTCACTGGGCCTTTTCCCCAGCCAGTCTTCACTCTAGCTGAGAACACTCCTGTCTTTAAATGCTGCCTTGAGTACAGCTGCATCCTGTCCTGTCCAGGGGTTTGGTGGATCCGGGATGATTGTTCTCTTATTCTCTAATGAAGATTCTGAGTACCCCAACCTGAATTTTAGGTGTAGAGGGAACATGCTTTCATATGACAAGAAGATGATTTCATTCCCTTTCAAAAAATATTTAAATGTTACAATATGCAAATTTCTGAGTGGTTTACCCATCAATGACTCATTTCTTTCTGATCCCCTCAAAACATTTTTAGTAACATATGTTAAACATTTTATAAAGTTGAAATCACTCTGAACGTAGCAATACTAATTTATTTTTAGTATGGGTTTACCTCAGGTTGCATAGGTATGTTTTATATATGTGTAATATGTAGGTATATGTATATATATATAATATTTGGATATGTATTTTCTTTCATATACTTATTTTTATACTATACATTTAAATATATAAGAAATATATTTCAAGACAATGTTCATCTTCATTGAATAGACTACCTGGTTGATGTGAAGTTAGCAGAAAGTATGACAGATGGCAGGAAGGAAGCATTTAGCCTTAAGACTGTGTTATAAATCATTCATAAGTGAATAATCTATCCTTCACAGATAATCAGGAGTTGATAATATCACAACCTGAGGTCTGATTTCCGAGAGGATTCTGACTGGTCCAGCCTTAGGGAAATCCCTAGGCATGATGAGGGACTCCAAAGAAAAGTAGAATTGTACTGATTGGACAATGGGATCAAGCCACAAGGAGTTGGAAATGGGTTTCCCAAAGGAAATCAAGATAGTTAGATTCATCTGTTTTCTGTTGCCAATAGCAGAGTAGCACAGGGTGGCTGAGCTGTAAAGAAAAAGATATTTGTTTTAGGTTGTAATGAGAAAGTTCTTACACCAAAATACAACACATAGTCATAATTGTTGTAACAGACCCACGGTGTCTGAAGACATCACATGGCAAGAAAAACAGTGCAACATTCAGATCCACACTCCCTTATGTCGTGTCTGTCTGTCAATTCCCACCAACTCCATGTCCACCTGCAACCAGAGACCCGTTCCATGCAGACAGGGACCAAAGAGGGTCTGCGGCATTTATCCTTTGTGTAGAGAAAGGCCACTGATTTGTTTGAGTTAATTTCATATCCAGCTACTGCACTGAAGCTGTTTATCAGATTTATGGTACAAAATTTAAAGATAATCAATATCAAAGATTCTTGAAAATCCATGATATGTTGAAACATACTGTATGAGAGAAGTTGTAAAGAAAGAACAAGCTAGAAACAGGCAAAGATGAGCAAGCCAGTGTTCCAGGTTGTTTGATCACATTATGAACTCTGAATTTATGAACTGTAAGAATTTGTTTCTAATTGTAGCTTGGTCTTTGGTCCTAGAAATTTTTGTTTACTTTAAACAAGTAGGTGTTTAACTCAGGAGCTACATAAAGTCAACCATAAGTCAAAAGGCAGAGCAAGCAACTACCTGACAGGGACTGAACATAAATATACAGAAAGGAAGTTCATTGGTTTGAAGGGTATTTAACACAGTGTGGAGAAGGGAAAGGAGGTTTTTCCTTCTGAGACTTCTGTGGAGTAGGAAGGTCAGCTGGGTACTCTCTTCTCTGAACCTCAGGCTCCCTGAGTCTTCATTGGTAAATTCAGTTGGGATTTTTGTGTTTTAAAATAGACCAGAGAAAGAGAAAGAGCCAGAAGATTAGAACATATTGCCAAAGTTAATATGAGGCAAAGCACAGCAATTCAGTAGAGGCCAAGAGAAAGAAGTCAGAATCAGTCAGCTTGAAGAGGAATTTGAGCCAGAACAGCTGAGTTAAACCAGCGAGCAAGAGTTCAGAAAGAACAAGAAAGTTTGAGCTTATCAGCAGCAAGTCTTAGAGGCCAAAAAACATTTTAGGTCTAAATGAGATTGTATTGAGACTAGAAGATTCCAGGACTAGTCCTAGGTTAGCAGAGTGAGGCAGTAAGCCCCAGAGAATGTTTCATTTTCACAAGCCACTGTGTTGAGGCCAGGCCAGCTGAATCCACCATTGGGTAGGAGCAGGAGACATGAGTTGAGCAGCCCAAGGCTACAGAATCAAGAGAGACTTCAAGAATGCAGTCAGCACAGCTGGGGAAACAGGCATTATAAGGAGACAGGTATCAGAGGTCTGGGAGGCAAAACTCAAGCCCTTGTCCACACCAATGACACACACAGGACTAGACCTCATACTCTGACTCAGGTGAGAAGCAAGCACAGGGCTTGTGGGCCCAGCAGAGTCACAATCATTCATTGTCCTCAGAGTCATCTGTGTCTAGGTCAGAATGTCCATGATGCTCCCAGACCTCTAGGGCAGCTGAAGCCTGTGGCAGGCTAGGCCAAGCTCCACTTCACGATCTGAATCTGAGACAAGTGGGCTAAGCCCATCAACCTGCTGACCAAGTAGATCAGTACAGAGGATCAGACCTGGTGGTAAAGATGCAGAAACCCTATGCCTTCCACGCCAGCTTCACAGTGGTGGATATGGAGGAACAGCTACAGGACATCCACGCTACATGGAGCTAGAACAGGGAAGAACTTGTACTTCTGATGGGCATGACAAACATCACAACAAACTAAAGTGCCAAGATGGAGGCCTCTGACAAAGGCCCAGAATAATCCTTTGAGGTGGATCAACATCTCTGTCAGCTTCCATGTGCAGTCTTTGTAATGGCTGTACCTATTAGTCAACTTGACTGTATCTGGAATTAACTACAATCTAGAAATGGAGGGCAGACTTGTTATCCAGATCTTGAAACTGGAAGACACGGGCTTCTGACCTGGATCTTGATGTGGGGTTACACACATCTTTAATCCCTGGAAACATAGGAAAGCAGATCTCTGCGTTAGCAAGTTCCACATCTAGTCGTGGTGGTACACACCATTAATCTAGGTAATGCCTTCTGCTGGATACCTACATAAGAATAATTGAAGAAGGAAGGTTTTCTTCTTTGCCTGCTTGCCTTTATTTGCCAGCATATCTGCTGGAACCTACTTCTTCAGGACTCCAGTTTATACAGCCTAGCTGAAAAACAGCTGAAACACCTAGCCTCATAGGACTGTGTAACTACACGTTTCTTGGACTTCCCATTCACAGCTGCTCATTGATTAGTTGGACTACAGACCATAAGTTATTCCAATAATTTACCTAAATATATACATATATTCCATAGGTCTTGTGCCTCTAGAGAACCCTGACTAATACAGTGTTCAAGGGGAAGACATACAACCATCTGCATGTCATCTTCCAGGGCATCAATGGCAAGATACATGCTGGCAGCCTCAAACTCATGGACTATTGGGAGAACATGCTGCAATAGTTGCCTGCACACATGGTCAGGGCCAGGCTATGTGAGCCCCTTCCAGTATGCTCTGTTGCAGAAGCAGTTCAAACTCAAGCAGGAGCAGGTTGTGATGTTCTCAATCCTTAAATCTGAGCCTGAAGAACTGACCCCTAGACCTGGCCCTTCAATGGACCCCAAGGCATCTGAGGGGGATTCTGGTAACAGGAGAGGTAGAAGCAGAAGCCAAGGCAGAAGGCAAAGAGGTGCTGATTGAGGAGGACCTGATCCAGCAGAGCTTGTCAGTCTATGACACCAGGTAATACAGCTGATGGCTGGGCAAGGCACAGGAGGTGCTGCTGCATGCATACCTTCTGGAGCCTCAATAGGCCCTTCTGACCCTACAGATGTAGTGTCAGCAGCTCCACACCACAGACAACATTAGCAAGAGTACCAAGGGCAAAGGTCAGGACTAAGAGCAGTTCAGACTGGAGATGCCACCAGGCGGCCATGTCTACCTGTACAAATGCTAGCTGCACGCAAGCCTAGCTTCTTCGACTGTGTACACATCTGTGTCATGTGGAACAAGTATAAGTAAAAGCACTATGATTTGAACAACCGCCTGTCTAATAATGTTCAGGCCTACAAGTTCAACATCTTCTGAACTCATCTGCAGTCACACCACGCTGGAGTATTTCTTGGAGGCCTACCTGGTAAACCAGGACTTTTGCACCCTAGGCTTTGATGCTGGTCTGCCCTATGAGGACATGGCCTTCAAGTTTGTTAGTTGCAAGTGAGAGTACTCATACTGCTTTGCCAGTTTGCCAATTGCATCTTCCAGCTCTGATTCCACTTCAAGTGCTACTGCTTCCTTAGGTGATGTCCATGCTGGGCTGGCCGAGGCCTAGACGGCTCCTGGGGAGGAGGCCCAAGGGTACCCAGACACAACCTCTGGCTCCAGTCACCAGCAATGTGCCAGCCAAGACCCCTCTTGATTCCTGCCATCAGAAGAGGATTGTAACTCTTTCTCTGAAAGGACTGCTTTGGGTGGTAGACATATCTTGTTTTCATGGACTTGCTCAGCAGTAGAAACCCATGTCATTTAGATGAAATAAATAGGTTATTCTAAGTTAAAAAAGAAAAGAAGTTTGAAATCTCTCAAGTGTGTTTTTATAATGTTAAAATAAAGTACCTTTTTTAAAAACAAAAAAAAGAAAGAAAAAGAAAAACAGAGTGCATATGTGTCATCTCTTTTACTCCCCCTTTCGTCAATGAAGCAATTAGGATTCCATCACAGGGCTCCACTGAAGTCTTGATCCATCCAGTCCTACTTAACTCTTTCAAGCCCCATCTATAAACACTGTGGTCACATTCAGATGCTATCCTCTTAACACCCCAAACGTGAGGATTAAGTTTTACTACACACACCTGGAGGACACTCTCAGATCAATTGCCCAAGCCACAGCAATCCTCTTGCCAGAAATGACAAGGTCGAATAGAACCCCAAACAGGCCAAACTGAGATAATCACATAAACCCACTGAGTTGGATCAGCCATTCTACTACAGTCTGTTAACCTTTCTATTCCACAGTTTGTTGACTATTACTGCTGCATCCTGACCACTCAGTAAATATCAGTTACTTTGACATTTTCTAATGTTAGTGTAGACCTAAGGGTATAAAAGAATTTTATCATTAATTTGGGGAAGAGGTAAAGTTTTTTCGATGAATATGTAAAGATGACACCTACTGTTGCTTTATAACATAACCCACATCTAGGATGGGTGAGAGACACCTGAAGGACAAATGACGGGAGAGACGACAAGAAAACTTGTACTTGCAATATGAAGGCTATTATTTATTTTCCATAGCAGGATTTCATTAAGGAGAAACAGGAACATTGCCTGTTATCTGCCCCTTAAGTCCCTCTAGCGCACAGCCAAGGCCATTCTGAAGGTTCAGAGCTAACCAAAGGGAATTTTTAAAAAATTTCCTAATTCCAACTTTCTTAAGACTCTTCAGGCATGTTCTTTTCTAGAGGTTCCGGCAGGCCATCACCCGTGCAAGAGTCCAGCTTGTTTGATTTCAGTGTTTGCCTCATTCCACATTCTGAGCTACATTCTAGAGCTTCCTGTCTGTTACACATGGGCACACTGGTTAGACCTTAGCACATGCATTATTGAGAGGTTATCGAAGAACTGAAACAGGCTCTCTACCCTCAGAGAGAAAGAAAGAAAGTTTAATTTCTAGGAAGAGCTGAACAGGGAATTGATGAGAGACTAGGGAACTGGTATGAAGATAAACGTAGAATCAACATTGTGCTTTCATGAGACAGGCAGAGCAGCAGAGGAAACTGAGCAGTCACCAGTGTAAACAGACCGTCTCCTTAAAAGCTAAAGATCTGAAAATGACCTATTTAACTCATTTGTTCTCAACCTCACTTTTGTTAATGTGAACTATAACTTCAGAGCTATACAGAGGGGTAAAGAATTAAATCATACTAAATGGCTCAGAGCCCTGTGTGTGGGTCTGTAAAATGTAATAAGAAATGTTATGAAGGGTTTTATGTACACAAATTCATGGAGTCTCTTTAAACATCTTTTTTTTTTTCAAAAAGAGCATGTTAAATGTGAAATAAATGATCTCCCTCCCTTTCTTTCTCCCTCCCTCTCTCCCTCCCCCCGTCCCTTCCTTCCTAGTAGGCAAGCCTTTATGATAGTCCTGGGAAAGCAATAATCATAGATGCAAGATAGAGTTCTTCATGCATTCACTGACAACTAGGACCAAACAAACGGCCCATTTGCCTTAATTACCATGTATAAGATTGGACAACAGATGTTCTTCTGCATGTGGTTTCCTAATTTATTTCATTCTTTCTTTCCAGCTATAAGAGATGCTCTAAAAATATATAATTGAGTCTTTCATTCCTCTTCATAAAAAAACTCTACTATCTCCTATTAATATGTTGTCTTTCAATATCAAAATTTAAGAACATCAGTTACCAACCATAACTTTCTGTCATGTACAAATATAAATCCCACACTGTATTCCATAAACACATGAAAATATCAAAATGCATCTTTCTAAGAACAACAGCAGGAGAACAAACACACACAGCTGCTACCTCACTATCATGCTCTCTAAGGTCTTTTTAAAAAAATCCCAGTTTTAAAAGGTTATTTGATCTTCACTCATAAATTCTTGCAAATTCAATACTCTTCTCTCCCATATTTGTGTACATTCATATATTTCACAGCGGTCTGGAAATATGCCTACAGTTGTGTTTAGAGTTGATGGCAGTTTAAATGAGAATGGTCTCCATAGGTTTATATACTTGAATACTTGATTTCCAGTTGGTGGCACTGTTTGAAAGGATAAGGAGGTGTGGCCTTGTGTGATGTGGTGTGTGTCTGGGGATGGCTCTGAGGTTTCCATAGACTCAGTGCCACTCTCAGTATCTCTATCTCTGTCTCCTACTTGTGGATCAAGATGTGAGTTCTCAGCTGTTCTTGACAGTATGCCTCTACTCCACCATCAGCAACTCCAACCCCCTGCTGTGGGACTGTGATAGGCAGCCTGTTTTGGTTGAATGAGACTTGCTCCGGAGACCCAATAGAAAACTCTACAAGGGATGGAAAGGCAAGCCACGTTCCCAGAGTCAGGTGCCTGACACCACAGAGCCCCCAACTCCATGATTCTCTGACTATAATTATGTCACACAATGTCCCAAGCTTCTGGCATTCTGGCTAGACTCCACCCCCACAGTTACCTGACTATAGCCAGGTATGCTCCTCCCCACAGCTATCTAATAGCCCAGCTCACTATAAAAGGGGCTGCTTGGCTTCTCCTCGCTCTTCTTAAGCTCTCACCTTTCTTACTCTCTAGCCTTCCATATCTCTCTCTCTCTCTCTCTCTCTCTCTCTCTCTCTCTCTCTCTCTCTCTCTCTCTCTCTCTCTCTCTCTCTCTCCTCCCCTCTCTCCACGTGGCTATGGCCAGTCTCTCTCTCTTTCTACCTTCTCTCTTTCTCCCTTCCTTTCTACAATAAAGCTCTAAAACCATAGACTGTCTCTGCTCAGCAAGGTCCACAGTGTTTGAATGATGGGATAGGCTTTCCCCTAAAGAGCTACATCTAACCTCCCACTGCAAGACCTTCCTAAGCTCCAACCGCTGTTTGGACCAAGGGCTCTGACCTTCGTGAGAACCACCCAGCGTCCCCTTACCCCCTGCCCTTTCCTCCCTTGGACCCCGGGGCTGACGGAGCCACCCCTGGAGCCCCCATTTGTTCTCAGCTCTTCTGTGGTGTCCAGCAAGGGATGCTGAAGACTGAGCACCTGGTACCTAGGACTGCCCCTTGTCCACGGCCAGACATCCACCTTGGGCTGCCTGGAAAACGTGAGGCAGACATTCCGCATCTGCCCGTCCAGAGCACCGGAACTCGTGGGTTTTCTCCCACTCCTCTCCCCCCCCCCCCCACCCCAACTGCAACTGTCAAATTAAATCTTTTATCAGATGCCTTGGTCGTGATGTGTTTTTTTTTCCATTTTTATTAGGTATTTAGCTCATTTACATTTCCAATGCTATACCAAAAGTCCCCCATACCCACCCACCCCCATTCCCCTACCCACCCACTCCCCCTTTTTGGCCCTGGCGTTCCCCTGTACTGGGGCATATAAAGTTTGCGTGTCCAATGGGCCTCTCTTTCCAGTGATGGCCGACTAGGCCATCTTTTAATACATATGCAGCTAGAGTCAAGAGCTCCGGGGTACTGGTTAGTTCATAATGTTGTTCTACCTATAGGGTTGCAGATCCCT